>NW_028289632.1:0-342821 GCF_059628265.1 Tinamus guttatus
CCCTTGAGGTGGTCTCTGTCGGTCCCGAGACATTGCCTCTGGATTTGGTGCCCAGGGTGAATTGGAAGTCCTGAGCACAGACCCGGGACGAAGGCGCCCGGCGCCACGTCCAAAATTCTCCAAGTGCTGCCGCTTGGGATTTTGCACCCCACATGGGGTCGGCGATCGGGACCGCCACCACCGGCATTTCTCTGACAGCTTGGCCTCTGGGATCCAGAGCTGGCCTTTTGGGGCACTTGCACCTAGCAGCGTGTCCAGCTAACCGAGAGCCGTCGCCAGAATTTTGGACCCTAGGGGTGGTCTCTGTCGGTCCCGAGACATTGCCTCTGGATTTGGTGCCCAGGGTGAATTGTAGGTCCTGAGCACAGACCCGGGGCGAAGGCGCCCGGCGCCACGTCAAAAATTCCCCAAGAGCTGCCGCTTGCGATTTTGCTCCACACATGGCGTCAGAGATCGGGACCACCAGCACCGGCATTTCTCTCACAGCTTGGCCTCTGGGATCCAGACCTGGCCTTTTGGGGCTCTTGCACCTAGCAGAGGGTCCAGCTAACCGAGAGCCGTCGCCAGAATTTTGGACCCTTGAGGTGGTCTCTGTCGGTCCCGAGACATTGCCTCTGGATTTGGTGCCCAGGGTGAATTGGAGGTCCTGAGCACAGACCCGGGACGAAGGCGCCCGGCGCCACGTCCAAAATTCTCCAAGTGCTGCCGCTTGGGATTTTGCACCACACATGGGGTCGGCGATCGGGACCGCCACCATCGGCATTTCTCTGACAGCTTGGCCTCTGGGATCCAGAACTGGCCTTTTGGGGCACTTGCACCTAGCAGCGTGTCCAGCTAACCGAGAGCCGTCGCCAGAATTTTGGACCCTAGGGGTGGTCTCTGTCGGTCCCGAGACATTGCATCTGGATTTGGTGCCCAGGGTGAATTGTAGGTCCTGAGCACAGACCCGGGGCGAAGGCGCCCGGCGCCACGTCAAGAATTCCCCAAGAGCTGCCGCTTGCGATTTTGCTCTACACATGGGGTCAGAGATCGGGACCACCAGCACCGGCATTTCTCTCACAGCTTGGTCTCTGGGATCCAGACCTGGCGTTTTGGGGCTCTTGCACCTAGCAGCGTGTCCAGCTAACCGAGAGCCGTCGCCAGAATTTTGGACCCTAGAGGTGGTCTCTGTCGGTCCCGAGACATTGCCTCTGGATTTGGTGCCCAGGGTGAATTGGAGGTCCTGAGGACAGACCCGGGGCGAAGGCGCCCGGCGCCACGTCAAAAATTCCCCAAGAGCTGCTGCTTGCGATTTTGCTCCACACATGGGGTCAGTGATCGGGACCACCAGCACCGGCATTTCTCTGACAGCTTGACCTCTGGGATCCAGACCTGGCCTTTTGGCGCACTTGCATCTAGCAGAGTGTCCAGCTTCCCGAGAGCTGTCGCCAGAATTTTGGACCCTAGAGGTGGTCTCTGTCGGTCCCGAGACATTGCCTCTGGATTTGGTGCCCAGGGTGAATTGTAGGTCCTGAGCACAGACCCGGGGCGAAGGCGCCCGGCGCCACGTCAAAAATTCCCCAAGAGCTGCCGCTTGGGATTTTGCTCCACACATGGGGTCGGCGATCGGGACCGCCACCACCGGCATTTCCCTCACAGCTTGGTCTCTGGGATCCAGACCTGGCCTCTTGGGGCACTTGCACCTAGCAGAGTGTCCAGCTTCCCGAGAGCCGTCGCCAGAATTTTGGACCCTAGAGGTGGTCTCTGTCGGTCCCGAGACATTGCCTCTGGATTTGGTGCCCAGGGTGAATTTGTCTGTCCTGAGTGCAGGTCTGGGGCGAAGGCGCCCGGCGCCACGTCAAAAATTCACCAAGAGCTGCCGCTTGGGATTTTGCTCCACACATGGGGTCAGAGATCGGGACCGCCACCACCAGCATTTTTCTGACAGCTTGGCCTCTGGGATCCAGACCTGGCCTTTTGGGGCTCTTGCACCTAGCAGAGGGTCCAGCTAACCGAGAGCCGTCGCCAGAATTTTGGACCCTTGAGGTGGTCTCTGTCGGTCCCGAGACATTGCCTCTGGATTTGGTGCCCAGGGTGAATTGTAGGTCCTGAGCACAGACCCGGGGCGAAGGCGCCCGGCGCCATGTCAAAAATTCCCCAAGAGCTGCCGCTTGCGATTTTGCTGCACACATCGCGTCAGAGATGTGGACCACCAGCACCGGCATTTCCCTCACAGCTTGGCCTCTGGGATCCAGAACTGGCCTTTTGGGGCACTTGCACCTAGCAGCGTGTCCAGCTAACCGAGAGCCGTCGCCAGAATTTTGGACCCTAGGGGTGGTCTCTGTCGGTCCCGAGACATTGCCTCTGGATTTGGTGCCCAGGGTGAATTGTAGGTCCTGAGGACAGACCCGGGGCGAAGGCGCCCGGCGCCACGTCAAAAATTCCCCAAGAGCTGCCGTTTGCGATTTTGCTCCACACATGGGGTCAGAGATCGGGACCACCAGCACCGGCATTTCTCTCACAGCTTGGCCTCTGGGATCCAGACCTGGCCTTTTGGGGCTCTTGCACCTAGCAGAGGGTCCAGCTAACCGAGAGCTGTCGCCAGAATTTTGGACCCTTGAGGTGGTCTCTGTCGGTCCCGAGACATTGCCTCTGGATTTGGTGCCCAGGGTGAATTGTAGGTCCTGAGCACAGACCCGGGGCGAAGGCGCCCGGCGCCACGTCAAAAATTCCCCAAGAGCTGCCGCTTGGGATTTTGCACCACACATTGGGTCGGCGATCGGGACCGCCACCACCGGCATTTTTCTGACAGCTTGGTCTCTGGGATCCAGACCTGGCCTCTTGGGGCTCTTGCACCTAGCAGAGGGTCCAGCTTCCCGAAAGCCGTCGCCAGAATTTTGGACCCTTGAGGTGGTCTCTGTCGGTCCCGAGACATTGCCTCTGGATTTGGTGCCCAGGGTGAATTGTAGGTCCTGAGGACAGACCCGGGGCGAAGGCGCCCGGCGCCACGTCAAAAATTCCCCAAGAGCTGCCGCTTGGGATTTTGCTCCACACATGGGGTCAGAGATCGGGACCGCCTCCACCGGCATTTTTCTGACAGCTTGGCCTCTGGGATCCAGACCTGGCCTTTTGGGGCACTTGCACCTAGCAGCGTGTCCAGCTAACCGAGAGCCGTCGCCAGAATTTTGGACCCTAGGGGTGGTCTCCGTCGGTCCCGAGACATTGCCTCTGGATTTGGTGCCCAGGGTGAATTGTAGGTCCTGAGCACAGACCCGGGGCGAAGGCGCCCGGCGCCACGTCAAAAATTCCCCAAGAGCTGCCGCTTGCGATTTTGCTGCACACATCGCGTCAGAGATGTGGAACACCAGCACCGGCATTTCCCTCACAGCTTGGCCTCTGGGATCCAGAACTGGCCTTTTGGGGCACTTGCACCTAGCAGCGTGTCCAGCTAACCGAGAGCCGTCGCCAGAATTTTGGACCCTAGGGGTGGTCTCTGTCGGTCCCGAGACATTGCCTCTGGATTTGGTGCCCAGGGTGAATTGTAGGTCCTGAGCACAGACCCGGGGCGAAGGCGCCCGGCGCCACGTCAAGAATTCCCCAAGAGCTGCCGCTTGCGATTTTGCTCCACACATGGGGTCAGAGATCGGGACCACCAGCACCGACATTTCTCTCACAGCTTGGCCTCTGGGATCCAGACCTGGCCTTTTGGGGCTCTTCCACCTAGCAGAGGGTCCAGCTAACCAAGAGCCGTCGCCAGAATTTTGGACCCTTGAGGTGGTCTCTGTCGGTCCCGAGACATTGCCTCTGGATTTGGTGCCCAGGGTGAATTGGAGGTCCTGAGCACAGACCCGGGGCGAAGGCGCCCGGCGCCACGTCCAAAATTCCCCAAGAGCTGCCGCTTGGGATTTTGCACCACACATGGGGTCGGCGATCGGGACCGCCACCATCGGCATTTCTCTGACAGCTTGGCCTCTGGGATCCAGACCTGGCCTTTTGGGGCACTTGCACCTAGCAGCGTGTCCAGCTAACCGAGAGCCGTCGCCAGAATTTTGGACCCTAGGGGTGGTCTCTGTCGGTCCCGAGACATTGCCTCTGGATTTGGTGCCCAGGGTGAATTGTAGGTCCTGAGCACAGACCCGGGGCGAAGGCGCCCGGCGCCACGTCAAGAATTCCCCAAGAGCTGCCGCTTGCGATTTTGCTCCACACATGGGGTCAGAGATCGGGACCACCAGCACCGGCATTTCTCTCACAGCTTGGCCTCTGGGATCCAGACCTGGCATTTTGGGGCTCTTGCACCTAGCAGCGTGTCCAGCTAACCGAGAGACGTCGCCAGAATTTTGGACCCTAGAGGTGGTCTCTGTCGGTCCCGAGACATTGCCTCTGGATTTGGTGCCCAGGGTGAATTGGAGGTCCTGAGGACAGACCCGGGGCGAAGGCGCCCGGCGCCACGTCAAAAATTCCCCAAGAGCTGCCGCTTGGGATTTTGCTCCACACATGGGGTCAGAGATCGGGACCGCCACCACCAGAATTTTTCTGACAGCTTGGCCTCTGGGATCCAGACCTGGCCTTTTGGGGCTCTTGCACCTAGCAGAGGGTCCAGCTAACCGAGAGCCGTCGCCAGAATTTTGGACCCTTGAGGTGGTCTCTGTCGGTCCCGAGACATTGCCTCTGGATTTGGTGCCCAGGGTGAATTGTAGGTCCTGAGCACAGACCCGGGGCGAAGGCGCCCGGCGCCACGTCAAAAATTCCCCAAGAGCTGCCGCTTGGGATTTTGCACCACACATGGGGTCGGCGATCGGGACCGCCACCACCGGCATTTCTCTGACAGCTTGGCCTCTGGGATCCAGAACTGGCCTTTTGGGGCACTTGCACCTAGCAGCGTGTCCAGCTAACCGAGAGCCGTCGCCAGAATTTTGGACCCTAGGGGTGGTCTCTGTCGGTCCCGAGACATTGCCTCTGGATTTGGTGCCCAGGGTGAATTGTAGGTCCTGAGCACAGACCCGGGGCGAAGGCGCCCGGCGCCACGTCAAAAATTCCCCAAGAGCTGCCGTTTGCGATTTTGCTTCACACATGGGGTCAGAGATCGGGACCACCAGCACCGGCATTTCTCTCACAGCTTGGCCTCTGGGATCCAGACCTGGCCTTTTGGGGCTCTTGCACCTAGCAGAGGGTCCAGCTAACCGAGAGCCGTCGCCAGAATTTTGGACCCTTGAGGTGGTCTCTGTCGGTCCCGAGACATTGCCTCTGGATTTGGTGCCCAGGGTGAATTGGAAGTCCTGAGCACAGACCCGGGACGAAGGCGCCCGGCGCCACGTCCAAAATTCTCCAAGTGCTGCCGCTTGGGATTTTGCACCACACATGGGGTCGGCGATCGGGACCGCCACCATCGGCATTTCTCTGACAGCTTGGCCTCTGGGATCCAGACCTGGCCTTTTGGGGCACTTGCACCTAGCAGCGTGTCCAGCTAACCGAGAGCCGTCGCCAGAATTTTGGACCCTAGGGGTGGTCTCTGTCGGTCCCGAGACATTGCCTCTGGATTTGGTGCCCAGGGTGAATTGGAGGTCCTGAGGACAGACCCGGGGCGAAGGCGCCCGGCGCCACGTCAAGAATTCCCCAAGAGCTGCCGCTTGCGATTTTGCTCTACACATGGGGTCAGAGATCGGGACCACCAGCACCGGCATTTCTCTCACAGCTTGGTCTCTGGGATCCAGACCTGGCGTTTTGGGGCTCTTGCACCTAGCAGCGTGTCCAGCTAACCGAGAGCCGTCGCCAGAATTTTGGACCCTAGAGGTGGTCTCTGTCGGTCCCGAGACATTGCCTCTGGATTTGGTGCCCAGGGTGAATTGGAGGTCCTGAGGACAGACCCGGGGCGAAGGCGCCCGGCGCCACGTCCAAAATTCCCCAAGAGCTGCCGCTTGGGATTTTGCACCACACATGGGGTCGGCGATCGGGACCGCCACCATCGGCATTTCTCTGACAGCTTGGCCTCTGGGATCCAGACCTGGCCTTTTGGGGCACTTGCACCTAGCAGCGTGTCCAGCTAACCGAGAGCCGTCGCCAGAATTTTGGACCCTAGGGGTGGTCTCTGTCGGTCCCGAGACATTGCCTCTGGATTTGGTGCCCAGGGTGAATTGTAGGTCCTGAGCACAGACCCGGGGCGAAGGCGCCCGGCGCCACGTCAAGAATTCCCCAAGAGCTGCCGCTTGCGATTTTGCTCCACACATGGGGTCAGAGATCGGGACCACCAGCACCGGCATTTCTCTCACAGCTTGGCCTCTGGGATCCAGACCTGGCATTTTGGGGCTCTTGCACCTAGCAGCGTGTCCAGCTAACCGAGAGACGTCGCCAGAATTTTGGACCCTAGAGGTGGTCTCTGTCGGTCCCGAGACATTGCCTCTGGATTTGGTGCCCAGGGTGAATTGGAGGTCCTGAGGACAGACCCGGGGCGAAGGCGCCCGGCGCTACGTCAAAAATTCCCCAAGAGCTGCCGCTTGGGATTTTGCTCCACACATGGGGTCAGAGATCGGGACCGCCACCACCAGAATTTTTCTGACAGCTTGGCCTCTGGGATCCAGACCTGGCCTTTTGGGGCTCTTGCACCTAGCAGAGGGTCCAGCTAACCGAGAGCCGTCGCCAGAATTTTGGACCCTTGAGGTGGTCTCTGTCGGTCCCGAGACATTGCCTCTGGATTTGGTGCCCAGGGTGAATTGTAGGTCCTGAGCACAGACCCGGGGCGAAGGCGCCCGGCGCCACGTCAAAAATTCCCCAAGAGCTGCCGCTTGGGATTTTGCACCACACATGGGGTCGGCGATCGGGACCGCCACCACCGGCATTTCTCTGACAGCTTGGCCTCTGGGATCCAGAACTGGCCTTTTGGGGCACTTGCACCTAGCAGCGTGTCCAGCTAACCGAGAGCCGTCGCCAGAATTTTGGACCCTAGGGGTGGTCTCTGTCGGTCCCGAGACATTGCCTCTGGATTTGGTGCCCAGGGTGAATTGTAGGTCCTGAGCACAGACCCGGGGCGAAGGCGCCCGGCGCCACGTCAAAAATTCCCCAAGAGCTGCCGTTTGCGATTTTGCTTCACACATGGGGTCAGAGATCGGGACCACCAGCACCGGCATTTCTCTCACAGCTTGGCCTCTGGGATCCAGACCTGGCCTTTTGGGGCTCTTGCACCTAGCAGAGGGTCCAGCTAACCGAGAGCCGTCGCCAGAATTTTGGACCCTTGAGGTGGTCTCTGTCGGTCCCGAGACATTGCCTCTGGATTTGGTGCCCAGGGTGAATTGGAAGTCCTGAGCACAGACCCGGGACGAAGGCGCCCGGCGCCACGTCCAAAATTCTCCAAGTGCTGCCGCTTGGGATTTTGCACCACACATGGGGTCGGCGATCGGGACCGCCACCATCGGCATTTCCCTCACAGCTTGGTCTCTGGGATCCAGACCTGGCCTTTTGGCGCACTTGCACCTAGCAGAGTGTCCAGCTTCCCGAGAGCCGTCGCCAGAATTTTGGACCCTAGAGGTGGGCTCTGTCGGTCCCGAGACATTGCCTCTGGATTTGGTGCCCAGGGTGAATTTGTCTGTCCTGAGTGCAGGTCTGGGGCGAAGGCGCCCGGCGCCACGTCAAAAATTCCCCAAGAGCTGCCGCTTGGGATTTTGCTCCACACATGGGGTCAGAGATCGGGACCGCCACCACCAGAATTTTTCTGACAGCTTGGCCTCTGGGATCCAGACCTGGCCTTTTGGGGCTCTTGCACCTAGCAGAGGGTCCAGCTAACCGAGAGCCGTCGCCAGAATTTTGGACCCTTGAGGTGGTCTCTGTCGGTCCCGAGACATTGCCTCTGGATTTGGTGCCCAGGGTGAATTGGAAGTCCTGAGCACAGACCCGGGACGAAGGCGCCCGGCGCCACGTCCAAAATTCTCCAAGTGCTGCCGCTTGGGATTTTGCACCCCACATGGGGTCGGCGATCGGGACCGCCACCACCGGCATTTCTCTGACAGCTTGGCCTCTGGGATCCAGAGCTGGCCTTTTGGGGCACTTGCACCTAGCAGCGTGTCCAGCTAACCGAGAGCCGTCGCCAGAATTTTGGACCCTAGGGGTGGTCTCTGTCGGTCCCGAGACATTGCCTCTGGATTTGGTGCCCAGGGTGAATTGTAGGTCCTGAGCACAGACCCGGGGCGAAGGCGCCCGGCGCCACGTCAAAAATTCCCCAAGAGCTGCCGCTTGCGATTTTGCTCCACACATGGCGTCAGAGATCGGGACCACCAGCACCGGCATTTCTCTCACAGCTTGGCCTCTGGGATCCAGACCTGGCCTTTTGGGGCTCTTGCACCTAGCAGAGGGTCCAGCTAACCGAGAGCCGTCGCCAGAATTTTGGACCCTTGAGGTGGTCTCTGTCGGTCCCGAGACATTGCCTCTGGATTTGGTGCCCAGGGTGAATTGGAGGTCCTGAGCACAGACCCGGGACGAAGGCGCCCGGCGCCACGTCCAAAATTCTCCAAGTGCTGCCGCTTGGGATTTTGCACCACACATGGGGTCGGCGATCGGGACCGCCACCATCGGCATTTCTCTGACAGCTTGGCCTCTGGGATCCAGAACTGGCCTTTTGGGGCACTTGCACCTAGCAGCGTGTCCAGCTAACCGAGAGCCGTCGCCAGAATTTTGGACCCTAGGGGTGGTCTCTGTCGGTCCCGAGACATTGCATCTGGATTTGGTGCCCAGGGTGAATTGTAGGTCCTGAGCACAGACCCGGGGCGAAGGCGCCCGGCGCCACGTCAAGAATTCCCCAAGAGCTGCCGCTTGCGATTTTGCTCTACACATGGGGTCAGAGATCGGGACCACCAGCACCGGCATTTCTCTCACAGCTTGGTCTCTGGGATCCAGACCTGGCGTTTTGGGGCTCTTGCACCTAGCAGCGTGTCCAGCTAACCGAGAGCCGTCGCCAGAATTTTGGACCCTAGAGGTGGTCTCTGTCGGTCCCGAGACATTGCCTCTGGATTTGGTGCCCAGGGTGAATTGGAGGTCCTGAGGACAGACCCGGGGCGAAGGCGCCCGGCGCCACGTCAAAAATTCCCCAAGAGCTGCTGCTTGCGATTTTGCTCCACACATGGGGTCAGTGATCGGGACCACCAGCACCGGCATTTCTCTGACAGCTTGACCTCTGGGATCCAGACCTGGCCTTTTGGCGCACTTGCATCTAGCAGAGTGTCCAGCTTCCCGAGAGCTGTCGCCAGAATTTTGGACCCTAGAGGTGGTCTCTGTCGGTCCCGAGACATTGCCTCTGGATTTGGTGCCCAGGGTGAATTGTAGGTCCTGAGCACAGACCCGGGGCGAAGGCGCCCGGCGCCACGTCAAAAATTCCCCAAGAGCTGCCGCTTGGGATTTTGCTCCACACATGGGGTCGGCGATCGGGACCGCCACCACCGGCATTTCCCTCACAGCTTGGTCTCTGGGATCCAGACCTGGCCTCTTGGGGCACTTGCACCTAGCAGAGTGTCCAGCTTCCCGAGAGCCGTCGCCAGAATTTTGGACCCTAGAGGTGGTCTCTGTCGGTCCCGAGACATTGCCTCTGGATTTGGTGCCCAGGGTGAATTTGTCTGTCCTGAGTGCAGGTCTGGGGCGAAGGCGCCCGGCGCCACGTCAAAAATTCACCAAGAGCTGCCGCTTGGGATTTTGCTCCACACATGGGGTCAGAGATCGGGACCGCCACCACCAGCATTTTTCTGACAGCTTGGCCTCTGGGATCCAGACCTGGCCTTTTGGGGCTCTTGCACCTAGCAGAGGGTCCAGCTAACCGAGAGCCGTCGCCAGAATTTTGGACCCTTGAGGTGGTCTCTGTCGGTCCCGAGACATTGCCTCTGGATTTGGTGCCCAGGGTGAATTGTAGGTCCTGAGCACAGACCCGGGGCGAAGGCGCCCGGCGCCATGTCAAAAATTCCCCAAGAGCTGCCGCTTGCGATTTTGCTGCACACATCGCGTCAGAGATGTGGACCACCAGCACCGGCATTTCCCTCACAGCTTGGCCTCTGGGATCCAGAACTGGCCTTTTGGGGCACTTGCACCTAGCAGCGTGTCCAGCTAACCGAGAGCCGTCGCCAGAATTTTGGACCCTAGGGGTGGTCTCTGTCGGTCCCGAGACATTGCCTCTGGATTTGGTGCCCAGGGTGAATTGTAGGTCCTGAGGACAGACCCGGGGCGAAGGCGCCCGGCGCCACGTCAAAAATTCCCCAAGAGCTGCCGTTTGCGATTTTGCTCCACACATGGGGTCAGAGATCGGGACCACCAGCACCGGCATTTCTCTCACAGCTTGGCCTCTGGGATCCAGACCTGGCCTTTTGGGGCTCTTGCACCTAGCAGAGGGTCCAGCTAACCGAGAGCTGTCGCCAGAATTTTGGACCCTTGAGGTGGTCTCTGTCGGTCCCGAGACATTGCCTCTGGATTTGGTGCCCAGGGTGAATTGTAGGTCCTGAGCACAGACCCGGGGCGAAGGCGCCCGGCGCCACGTCAAAAATTCCCCAAGAGCTGCCGCTTGGGATTTTGCACCACACATTGGGTCGGCGATCGGGACCGCCACCACCGGCATTTTTCTGACAGCTTGGTCTCTGGGATCCAGACCTGGCCTCTTGGGGCTCTTGCACCTAGCAGAGGGTCCAGCTTCCCGAAAGCCGTCGCCAGAATTTTGGACCCTTGAGGTGGTCTCTGTCGGTCCCGAGACATTGCCTCTGGATTTGGTGCCCAGGGTGAATTGTAGGTCCTGAGGACAGACCCGGGGCGAAGGCGCCCGGCGCCACGTCAAAAATTCCCCAAGAGCTGCCGCTTGGGATTTTGCTCCACACATGGGGTCAGAGATCGGGACCGCCTCCACCGGCATTTTTCTGACAGCTTGGCCTCTGGGATCCAGACCTGGCCTTTTGGGGCACTTGCACCTAGCAGCGTGTCCAGCTAACCGAGAGCCGTCGCCAGAATTTTGGACCCTAGGGGTGGTCTCCGTCGGTCCCGAGACATTGCCTCTGGATTTGGTGCCCAGGGTGAATTGTAGGTCCTGAGCACAGACCCGGGGCGAAGGCGCCCGGCGCCACGTCAAAAATTCCCCAAGAGCTGCCGCTTGCGATTTTGCTGCACACATCGCGTCAGAGATGTGGAACACCAGCACCGGCATTTCCCTCACAGCTTGGCCTCTGGGATCCAGAACTGGCCTTTTGGGGCACTTGCACCTAGCAGCGTGTCCAGCTAACCGAGAGCCGTCGCCAGAATTTTGGACCCTAGGGGTGGTCTCTGTCGGTCCCGAGACATTGCCTCTGGATTTGGTGCCCAGGGTGAATTGTAGGTCCTGAGCACAGACCCGGGGCGAAGGCGCCCGGCGCCACGTCAAGAATTCCCCAAGAGCTGCCGCTTGCGATTTTGCTCCACACATGGGGTCAGAGATCGGGACCACCAGCACCGACATTTCTCTCACAGCTTGGCCTCTGGGATCCAGACCTGGCCTTTTGGGGCTCTTCCACCTAGCAGAGGGTCCAGCTAACCAAGAGCCGTCGCCAGAATTTTGGACCCTTGAGGTGGTCTCTGTCGGTCCCGAGACATTGCCTCTGGATTTGGTGCCCAGGGTGAATTGGAGGTCCTGAGCACAGACCCGGGGCGAAGGCGCCCGGCGCCACGTCCAAAATTCCCCAAGAGCTGCCGCTTGGGATTTTGCACCACACATTGGGTCGGCGATCGGGACCGCCACCATCGGCATTTCTCTGACAGCTTGGCCTCTGGGATCCAGACCTGGCCTTTTGGGGCACTTGCACCTAGCAGCGTGTCCAGCTAACCGAGAGCCGTCGCCAGAATTTTGGACCCTAGGGGTGGTCTCTGTCGGTCCCGAGACATTGCCTCTGGATTTGGTGCCCAGGGTGAATTGGAGGTCCTGAGCACAGACCCGGGGCGAAGGCGCCCGGCGCCACGTCAAGAATTCCCCAAGAGCTGCCGCTTGCGATTTTGCTCCACACATGGGGTCAGAGATCGGGACCACCAGCACCGGCATTTCTCTCACAGCTTGGCCTCTGGGATCCAGACCTGGCATTTTGGGGCTCTTGCACCTAGCAGCGTGTCCAGCTAACCGAGAGACGTCGCCAGAATTTTGGACCCTAGAGGTGGTCTCTGTCGGTCCCGAGACATTGCCTCTGGATTTGGTGCCCAGGGTGAATTGGAGGTCCTGAGGACAGACCCGGGGCGAAGGCGCCCGGCGCCACGTCAAAAATTCCCCAAGAGCTGCTGCTTGCGATTTTGCTCCACACATGGGGTCAGTGATCGGGACCACCAGCACCGGCATTTCTCTGACAGCTTGACCTCTGGGATCCAGACCTGGCCTTTTGGCGCACTTGCACCTAGCAGAGTGTCCAGCTAACCAAGAGCCGTCGCCAGAATTTTGGACCCTAGAGGTGGGCTCTGTCGGTCCCGAGACATTGCCTCTGGATTTGGTGCCCAGGGTGAATTTGTCTGTCCTGAGTGCAGGTCTGGGGCGAAGGCGCCCGGCGCCACGTCAAAAATTCCCCAAGAGCTGCCGCTTGGGATTTTGCTCCACACATGGGGTCAGAGATCGGGACCGCCACCACCAGAATTTTTCTGACAGCTTGGCCTCTGGGATCCAGACCTGGCCTTTTGGGGCTCTTGCACCTAGCAGAGGGTCCAGCTAACCGAGAGCCGTCGCCAGAATTTTGGACCCTTGAGGTGGTCTCTGTCGGTCCCGAGACATTGCCTCTGGATTTGGTGCCCAGGGTGAATTGGAAGTCCTGAGCACAGACCCGGGACGAAGGCGCCCGGCGCCACGTCCAAAATTCTCCAAGTGCTGCCGCTTGGGATTTTGCACCCCACATGGGGTCGGCGATCGGGACCGCCACCACCGGCATTTCTCTGACAGCTTGGCCTCTGGGATCCAGAGCTGGCCTTTTGGGGCACTTGCACCTAGCAGCGTGTCCAGCTAACCGAGAGCCGTCGCCAGAATTTTGGACCCTAGGGGTGGTCTCTGTCGGTCCCGAGACATTGCCTCTGGATTTGGTGCCCAGGGTGAATTGTAGGTCCTGAGCACAGACCCGGGGCGAAGGCGCCCGGCGCCACGTCAAAAATTCCCCAAGAGCTGCCGCTTGCGATTTTGCTCCACACATGGCGTCAGAGATCGGGACCACCAGCACCGGCATTTCTCTCACAGCTTGGCCTCTGGGATCCAGACCTGGCCTTTTGGGGCTCTTGCACCTAGCAGAGGGTCCAGCTAACCGAGAGCCGTCGCCAGAATTTTGGACCCTTGAGGTGGTCTCTGTCGGTCCCGAGACATTGCCTCTGGATTTGGTGCCCAGGGTGAATTGGAGGTCCTGAGCACAGACCCGGGACGAAGGCGCCCGGCGCCACGTCCAAAATTCTCCAAGTGCTGCCGCTTGGGATTTTGCACCACACATGGGGTCGGCGATCGGGACCGCCACCATCGGCATTTCTCTGACAGCTTGGCCTCTGGGATCCAGAACTGGCCTTTTGGGGCACTTGCACCTAGCAGCGTGTCCAGCTAACCGAGAGCCGTCGCCAGAATTTTGGACCCTAGGGGTGGTCTCTGTCGGTCCCGAGACATTGCATCTGGATTTGGTGCCCAGGGTGAATTGTAGGTCCTGAGCACAGACCCGGGGCGAAGGCGCCCGGCGCCACGTCAAGAATTCCCCAAGAGCTGCCGCTTGCGATTTTGCTCTACACATGGGGTCAGAGATCGGGACCACCAGCACCGGCATTTCTCTCACAGCTTGGTCTCTGGGATCCAGACCTGGCGTTTTGGGGCTCTTGCACCTAGCAGCGTGTCCAGCTAACCGAGAGCCGTCGCCAGAATTTTGGACCCTAGAGGTGGTCTCTGTCGGTCCCGAGACATTGCCTCTGGATTTGGTGCCCAGGGTGAATTGGAGGTCCTGAGGACAGACCCGGGGCGAAGGCGCCCGGCGCCACGTCAAAAATTCCCCAAGAGCTGCTGCTTGCGATTTTGCTCCACACATGGGGTCAGTGATCGGGACCACCAGCACCGGCATTTCTCTGACAGCTTGACCTCTGGGATCCAGACCTGGCCTTTTGGCGCACTTGCATCTAGCAGAGTGTCCAGCTTCCCGAGAGCTGTCGCCAGAATTTTGGACCCTAGAGGTGGTCTCTGTCGGTCCCGAGACATTGCCTCTGGATTTGGTGCCCAGGGTGAATTGTAGGTCCTGAGCACAGACCCGGGGCGAAGGCGCCCGGCGCCACGTCAAAAATTCCCCAAGAGCTGCCGCTTGGGATTTTGCTCCACACATGGGGTCGGCGATCGGGACCGCCACCACCGGCATTTCCCTCACAGCTTGGTCTCTGGGATCCAGACCTGGCCTCTTGGGGCACTTGCACCTAGCAGAGTGTCCAGCTTCCCGAGAGCCGTCGCCAGAATTTTGGACCCTAGAGGTGGTCTCTGTCGGTCCCGAGACATTGCCTCTGGATTTGGTGCCCAGGGTGAATTTGTCTGTCCTGAGTGCAGGTCTGGGGCGAAGGCGCCCGGCGCCACGTCAAAAATTCACCAAGAGCTGCCGCTTGGGATTTTGCTCCACACATGGGGTCAGAGATCGGGACCGCCACCACCAGCATTTTTCTGACAGCTTGGCCTCTGGGATCCAGACCTGGCCTTTTGGGGCTCTTGCACCTAGCAGAGGGTCCAGCTAACCGAGAGCCGTCGCCAGAATTTTGGACCCTTGAGGTGGTCTCTGTCGGTCCCGAGACATTGCCTCTGGATTTGGTGCCCAGGGTGAATTGTAGGTCCTGAGCACAGACCCGGGGCGAAGGCGCCCGGCGCCATGTCAAAAATTCCCCAAGAGCTGCCGCTTGCGATTTTGCTGCACACATCGCGTCAGAGATGTGGACCACCAGCACCGGCATTTCCCTCACAGCTTGGCCTCTGGGATCCAGAACTGGCCTTTTGGGGCACTTGCACCTAGCAGCGTGTCCAGCTAACCGAGAGCCGTCGCCAGAATTTTGGACCCTAGGGGTGGTCTCTGTCGGTCCCGAGACATTGCCTCTGGATTTGGTGCCCAGGGTGAATTGTAGGTCCTGAGGACAGACCCGGGGCGAAGGCGCCCGGCGCCACGTCAAAAATTCCCCAAGAGCTGCCGTTTGCGATTTTGCTCCACACATGGGGTCAGAGATCGGGACCACCAGCACCGGCATTTCTCTCACAGCTTGGCCTCTGGGATCCAGACCTGGCCTTTTGGGGCTCTTGCACCTAGCAGAGGGTCCAGCTAACCGAGAGCTGTCGCCAGAATTTTGGACCCTTGAGGTGGTCTCTGTCGGTCCCGAGACATTGCCTCTGGATTTGGTGCCCAGGGTGAATTGTAGGTCCTGAGCACAGACCCGGGGCGAAGGCGCCCGGCGCCACGTCAAAAATTCCCCAAGAGCTGCCGCTTGGGATTTTGCACCACACATTGGGTCGGCGATCGGGACCGCCACCACCGGCATTTTTCTGACAGCTTGGTCTCTGGGATCCAGACCTGGCCTCTTGGGGCTCTTGCACCTAGCAGAGGGTCCAGCTTCCCGAAAGCCGTCGCCAGAATTTTGGACCCTTGAGGTGGTCTCTGTCGGTCCCGAGACATTGCCTCTGGATTTGGTGCCCAGGGTGAATTGTAGGTCCTGAGGACAGACCCGGGGCGAAGGCGCCCGGCGCCACGTCAAAAATTCCCCAAGAGCTGCCGCTTGGGATTTTGCTCCACACATGGGGTCAGAGATCGGGACCGCCTCCACCGGCATTTTTCTGACAGCTTGGCCTCTGGGATCCAGACCTGGCCTTTTGGGGCACTTGCACCTAGCAGCGTGTCCAGCTAACCGAGAGCCGTCGCCAGAATTTTGGACCCTAGGGGTGGTCTCCGTCGGTCCCGAGACATTGCCTCTGGATTTGGTGCCCAGGGTGAATTGTAGGTCCTGAGCACAGACCCGGGGCGAAGGCGCCCGGCGCCACGTCAAAAATTCCCCAAGAGCTGCCGCTTGCGATTTTGCTGCACACATCGCGTCAGAGATGTGGAACACCAGCACCGGCATTTCCCTCACAGCTTGGCCTCTGGGATCCAGAACTGGCCTTTTGGGGCACTTGCACCTAGCAGCGTGTCCAGCTAACCGAGAGCCGTCGCCAGAATTTTGGACCCTAGGGGTGGTCTCTGTCGGTCCCGAGACATTGCCTCTGGATTTGGTGCCCAGGGTGAATTGTAGGTCCTGAGCACAGACCCGGGGCGAAGGCGCCCGGCGCCACGTCAAGAATTCCCCAAGAGCTGCCGCTTGCGATTTTGCTCCACACATGGGGTCAGAGATCGGGACCACCAGCACCGACATTTCTCTCACAGCTTGGCCTCTGGGATCCAGACCTGGCCTTTTGGGGCTCTTCCACCTAGCAGAGGGTCCAGCTAACCAAGAGCCGTCGCCAGAATTTTGGACCCTTGAGGTGGTCTCTGTCGGTCCCGAGACATTGCCTCTGGATTTGGTGCCCAGGGTGAATTGGAGGTCCTGAGCACAGACCCGGGGCGAAGGCGCCCGGCGCCACGTCCAAAATTCCCCAAGAGCTGCCGCTTGGGATTTTGCACCACACATGGGGTCGGCGATCGGGACCGCCACCATCGGCATTTCTCTGACAGCTTGGCCTCTGGGATCCAGACCTGGCCTTTTGGGGCACTTGCACCTAGCAGCGTGTCCAGCTAACCGAGAGCCGTCGCCAGAATTTTGGACCCTAGGGGTGGTCTCTGTCGGTCCCGAGACATTGCCTCTGGATTTGGTGCCCAGGGTGAATTGTAGGTCCTGAGCACAGACCCGGGGCGAAGGCGCCCGGCGCCACGTCAAGAATTCCCCAAGAGCTGCCGCTTGCGATTTTGCTCCACACATGGGGTCAGAGATCGGGACCACCAGCACCGGCATTTCTCTCACAGCTTGGCCTCTGGGATCCAGACCTGGCATTTTGGGGCTCTTGCACCTAGCAGCGTGTCCAGCTAACCGAGAGACGTCGCCAGAATTTTGGACCCTAGAGGTGGTCTCTGTCGGTCCCGAGACATTGCCTCTGGATTTGGTGCCCAGGGTGAATTGGAGGTCCTGAGGACAGACCCGGGGCGAAGGCGCCCGGCGCCACGTCAAAAATTCCCCAAGAGCTGCCGCTTGGGATTTTGCTCCACACATGGGGTCAGAGATCGGGACCGCCACCACCAGAATTTTTCTGACAGCTTGGCCTCTGGGATCCAGACCTGGCCTTTTGGGGCTCTTGCACCTAGCAGAGGGTCCAGCTAACCGAGAGCCGTCGCCAGAATTTTGGACCCTTGAGGTGGTCTCTGTCGGTCCCGAGACATTGCCTCTGGATTTGGTGCCCAGGGTGAATTGTAGGTCCTGAGCACAGACCCGGGGCGAAGGCGCCCGGCGCCACGTCAAAAATTCCCCAAGAGCTGCCGCTTGGGATTTTGCACCACACATGGGGTCGGCGATCGGGACCGCCACCACCGGCATTTCTCTGACAGCTTGGCCTCTGGGATCCAGAACTGGCCTTTTGGGGCACTTGCACCTAGCAGCGTGTCCAGCTAACCGAGAGCCGTCGCCAGAATTTTGGACCCTAGGGGTGGTCTCTGTCGGTCCCGAGACATTGCCTCTGGATTTGGTGCCCAGGGTGAATTGTAGGTCCTGAGCACAGACCCGGGGCGAAGGCGCCCGGCGCCACGTCAAAAATTCCCCAAGAGCTGCCGTTTGCGATTTTGCTTCACACATGGGGTCAGAGATCGGGACCACCAGCACCGGCATTTCTCTCACAGCTTGGCCTCTGGGATCCAGACCTGGCCTTTTGGGGCTCTTGCACCTAGCAGAGGGTCCAGCTAACCGAGAGCCGTCGCCAGAATTTTGGACCCTTGAGGTGGTCTCTGTCGGTCCCGAGACATTGCCTCTGGATTTGGTGCCCAGGGTGAATTGGAAGTCCTGAGCACAGACCCGGGACGAAGGCGCCCGGCGCCACGTCCAAAATTCTCCAAGTGCTGCCGCTTGGGATTTTGCACCACACATGGGGTCGGCGATCGGGACCGCCACCATCGGCATTTCTCTCACAGCTTGGCCTCTGGGATCCAGACCTGGCCTTTTGGGGCACTTGCACCTAGCAGCGTGTCCAGCTAACCGAGAGCCGTCGCCAGAATTTTGGACCCTAGGGGTGGTCTCTGTCGGTCCCGAGACATTGCCTCTGGATTTGGTGCCCAGGGTGAATTGGAGGTCCTGAGGACAGACCCGGGGCGAAGGCGCCCGGCGCCACGTCAAGAATTCCCCAAGAGCTGCCGCTTGCGATTTTGCTCTACACATGGGGTCAGAGATCGGGACCACCAGCACCGGCATTTCTCTCACAGCTTGGTCTCTGGGATCCAGACCTGGCGTTTTGGGGCTCTTGCACCTAGCAGCGTGTCCAGCTAACCGAGAGCCGTCGCCAGAATTTTGGACCCTAGAGGTGGTCTCTGTCGGTCCCGAGACATTGCCTCTGGATTTGGTGCCCAGGGTGAATTGGAGGTCCTGAGGACAGACCCGGGGCGAAGGCGCCCGGCGCCACGTCCAAAATTCCCCAAGAGCTGCCGCTTGGGATTTTGCACCACACATGGGGTCGGCGATCGGGACCGCCACCATCGGCATTTCTCTGACAGCTTGGCCTCTGGGATCCAGACCTGGCCTTTTGGGGCACTTGCACCTAGCAGCGTGTCCAGCTAACCGAGAGCCGTCGCCAGAATTTTGGACCCTAGGGGTGGTCTCTGTCGGTCCCGAGACATTGCCTCTGGATTTGGTGCCCAGGGTGAATTGTAGGTCCTGAGCACAGACCCGGGCGAAGGCGCCCGGCGCCACGTCAAGAATTCCCCAAGAGCTGCCGCTTGCGATTTTGCTCCACACATGGGGTCAGAGATCGGGACCACCAGCACCGGCATTTCTCTCACAGCTTGGCCTCTGGGATCCAGACCTGGCATTTTGGGGCTCTTGCACCTAGCAGCGTGTCCAGCTAACCGAGAGACGTCGCCAGAATTTTGGACCCTAGAGGTGGTCTCTGTCGGTCCCGAGACATTGCCTCTGGATTTGGTGCCCAGGGTGAATTGGAGGTCCTGAGGACAGACCCGGGGCGAAGGCGCCCGGCGCTACGTCAAAAATTCCCCAAGAGCTGCCGCTTGGGATTTTGCTCCACACATGGGGTCAGAGATCGGGACCGCCACCACCAGAATTTTTCTGACAGCTTGGCCTCTGGGATCCAGACCTGGCCTTTTGGGGCTCTTGCACCTAGCAGAGGGTCCAGCTAACCGAGAGCCGTCGCCAGAATTTTGGACCCTTGAGGTGGTCTCTGTCGGTCCCGAGACATTGCCTCTGGATTTGGTGCCCAGGGTGAATTGTAGGTCCTGAGCACAGACCCGGGGCGAAGGCGCCCGGCGCCACGTCAAAAATTCCCCAAGAGCTGCCGCTTGGGATTTTGCACCACACATGGGGTCGGCGATCGGGACCGCCACCACCGGCATTTCTCTGACAGCTTGGCCTCTGGGATCCAGAACTGGCCTTTTGGGGCACTTGCACCTAGCAGCGTGTCCAGCTAACCGAGAGCCGTCGCCAGAATTTTGGACCCTAGGGGTGGTCTCTGTCGGTCCCGAGACATTGCCTCTGGATTTGGTGCCCAGGGTGAATTGTAGGTCCTGAGCACAGACCCGGGGCGAAGGCGCCCGGCGCCACGTCAAAAATTCCCCAAGAGCTGCCGTTTGCGATTTTGCTTCACACATGGGGTCAGAGATCGGGACCACCAGCACCGGCATTTCTCTCACAGCTTGGCCTCTGGGATCCAGACCTGGCCTTTTGGGGCTCTTGCACCTAGCAGAGGGTCCAGCTAACCGAGAGCCGTCGCCAGAATTTTGGACCCTTGAGGTGGTCTCTGTCGGTCCCGAGACATTGCCTCTGGATTTGGTGCCCAGGGTGAATTGGAAGTCCTGAGCACAGACCCGGGACGAAGGCGCCCGGCGCCACGTCCAAAATTCTCCAAGTGCTGCCGCTTGGGATTTTGCACCACACATGGGGTCGGCGATCGGGACCGCCACCATCGGCATTTCTCTGACAGCTTGGCCTCTGGGATCCAGACCTGGCCTTTTGGGGCACTTGCACCTAGCAGCGTGTCCAGCTAACCGAGAGCCGTCGCCAGAATTTTGGACCCTAGGGGTGGTCTCTGTCGGTCCCGAGACATTGCCTCTGGATTTGGTGCCCAGGGTGAATTGTAGGTCCTGAGCACAGACCCGGGGCGAAGGCGCCCGGCGCCACGTCAAGAATTCCCCAAGAGCTGCCGCTTGCGATTTTGCTCCACACATGGGGTCAGAGATCGGGACCACCAGCACCGGCATTTCTCTCACAGCTTGGCCTCTGGGATCCAGACCTGGCATTTTGGGGCTCTTGCACCTAGCAGCGTGTCCAGCTAACCGAGAGACGTCGCCAGAATTTTGGACCCTAGAGGTGGTCTCTGTCGGTCCCGAGACATTGCCTCTGGATTTGGTGCCCAGGGTGAATTGTAGGTCCTGAGCACAGACCCGGGGCGAAGGCGCCCGGCGCCACGTCAAAAATTCCCCAAGAGCTGCCGCTTGGGATTTTGCACCACACATGGGGTCGGCGATCGGGACCGCCACCACCGGCATTTCTCTGACAGCTTGGCCTCTGGGATCCAGAACTGGCCTTTTGGGGCACTTGCACCTAGCAGCGTGTCCAGCTAACCGAGAGCCGTCGCCAGAATTTTGGACCCTAGGGGTGGTCTCTGTCGGTCCCGAGACATTGCCTCTGGATTTGGTGCCCAGGGTGAATTGTAGGTCCTGAGCACAGACCCGGGGCGAAGGCGCCCGGCGCCACGTCAAAAATTCCCCAAGAGCTGCCGTTTGCGATTTTGCTTCACACATGGGGTCAGAGATCGGGACCACCAGCACCGGCATTTCTCTCACAGCTTGGCCTCTGGGATCCAGACCTGGCCTTTTGGGGCTCTTGCACCTAGCAGAGGGTCCAGCTAACCGAGAGCCGTCGCCAGAATTTTGGACCCTTGAGGTGGTCTCTGTCGGTCCCGAGACATTGCCTCTGGATTTGGTGCCCAGGGTGAATTGGAAGTCCTGAGCACAGACCCGGGACGAAGGCGCCCGGCGCCACGTCCAAAATTCTCCAAGTGCTGCCGCTTGGGATTTTGCACCACACATGGGGTCGGCGATCGGGACCGCCACCATCGGCATTTCTCTCACAGCTTGGCCTCTGGGATCCAGACCTGGCCTTTTGGGGCACTTGCACCTAGCAGCGTGTCCAGCTAACCGAGAGCCGTCGCCAGAATTTTGGACCCTAGGGGTGGTCTCTGTCGGTCCCGAGACATTGCCTCTGGATTTGGTGCCCAGGGTGAATTGGAGGTCCTGAGGACAGACCCGGGGCGAAGGCGCCCGGCGCCACGTCAAGAATTCCCCAAGAGCTGCCGCTTGCGATTTTGCTCTACACATGGGGTCAGAGATCGGGACCACCAGCACCGGCATTTCTCTCACAGCTTGGTCTCTGGGATCCAGACCTGGCGTTTTGGGGCTCTTGCACCTAGCAGAGTGTCCAGCTAACCGAGAGCCGTCGCCAGAATTTTGGACCCTAGAGGTGGTCTCTGTCGGTCCCGAGACATTGCCTCTGGATTTGGTGCCCAGGGTGAATTGGAGGTCCTGAGGACAGACCCGGGGCGAAGGCGCCCGGCGCCACGTCAAAAATTCCCCAAGAGCTGCTGCTTGCGATTTTGCTCTACACATGGGGTCAGAGATCGGGACCACCAGCACCGGCATTTCTCTGACAGCTTGACCTCTGGGATCCAGACCTGGCCTTTTGGCGCACTTGCACCTAGCAGAGTGTCCAGCTTCCCGAGAGCCGTCGCCAGAATTTTGGACCCTAGAGGTGGTCTCTGTCGGTCCCGAGACATTGCCTCTGGATTTGGTGCCCAGGGTGAATTGTAGGTCCTGAGCACAGACCCGGGGCGAAGGCGCCCGGCGCCACGTCAAAAATTCCCCAAGAGCTGCCGCTTGGGATTTTGCTCCACACATGGGGTCGGCGATCGGGACCGCCACCACCGGCATTTCCCTCACAGCTTGGTCTCTGGGATCCAGACCTGGCCTCTTGGGGCACTTGCACCTAGCAGAGTGTCCAGCTTCCCGAGAGCCGTCGCCAGAATTTTGGACCCTAGAGGTGGTCTCTGTCGGTCCCGAGACATTGCCTCTGGATTTGGTGCCCAGGGTGAATTTGTCTGTCCTGAGTGCAGGTCTGGGGCGAAGGCGCCCGGCGCCACGTCAAAAATTCACCAAGAGCTGCCGCTTGGGATTTTGCTCCACACATGGGGTCAGAGATCGGGACCGCCACCACCAGCATTTTTCTGACAGCTTGGCCTCTGGGATCCAGACCTGGCCTTTTGGGGCTCTTGCACCTAGCAGAGGGTCCAGCTAACCGAGAGCCGTCGCCAGAATTTTGGACCCTTGAGGTGGTCTCTGTCGGTCCCGAGACATTGCCTCTGGATTTGGTGCCCAGGGTGAATTGTAGGTCCTGAGCACAGACCCGGGGCGAAGGCGCCCGGCGCCATGTCAAAAATTCCCCAAGAGCTGCCGCTTGCGATTTTGCTGCACACATCGCGTCAGAGATGTGGACCACCAGCACCGGCATTTCCCTCACAGCTTGGCCTCTGGGATCCAGAACTGGCCTTTTGGGGCACTTGCACCTAGCAGCGTGTCCAGCTAACCGAGAGCCGTCGCCAGAATTTTGGACCCTAGGGGTGGTCTCTGTCGGTCCCGAGACATTGCCTCTGGATTTGGTGCCCAGGGTGAATTGTAGGTCCTGAGCACAGACCCGGGGCGAAGGCGCCCGGCGCCACGTCAAAAATTCCCCAAGAGCTGCCGCTTGGGATTTTGCACCACACATTGGGTCGGCGATCGGGACCACCAGCACCGGCATTTCTCTCACAGCTTGGCCTCTGGGATCCAGACCTGGCCTTTTGGGGCTCTTGCACCTAGCAGAGGGTCCAGCTAACCGAGAGCTGTCGCCAGAATTTTGGACCCTTGAGGTGGTCTCTGTCGGTCCCGAGACATTGCCTCTGGATTTGGTGCCCAGGGTGAATTGTAGGTCCTGAGGACAGACCCGGGGCGAAGGCGCCCGGCGCCACGTCAAAAATTCCCCAAGAGCTGCCGCTTGGGATTTTGCACCACACATGGGGTCGGCGATCGGGACCACCAGCACCGGCATTTCTCTCACAGCTTGGCCTCTGGGATCCAGACCTGGCCTTTTGGGGCTCTTGCACCTAGCAGAGGGTCCAGCTAACCGAGAGCTGTCGCCAGAATTTTGGACCCTTGAGGTGGTCTCTGTCGGTCCCGAGACATTGCCTCTGGATTTGGTGCCCAGGGTGAATTGTAGGTCCTGAGGACAGACCCGGGGCGAAGGCGCCCGGCGCCACGTCAAAAATTCCCCAAGAGCTGCCGCTTGGGATTTTGCACCACACATGGGGTCGGCGATCGGGACCGCCACCACCGGCATTTCTCTGACAGCTTGGTCTCTGGGATCCAGACCTGGCCTCTTGGGGCTCTTGCACCTAGCAGAGGGTCCAGCTTCCCGAAAGCCGTCGCCAGAATTTTGGACCCTAGAGGTGGTCTCTGTCGGTCCTGAGACATTGCCTCTGGATTTGGTGCCCAGGGTGAATTGTAGGTCCTGAGCACAGACCCGGGGCGAAGGCGCCCGGCGCCACGTCAAAAATTCCCCAAGAGCTGCCGCTTGGGATTTTGCTCCACACATGGGGTCAGAGATCGGGACCGCCTCCACCGGCATTTTTCTGACAGCTTGGCCTCTGGGATCCAGACCTGGCCTTTTGGGGCACTTGCACCTAGCAGCGTGTCCAGCTAACCGAGAGCCGTCGCCAGAATTTTGGACCCTAGGGGTGGTCTCCGTCGGTCCCGAGACATTGCCTCTGGATTTGGTGCCCAGGGTGAATTGGAGGTCCTGAGCACAGACCCGGGGCGAAGGCGCCCGGCGCCACGTCAAAAATTCCCCAAGAGCTGCCGCTTGCGATTTTGCTGCACACATCGCGTCAGAGATGTGGACCACCAGCACCGGCATTTCCCTCACAGCTTGGCCTCTGGGATCCAGAACTGGCCTTTTGGGGCACTTGCACCTAGCAGCGTGTCCAGCTAACCGAGAGCCGTCGCCAGAATTTTGGACCCTAGGGGTGGTCTCTGTCGGTCCCGAGACATTGCCTCTGGATTTGGTGCCCAGGGTGAATTGTAGGTCCTGAGCACAGACCCGGGGCGAAGGCGCCCGGCGCCACGTCAAAAATTCCCCAAGAGCTGCCGTTTGCGATTTTGCTTCACACATGGGGTCAGAGATCGGGACCACCAGCACCGGCATTTCTCTCACAGCTTGGCCTCTGGGATCCAGACCTGGCCTTTTGGGGCTCTTGCACCTAGCAGAGGGTCCAGCTAACCGAGAGCCGTCGCCAGAATTTTGGACCCTTGAGGTGGTCTCTGTCGGTCCCGAGACATTGCCTCTGGATTTGGTGCCCAGGGTGAATTGGAAGTCCTGAGCACAGACCCGGGACGAAGGCGCCCGGCGCCACGTCCAAAATTCTCCAAGTGCTGCCGCTTGGGATTTTGCACCACACATGGGGTCGGCGATCGGGACCGCCACCATCGGCATTTCTCTCACAGCTTGGCCTCTGGGATCCAGACCTGGCCTTTTGGGGCACTTGCACCTAGCAGCGTGTCCAGCTAACCGAGAGCCGTCGCCAGAATTTTGGACCCTAGGGGTGGTCTCTGTCGGTCCCGAGACATTGCCTCTGGATTTGGTGCCCAGGGTGAATTGGAGGTCCTGAGGACAGACCCGGGGCGAAGGCGCCCGGCGCCACGTCAAGAATTCCCCAAGAGCTGCCGCTTGCGATTTTGCTCTACACATGGGGTCAGAGATCGGGACCACCAGCACCGGCATTTCTCTCACAGCTTGGTCTCTGGGATCCAGACCTGGCGTTTTGGGGCTCTTGCACCTAGCAGAGTGTCCAGCTAACCGAGAGCCGTCGCCAGAATTTTGGACCCTAGAGGTGGTCTCTGTCGGTCCCGAGACATTGCCTCTGGATTTGGTGCCCAGGGTGAATTGGAGGTCCTGAGGACAGACCCGGGGCGAAGGCGCCCGGCGCCACGTCAAAAATTCCCCAAGAGCTGCTGCTTGCGATTTTGCTCTACACATGGGGTCAGAGATCGGGACCACCAGCACCGGCATTTCTCTGACAGCTTGACCTCTGGGATCCAGACCTGGCCTTTTGGCGCACTTGCACCTAGCAGAGTGTCCAGCTTCCCGAGAGCCGTCGCCAGAATTTTGGACCCTAGAGGTGGTCTCTGTCGGTCCCGAGACATTGCCTCTGGATTTGGTGCCCAGGGTGAATTGTAGGTCCTGAGCACAGACCCGGGGCGAAGGCGCCCGGCGCCACGTCAAAAATTCCCCAAGAGCTGCCGCTTGGGATTTTGCTCCACACATGGGGTCGGCGATCGGGACCGCCACCACCGGCATTTCCCTCACAGCTTGGTCTCTGGGATCCAGACCTGGCCTCTTGGGGCACTTGCACCTAGCAGAGTGTCCAGCTTCCCGAGAGCCGTCGCCAGAATTTTGGACCCTAGAGGTGGTCTCTGTCGGTCCCGAGACATTGCCTCTGGATTTGGTGCCCAGGGTGAATTTGTCTGTCCTGAGTGCAGGTCTGGGGCGAAGGCGCCCGGCGCCACGTCAAAAATTCACCAAGAGCTGCCGCTTGGGATTTTGCTCCACACATGGGGTCAGAGATCGGGACCGCCACCACCAGCATTTTTCTGACAGCTTGGCCTCTGGGATCCAGACCTGGCCTTTTGGGGCTCTTGCACCTAGCAGAGGGTCCAGCTAACCGAGAGCCGTCGCCAGAATTTTGGACCCTTGAGGTGGTCTCTGTCGGTCCCGAGACATTGCCTCTGGATTTGGTGCCCAGGGTGAATTGTAGGTCCTGAGCACAGACCCGGGGCGAAGGCGCCCGGCGCCATGTCAAAAATTCCCCAAGAGCTGCCGCTTGCGATTTTGCTGCACACATCGCGTCAGAGATGTGGACCACCAGCACCGGCATTTCCCTCACAGCTTGGCCTCTGGGATCCAGAACTGGCCTTTTGGGGCACTTGCACCTAGCAGCGTGTCCAGCTAACCGAGAGCCGTCGCCAGAATTTTGGACCCTAGGGGTGGTCTCTGTCGGTCCCGAGACATTGCCTCTGGATTTGGTGCCCAGGGTGAATTGTAGGTCCTGAGCACAGACCCGGGGCGAAGGCGCCCGGCGCCACGTCAAAAATTCCCCAAGAGCTGCCGCTTGGGATTTTGCACCACACATTGGGTCGGCGATCGGGACCACCAGCACCGGCATTTCTCTCACAGCTTGGCCTCTGGGATCCAGACCTGGCCTTTTGGGGCTCTTGCACCTAGCAGAGGGTCCAGCTAACCGAGAGCTGTCGCCAGAATTTTGGACCCTTGAGGTGGTCTCTGTCGGTCCCGAGACATTGCCTCTGGATTTGGTGCCCAGGGTGAATTGTAGGTCCTGAGGACAGACCCGGGGCGAAGGCGCCCGGCGCCACGTCAAAAATTCCCCAAGAGCTGCCGCTTGGGATTTTGCACCACACATGGGGTCGGCGATCGGGACCGCCACCACCGGCATTTCTCTGACAGCTTGGTCTCTGGGATCCAGACCTGGCCTCTTGGGGCTCTTGCACCTAGCAGAGGGTCCAGCTTCCCGAAAGCCGTCGCCAGAATTTTGGACCCTAGAGGTGGTCTCTGTCGGTCCCGAGACATTGCCTCTGGATTTGGTGCCCAGGGTGAATTGTAGGTCCTGAGCACAGACCCGGGGCGAAGGCGCCCGGCGCCACGTCAAAAATTCCCCAAGAGCTGCCGCTTGGGATTTTGCTCCACACATGGGGTCAGAGATCGGGACCGCCTCCACCGGCATTTTTCTGACAGCTTGGCCTCTGGGATCCAGACCTGGCCTTTTGGGGCACTTGCACCTAGCAGCGTGTCCAGCTAACCGAGAGCCGTCGCCAGAATTTTGGACCCTAGGGGTGGTCTCTGTCGGTCCCGAGACATTGCCTCTGGATTTGGTGCCCAGGGTGAATTGGAGGTCCTGAGGACAGACCCGGGGCGAAGGCGCCCGGCGCCACGTCAAGAATTCCCCAAGAGCTGCCGCTTGCGATTTTGCTCTACACATGGGGTCAGAGATCGGGACCACCAGCACCGGCATTTCTCTCACAGCTTGGTCTCTGGGATCCAGACCTGGCGTTTTGGGGCTCTTGCACCTAGCAGCGTGTCCAGCTAACCGAGAGCCGTCGCCAGAATTTTGGACCCTAGAGGTGGTCTCTGTCGGTCCCGAGACATTGCCTCTGGATTTGGTGCCCAGGGTGAATTGGAGGTCCTGAGGACAGACCCGGGGCGAAGGCGCCCGGCGCCACGTCCAAAATTCCCCAAGAGCTGCCGCTTGGGATTTTGCACCACACATGGGGTCGGCGATCGGGACCGCCACCATCGGCATTTCTCTGACAGCTTGGCCTCTGGGATCCAGACCTGGCCTTTTGGGGCACTTGCACCTAGCAGCGTGTCCAGCTAACCGAGAGCCGTCGCCAGAATTTTGGACCCTAGGGGTGGTCTCTGTCGGTCCCGAGACATTGCCTCTGGATTTGGTGCCCAGGGTGAATTGTAGGTCCTGAGCACAGACCCGGGGCGAAGGCGCCCGGCGCCACGTCAAGAATTCCCCAAGAGCTGCCGCTTGCGATTTTGCTCCACACATGGGGTCAGAGATCGGGACCACCAGCACCGGCATTTCTCTCACAGCTTGGCCTCTGGGATCCAGACCTGGCATTTTGGGGCTCTTGCACCTAGCAGCGTGTCCAGCTAACCGAGAGACGTCGCCAGAATTTTGGACCCTAGAGGTGGTCTCTGTCGGTCCCGAGACATTGCCTCTGGATTTGGTGCCCAGGGTGAATTGGAGGTCCTGAGGACAGACCCGGGGCGAAGGCGCCCGGCGCTACGTCAAAAATTCCCCAAGAGCTGCCGCTTGGGATTTTGCTCCACACATGGGGTCAGAGATCGGGACCGCCACCACCAGAATTTTTCTGACAGCTTGGCCTCTGGGATCCAGACCTGGCCTTTTGGGGCTCTTGCACCTAGCAGAGGGTCCAGCTAACCGAGAGCCGTCGCCAGAATTTTGGACCCTTGAGGTGGTCTCTGTCGGTCCCGAGACATTGCCTCTGGATTTGGTGCCCAGGGTGAATTGTAGGTCCTGAGCACAGACCCGGGGCGAAGGCGCCCGGCGCCACGTCAAAAATTCCCCAAGAGCTGCCGCTTGGGATTTTGCACCACACATGGGGTCGGCGATCGGGACCGCCACCACCGGCATTTCTCTGACAGCTTGGCCTCTGGGATCCAGAACTGGCCTTTTGGGGCACTTGCACCTAGCAGCGTGTCCAGCTAACCGAGAGCCGTCGCCAGAATTTTGGACCCTAGGGGTGGTCTCTGTCGGTCCCGAGACATTGCCTCTGGATTTGGTGCCCAGGGTGAATTGTAGGTCCTGAGCACAGACCCGGGGCGAAGGCGCCCGGCGCCACGTCAAAAATTCCCCAAGAGCTGCCGTTTGCGATTTTGCTTCACACATGGGGTCAGAGATCGGGACCACCAGCACCGGCATTTCTCTCACAGCTTGGCCTCTGGGATCCAGACCTGGCCTTTTGGGGCTCTTGCACCTAGCAGAGGGTCCAGCTAACCGAGAGCCGTCGCCAGAATTTTGGACCCTTGAGGTGGTCTCTGTCGGTCCCGAGACATTGCCTCTGGATTTGGTGCCCAGGGTGAATTGGAAGTCCTGAGCACAGACCCGGGACGAAGGCGCCCGGCGCCACGTCCAAAATTCTCCAAGTGCTGCCGCTTGGGATTTTGCACCACACATGGGGTCGGCGATCGGGACCGCCACCATCGGCATTTCTCTGACAGCTTGGCCTCTGGGATCCAGACCTGGCCTTTTGGGGCACTTGCACCTAGCAGCGTGTCCAGCTAACCGAGAGCCGTCGCCAGAATTTTGGACCCTAGGGGTGGTCTCTGTCGGTCCCGAGACATTGCCTCTGGATTTGGTGCCCAGGGTGAATTGTAGGTCCTGAGCACAGACCCGGGGCGAAGGCGCCCGGCGCCACGTCAAGAATTCCCCAAGAGCTGCCGCTTGCGATTTTGCTCCACACATGGGGTCAGAGATCGGGACCACCAGCACCGGCATTTCTCTCACAGCTTGGCCTCTGGGATCCAGACCTGGCATTTTGGGGCTCTTGCACCTAGCAGCGTGTCCAGCTAACCGAGAGACGTCGCCAGAATTTTGGACCCTAGAGGTGGTCTCTGTCGGTCCCGAGACATTGCCTCTGGATTTGGTGCCCAGGGTGAATTGGAGGTCCTGAGGACAGACCCGGGGCGAAGGCGCCCGGCCCCACGTCAAAAATTCCCCAAGAGCTGCCGCTTGGGATTTTGCTCCACACATGGGGTCAGAGATCGGGACCGCCACCACCAGAATTTTTCTGACAGCTTGGCCTCTGGGATCCAGACCTGGCCTTTTGGGGCTCTTGCACCTAGCAGAGGGTCCAGCTAACCGAGAGCCGTCGCCAGAATTTTGGACCCTTGAGGTGGTCTCTGTCGGTCCCGAGACATTGCCTCTGGATTTGGTGCCCAGGGTGAATTGTAGGTCCTGAGCACAGACCCGGGGCGAAGGCGCCCGGCGCCACGTCAAAAATTCCCCAAGAGCTGCCGCTTGGGATTTTGCACCACACATGGGGTCGGCGATCGGGACCGCCACCACCGGCATTTCTCTGACAGCTTGGCCTCTGGGATCCAGAACTGGCCTTTTGGGGCACTTGCACCTAGCAGCGTGTCCAGCTAACCGAGAGCCGTCGCCAGAATTTTGGACCCTAGGGGTGGTCTCTGTCGGTCCCGAGACATTGCCTCTGGATTTGGTGCCCAGGGTGAATTGTAGGTCCTGAGCACAGACCCGGGGCGAAGGCGCCCGGCGCCACGTCAAAAATTCCCCAAGAGCTGCCGTTTGCGATTTTGCTTCACACATGGGGTCAGAGATCGGGACCACCAGCACCGGCATTTCTCTCACAGCTTGGCCTCTGGGATCCAGACCTGGCCTTTTGGGGCTCTTGCACCTAGCAGAGGGTCCAGCTAACCGAGAGCCGTCGCCAGAATTTTGGACCCTTGAGGTGGTCTCTGTCGGTCCCGAGACATTGCCTCTGGATTTGGTGCCCAGGGTGAATTGGAAGTCCTGAGCACAGACCCGGGACGAAGGCGCCCGGCGCCACGTCCAAAATTCTCCAAGTGCTGCCGCTTGGGATTTTGCACCACACATGGGGTCGGCGATCGGGACCGCCACCATCGGCATTTCTCTCACAGCTTGGCCTCTGGGATCCAGACCTGGCCTTTTGGGGCACTTGCACCTAGCAGCGTGTCCAGCTAACCGAGAGCCGTCGCCAGAATTTTGGACCCTAGGGGTGGTCTCTGTCGGTCCCGAGACATTGCCTCTGGATTTGGTGCCCAGGGTGAATTGGAGGTCCTGAGGACAGACCCGGGGCGAAGGCGCCCGGCGCCACGTCAAGAATTCCCCAAGAGCTGCCGCTTGCGATTTTGCTCTACACATGGGGTCAGAGATCGGGACCACCAGCACCGGCATTTCTCTCACAGCTTGGTCTCTGGGATCCAGACCTGGCGTTTTGGGGCTCTTGCACCTAGCAGAGTGTCCAGCTAACCGAGAGCCGTCGCCAGAATTTTGGACCCTAGAGGTGGTCTCTGTCGGTCCCGAGACATTGCCTCTGGATTTGGTGCCCAGGGTGAATTGGAGGTCCTGAGGACAGACCCGGGGCGAAGGCGCCCGGCGCCACGTCAAAAATTCCCCAAGAGCTGCTGCTTGCGATTTTGCTCTACACATGGGGTCAGAGATCGGGACCACCAGCACCGGCATTTCTCTGACAGCTTGACCTCTGGGATCCAGACCTGGCCTTTTGGCGCACTTGCACCTAGCAGAGTGTCCAGCTTCCCGAGAGCCGTCGCCAGAATTTTGGACCCTAGAGGTGGTCTCTGTCGGTCCCGAGACATTGCCTCTGGATTTGGTGCCCAGGGTGAATTGTAGGTCCTGAGCACAGACCCGGGGCGAAGGCGCCCGGCGCCACGTCAAAAATTCCCCAAGAGCTGCCGCTTGGGATTTTGCTCCACACATGGGGTCGGCGATCGGGACCGCCACCACCGGCATTTCCCTCACAGCTTGGTCTCTGGGATCCAGACCTGGCCTCTTGGGGCACTTGCACCTAGCAGAGTGTCCAGCTTCCCGAGAGCCGTCGCCAGAATTTTGGACCCTAGAGGTGGTCTCTGTCGGTCCCGAGACATTGCCTCTGGATTTGGTGCCCAGGGTGAATTTGTCTGTCCTGAGTGCAGGTCTGGGGCGAAGGCGCCCGGCGCCACGTCAAAAATTCACCAAGAGCTGCCGCTTGGGATTTTGCTCCACACATGGGGTCAGAGATCGGGACCGCCACCACCAGCATTTTTCTGACAGCTTGGCCTCTGGGATCCAGACCTGGCCTTTTGGGGCTCTTGCACCTAGCAGAGGGTCCAGCTAACCGAGAGCCGTCGCCAGAATTTTGGACCCTTGAGGTGGTCTCTGTCGGTCCCGAGACATTGCCTCTGGATTTGGTGCCCAGGGTGAATTGTAGGTCCTGAGCACAGACCCGGGGCGAAGGCGCCCGGCGCCATGTCAAAAATTCCCCAAGAGCTGCCGCTTGCGATTTTGCTGCACACATCGCGTCAGAGATGTGGACCACCAGCACCGGCATTTCCCTCACAGCTTGGCCTCTGGGATCCAGAACTGGCCTTTTGGGGCACTTGCACCTAGCAGCGTGTCCAGCTAACCGAGAGCCGTCGCCAGAATTTTGGACCCTAGGGGTGGTCTCTGTCGGTCCCGAGACATTGCCTCTGGATTTGGTGCCCAGGGTGAATTGTAGGTCCTGAGCACAGACCCGGGGCGAAGGCGCCCGGCGCCACGTCAAAAATTCCCCAAGAGCTGCCGCTTGGGATTTTGCACCACACATTGGGTCGGCGATCGGGACCACCAGCACCGGCATTTCTCTCACAGCTTGGCCTCTGGGATCCAGACCTGGCCTTTTGGGGCTCTTGCACCTAGCAGAGGGTCCAGCTAACCGAGAGCTGTCGCCAGAATTTTGGACCCTTGAGGTGGTCTCTGTCGGTCCCGAGACATTGCCTCTGGATTTGGTGCCCAGGGTGAATTGTAGGTCCTGAGGACAGACCCGGGGCGAAGGCGCCCGGCGCCACGTCAAAAATTCCCCAAGAGCTGCCGCTTGGGATTTTGCACCACACATGGGGTCGGCGATCGGGACCGCCACCACCGGCATTTCTCTGACAGCTTGGTCTCTGGGATCCAGACCTGGCCTCTTGGGGCTCTTGCACCTAGCAGAGGGTCCAGCTTCCCGAAAGCCGTCGCCAGAATTTTGGACCCTAGAGGTGGTCTCTGTCGGTCCTGAGACATTGCCTCTGGATTTGGTGCCCAGGGTGAATTGTAGGTCCTGAGCACAGACCCGGGGCGAAGGCGCCCGGCGCCACGTCAAAAATTCCCCAAGAGCTGCCGCTTGGGATTTTGCTCCACACATGGGGTCAGAGATCGGGACCGCCTCCACCGGCATTTTTCTGACAGCTTGGCCTCTGGGATCCAGACCTGGCCTTTTGGGGCACTTGCACCTAGCAGCGTGTCCAGCTAACCGAGAGCCGTCGCCAGAATTTTGGACCCTAGGGGTGGTCTCCGTCGGTCCCGAGACATTGCCTCTGGATTTGGTGCCCAGGGTGAATTGGAGGTCCTGAGCACAGACCCGGGGCGAAGGCGCCCGGCGCCACGTCAAAAATTCCCCAAGAGCTGCCGCTTGGGATTTTGCACCACACATTGGGTCGGCGATCGGGACCACCAGCACCGGCATTTCTCTCACAGCTTGGCCTCTGGGATCCAGACCTGGCCTTTTGGGGCTCTTGCACCTAGCAGAGGGTCCAGCTAACCGAGAGCTGTCGCCAGAATTTTGGACCCTTGAGGTGGTCTCTGTCGGTCCCGAGACATTGCCTCTGGATTTGGTGCCCAGGGTGAATTGTAGGTCCTGAGGACAGACCCGGGGCGAAGGCGCCCGGCGCCACGTCAAAAATTCCCCAAGAGCTGCCGCTTGGGATTTTGCACCACACATGGGGTCGGCGATCGGGACCGCCACCACCGGCATTTCTCTGACAGCTTGGTCTCTGGGATCCAGACCTGGCCTCTTGGGGCTCTTGCACCTAGCAGAGGGTCCAGCTTCCCGAAAGCCGTCGCCAGAATTTTGGACCCTAGAGGTGGTCTCTGTCGGTCCTGAGACATTGCCTCTGGATTTGGTGCCCAGGGTGAATTGTAGGTCCTGAGCACAGACCCGGGGCGAAGGCGCCCGGCGCCACGTCAAAAATTCCCCAAGAGCTGCCGCTTGGGATTTTGCTCCACACATGGGGTCAGAGATCGGGACCGCCTCCACCGGCATTTTTCTGACAGCTTGGCCTCTGGGATCCAGACCTGGCCTTTTGGGGCACTTGCACCTAGCAGCGTGTCCAGCTAACCGAGAGCCGTCGCCAGAATTTTGGACCCTAGGGGTGGTCTCCGTCGGTCCCGAGACATTGCCTCTGGATTTGGTGCCCAGGGTGAATTGGAGGTCCTGAGCACAGACCCGGGGCGAAGGCGCCCGGCGCCACGTCAAAAATTCCCCAAGAGCTGCCGCTTGCGATTTTGCTGCACACATCGCGTCAGAGATGTGGACCACCAGCACCGGCATTTCCCTCACAGCTTGGCCTCTGGGATCCAGAACTGGCCTTTTGGGGCACTTGCACCTAGCAGCGTGTCCAGCTAACCGAGAGCCGTCGCCAGAATTTTGGACCCTAGGGGTGGTCTCTGTCGGTCCCGAGACATTGCCTCTGGATTTGGTGCCCAGGGTGAATTGTAGGTCCTGAGCACAGACCCGGGGCGAAGGCGCCCGGCGCCACGTCAAAAATTCCCCAAGAGCTGCCGTTTGCGATTTTGCTTCACACATGGGGTCAGAGATCGGGACCACCAGCACCGGCATTTCTCTCACAGCTTGGCCTCTGGGATCCAGACCTGGCCTTTTGGGGCTCTTGCACCTAGCAGAGGGTCCAGCTAACCGAGAGCCGTCGCCAGAATTTTGGACCCTTGAGGTGGTCTCTGTCGGTCCCGAGACATTGCCTCTGGATTTGGTGCCCAGGGTGAATTGGAAGTCCTGAGCACAGACCCGGGACGAAGGCGCCCGGCGCCACGTCCAAAATTCTCCAAGTGCTGCCGCTTGGGATTTTGCACCACACATGGGGTCGGCGATCGGGACCGCCACCATCGGCATTTCTCTCACAGCTTGGCCTCTGGGATCCAGACCTGGCCTTTTGGGGCACTTGCACCTAGCAGCGTGTCCAGCTAACCGAGAGCCGTCGCCAGAATTTTGGACCCTAGGGGTGGTCTCTGTCGGTCCCGAGACATTGCCTCTGGATTTGGTGCCCAGGGTGAATTGGAGGTCCTGAGGACAGACCCGGGGCGAAGGCGCCCGGCGCCACGTCAAGAATTCCCCAAGAGCTGCCGCTTGCGATTTTGCTCTACACATGGGGTCAGAGATCGGGACCACCAGCACCGGCATTTCTCTCACAGCTTGGTCTCTGGGATCCAGACCTGGCGTTTTGGGGCTCTTGCACCTAGCAGAGTGTCCAGCTAACCGAGAGCCGTCGCCAGAATTTTGGACCCTAGAGGTGGTCTCTGTCGGTCCCGAGACATTGCCTCTGGATTTGGTGCCCAGGGTGAATTGGAGGTCCTGAGGACAGACCCGGGGCGAAGGCGCCCGGCGCCACGTCAAAAATTCCCCAAGAGCTGCTGCTTGCGATTTTGCTCTACACATGGGGTCAGAGATCGGGACCACCAGCACCGGCATTTCTCTGACAGCTTGACCTCTGGGATCCAGACCTGGCCTTTTGGCGCACTTGCACCTAGCAGAGTGTCCAGCTTCCCGAGAGCCGTCGCCAGAATTTTGGACCCTAGAGGTGGTCTCTGTCGGTCCCGAGACATTGCCTCTGGATTTGGTGCCCAGGGTGAATTGTAGGTCCTGAGCACAGACCCGGGGCGAAGGCGCCCGGCGCCACGTCAAAAATTCCCCAAGAGCTGCCGCTTGGGATTTTGCTCCACACATGGGGTCGGCGATCGGGACCGCCACCACCGGCATTTCCCTCACAGCTTGGTCTCTGGGATCCAGACCTGGCCTCTTGGGGCACTTGCACCTAGCAGAGTGTCCAGCTTCCCGAGAGCCGTCGCCAGAATTTTGGACCCTAGAGGTGGTCTCTGTCGGTCCCGAGACATTGCCTCTGGATTTGGTGCCCAGGGTGAATTTGTCTGTCCTGAGTGCAGGTCTGGGGCGAAGGCGCCCGGCGCCACGTCAAAAATTCACCAAGAGCTGCCGCTTGGGATTTTGCTCCACACATGGGGTCAGAGATCGGGACCGCCACCACCAGCATTTTTCTGACAGCTTGGCCTCTGGGATCCAGACCTGGCCTTTTGGGGCTCTTGCACCTAGCAGAGGGTCCAGCTAACCGAGAGCCGTCGCCAGAATTTTGGACCCTTGAGGTGGTCTCTGTCGGTCCCGAGACATTGCCTCTGGATTTGGTGCCCAGGGTGAATTGTAGGTCCTGAGCACAGACCCGGGGCGAAGGCGCCCGGCGCCATGTCAAAAATTCCCCAAGAGCTGCCGCTTGCGATTTTGCTGCACACATCGCGTCAGAGATGTGGACCACCAGCACCGGCATTTCCCTCACAGCTTGGCCTCTGGGATCCAGAACTGGCCTTTTGGGGCACTTGCACCTAGCAGCGTGTCCAGCTAACCGAGAGCCGTCGCCAGAATTTTGGACCCTAGGGGTGGTCTCTGTCGGTCCCGAGACATTGCCTCTGGATTTGGTGCCCAGGGTGAATTGTAGGTCCTGAGCACAGACCCGGGGCGAAGGCGCCCGGCGCCACGTCAAAAATTCCCCAAGAGCTGCCGCTTGGGATTTTGCACCACACATTGGGTCGGCGATCGGGACCACCAGCACCGGCATTTCTCTCACAGCTTGGCCTCTGGGATCCAGACCTGGCCTTTTGGGGCTCTTGCACCTAGCAGAGGGTCCAGCTAACCGAGAGCTGTCGCCAGAATTTTGGACCCTTGAGGTGGTCTCTGTCGGTCCCGAGACATTGCCTCTGGATTTGGTGCCCAGGGTGAATTGTAGGTCCTGAGGACAGACCCGGGGCGAAGGCGCCCGGCGCCACGTCAAAAATTCCCCAAGAGCTGCCGCTTGGGATTTTGCACCACACATGGGGTCGGCGATCGGGACCGCCACCACCGGCATTTCTCTGACAGCTTGGTCTCTGGGATCCAGACCTGGCCTCTTGGGGCTCTTGCACCTAGCAGAGGGTCCAGCTTCCCGAAAGCCGTCGCCAGAATTTTGGACCCTAGAGGTGGTCTCTGTCGGTCCCGAGACATTGCCTCTGGATTTGGTGCCCAGGGTGAATTGTAGGTCCTGAGCACAGACCCGGGGCGAAGGCGCCCGGCGCCACGTCAAAAATTCCCCAAGAGCTGCCGCTTGGGATTTTGCTCCACACATGGGGTCAGAGATCGGGACCGCCTCCACCGGCATTTTTCTGACAGCTTGGCCTCTGGGATCCAGACCTGGCCTTTTGGGGCACTTGCACCTAGCAGCGTGTCCAGCTAACCGAGAGCCGTCGCCAGAATTTTGGACCCTAGGGGTGGTCTCCGTCGGTCCCGAGACATTGCCTCTGGATTTGGTGCCCAGGGTGAATTGGAGGTCCTGAGCACAGACCCGGGGCGAAGGCGCCCGGCGCCACGTCAAAAATTCCCCAAGAGCTGCCGCTTGCGATTTTGCTGCACACATCGCGTCAGAGATTGGGACCACCAGCACCGGCATTTCTCTCACAGCTTGGCCTCTGGGATCCAGACCTGGCCTTTTGGGGCTCTTGCACCTAGCAGAGGGTCCAGCTAACCGAGAGCCGTCGCCAGAATTTTGGACCCTTGAGGTGGTCTCTGTCGGTCCCGAGACATTGCCTCTGGATTTGGTGCCCAGGGTGAATTGGAGGTCCTGAGCACAGACCCGGGACGAAGGCGCCCGGCGCCACGTCCAAAATTCTCCAAGTGCTGCCGCTTGGGATTTTGCACCACACATGGGGTCGGCGATCGGGACCGCCACCATCGGCATTTCTCTGACAGCTTGGCCTCTGGGATCCAGAGCTGGCCTTTTGGGGCACTTGCACCTAGCAGCGTGTCCAGCTAACCGAGAGCCGTCGCCAGAATTTTGGACCCTAGGGGTGGTCTCTGTCGGTCCCGAGACATTGCCTCTGGATTTGGTGCCCAGGGTGAATTGTAGGTCCTGAGCACAGACCCGGGGCGAAGGCGCCCGGCGCCACGTCAAGAATTCCCCAAGAGCTGCCGCTTGCGATTTTGCTCCACACATGGGGTCAGAGATCGGGACCACCAGCACCGGCATTTCTCTCACAGCTTGGTCTCTGGGATCCAGACCTGGCGTTTTGGGGCTCTTGCACCTAGCAGCGTGTCCAGCTAACCGAGAGCCGTCGCCAGAATTTTGGACCCTAGAGGTGGTCTCTGTCGGTCCCGAGACATTGCCTCTGGATTTGGTGCCCAGGGTGAATTGTAGGTCCTGAGGACAGACCCGGGGCGAAGGCGCCCGGCGCCACGTCAAAAATTCCCCAAGAGCTGCCGCTTGGGATTTTGCACCACACATGGGGTCGGCGATCGGGACCGCCACCACCGGCATTTCTCTGACAGCTTGGCCTCTGGGATCCAGACCTGGTCTTTTGGGGCACTTGCACCTAGCAGCGTGTCCAGCTTCCCGAGAGCCGTCGCCAGAATTTTGGACCCTAGAGGTGGTCTCTGTCGGTCCCGAGACATTGCCTCTGGATTTGGTGCCCAGGGTGAATTTGTCTGTCCTGAGTGCAGGTCTGGGGCGAAGGCGCCCGGCGCCACGTCAAAAATTCACCAAGAGCTGCCGCTTGGGATTTTGCTCCACACATGGGGTCAGAGATCGGGACCGCCACCACCAGCATTTTTCTGACAGCTTGGCCTCTGGGATCCAGACCTGGCCTTTTGGGGCTCTTGCACCTAGCAGAGGGTCCAGCTAACCGAGAGCCGTCGCCAGAATTTTGGACCCTTGAGGTGGTCTCTGTCGGTCCCGAGACATTGCCTCTGGATTTGGTGCCCAGGGTGAATTGGAGGTCCTGAGCACAGACCCGGGACGAAGGCGCCCGGCGCCACGTCAAAAATTCCCCAAGAGCTGCCGCTTGGGATTTTGCACCACACATGGGGTCGGCGATCGGGACCGCCTCCACCGGCATTTTTCTGACAGCTTGGCCTCTGGGATCCAGACCTGGCCTTTTGGGGCACTTGCACCTAGCAGCGTGTCCAGCTAACCGAGAGCCGTCGCCAGAATTTTGGACCCTAGGGGTGGTCTCTGTCGGTCCCGAGACATTGCCTCTGGATTTGGTGCCCAGGGTGAATTGTAGGTCCTGAGCACAGACCCGGGGCGAAGGCGCCCGGCGCCACGTCAAAAATTCCCCAAGAGCTGCCGTTTGCGATTTTGCTCCACACATGGGGTCAGAGATCGGGACCACCAGCACCGGCATTTCTCTCACAGCTTGGCCTCTGGGATCCAGACCTGGCCTTTTGGGGCTCTTGCACCTAGCAGAGGGTCCAGCTAACCGAGAGCTGTCGCCAGAATTTTGGACCCTTGAGGTGGTCTCTGTCGGTCCCGAGACATTGCCTCTGGATTTGGTGCCCAGGGTGAATTGTAGGTCCTGAGGACAGACCCGGGGCGAAGGCGCCCGGCGCCACGTCAAAAATTCCCCAAGAGCTGCCGCTTGGGATTTTGCACCACACATGGGGTCGGCGATCGGGACCGCCACCATCGGCATTTCTCTGACAGCTTGGCCTCTGGGATCCAGACCTGGCCTTTTGGGGCACTTGCACCTAGCAGAGTGTCCAGCTTCCCGAGAGCCGTCGCCAGAATTTTGGACCCTAGAGGTGGTCTCTGTCGGTCCCGAGACATTGCCTCTGGATTTGGTGCCCAGGGTGAATTGTAGGTCCTGAGGACAGACCCGGGGCGAAGGCGCCCGGCGCCACGTCAAAAATTCCCCAAGAGCTGCCGCTTGGGATTTTGCACCACACATGGGGTCGGCGATCGGGACCGCCACCATCGGCATTTCTCTGACAGCTTGGCCTCTGGGATCCAGACCTGGCCTTTTGGGGCACTTGCACCTAGCAGAGTGTCCAGCTTCCCGAGAGCCGTCGCCAGAATTTTGGACCCTAGAGGTGGTCTCTGTCGGTCCCGAGACATTGCCTCTGGATTTGGTGCCCAGGGTGAATTGTAGGTCCTGAGCACAGACCCGGGGCGAAGGCGCCCGGCGCCACGTCAAAAATTCCCCAAGAGCTGCCGCTTGGGATTTTGCTCCACACATGGGGTCAGAGATCGGGACCGCCTCCACCGGCATTTTTCTGACAGCTTGGCCTCTGGGATCCAGACCTGGCCTTTTGGGGCACTTGCACCTAGCAGCGTGTCCAGCTAACCGAGAGCCGTCGCCAGAATTTTGGACCCTAGGGGTGGTCTCTGTCGGTCCTGAGACATTGCCTCTGGATTTGGTGCCCAGGGTGAATTGTAGGTCCTGAGCACAGACCCGGGGCGAAGGCGCCCGGCGCCACGTCAAAAATTCCCCAAGAGCTGCCGCTTGGGATTTTGCACCACACATTGGGTCGGCGATCGGGACCGCCACCACCGGCATTTTTCTGACAGCTTGGTCTCTGGGATCCAGACCTGGCCTCTTGGGGCTCTTGCACCTAGCAGAGGGTCCAGCTTCCCGAAAGCCGTCGCCAGAATTTTGGACCCTTGAGGTGGTCTCTGTCGGTCCCGAGACATTGCCTCTGGATTTGGTGCCCAGGGTGAATTGTAGGTCCTGAGGACAGACCCGGGGCGAAGGCGCCCGGCGCCACGTCAAAAATTCCCCAAGAGCTGCCGCTTGGGATTTTGCACCACACATGGGGTCGGCGATCGGGACCGCCACCACCGGCATTTCTCTGACAGCTTGGCCTCTGGGATCCAGACCTGGCCTTTTGGGGCACTTGCACCTAGCAGAGTGTCCAGCTTCCCGAGAGCCGTCGCCAGAATTTTGGACCCTAGAGGTGGTCTCTGTCGGTCCCGAGACATTGCCTCTGGATTTGGTGCCCAGGGTGAATTGTAGGTCCTGAGCACAGACCCGGGGCGAAGGCGCCCGGCGCCACGTCAAAAATTCCCCAAGAGCTGCCGCTTGGGATTTTGCTCCACACATGGGGTCAGAGATCGGGACCGCCTCCACCGGCATTTTTCTGACAGCTTGGCCTCTGGGATCCAGACCTGGCCTTTTGGGGCACTTGCACCTAGCAGCGTGTCCAGCTAACCGAGAGCCGTCGCCAGAATTTTGGACCCTAGGGGTGGTCTCTGTCGGTCCCGAGACATTGCCTCTGGATTTGGTGCCCAGGGTGAATTGTAGGTCCTGAGCACAGACCCGGGGCGAAGGCGCCCGGCGCCACGTCAAGAATTCCCCAAGAGCTGCCGCTTGGGATTTTGCACCACACATGGGGTCAGAGATCGGGACCACCAGCACCGACATTTCTCTCACAGCTTGGCCTCTGGGATCCAGACCTGGCCTTTTGGGGCTCTTGCACCTAGCAGAGGGTCCAGCTAACCGAGAGCCGTCGCCAGAATTTTGGACCCTTGAGGTGGTCTCTGTCGGTCCCGAGACATTGCCTCTGGATTTGGTGCCCAGGGTGAATTGTAGGTCCTGAGCACAGACCCGGGGCGAAGGCGCCTGGCGCCATGTCAAAAATTCCCCAAGAGCTGCCGCTTGCGATTTTGCTGCACACATCGCGTCAGAGATGTGGACCACCAGCACCGGCATTTCCCTCACAGCTTGGCCTCTGGGATCCAGAACTGGCCTTTTGGGGCACTTGCACCTAGCAGCGTGTCCAGCTAACCGAGAGCCGTCGCCAGAATTTTGGACCCTAGGGGTGGTCTCTGTCGGTCCCGAGACATTGCCTCTGGATTTGGTGCCCAGGGTGAATTGTAGGTCCTGAGCACAGACCCGGGGCGAAGGCGCCCGGCGCCACGTCAAAAATTCCCCAAGAGCTGCCGTTTGCGATTTTGCTCCACACATGGGGTCAGAGATCGGGACCACCAGCACCGGCATTTCTCTCACAGCTTGGCCTCTGGGATCCAGACCTGGCCTTTTGGGGCTCTTGCACCTAGCAGAGGGTCCAGCTAACCAAGAGCTGTCGCCAGAATTTTGGACCCTTGAGGTGGTCTCTGTCGGTCCCGAGACATTGCCTCTGGATTTGGTGCCCAGGGTGAATTGTAGGTCCTGAGCACAGACCCGGGGCGAAGGCGCCCGGCGCCACGTCAAAAATTCCCCAAGAGCTGCCGCTTGGGATTTTGCACCACACATGGGGTCGGCGATCGGGACCGCCACCACCGGCATTTTTCTGACAGCTTGGTCTCTGGGATCCAGACCTGGCCTTTTGGGGCTCTTGCACCTAGCAGAGGGTCCAGCTTCCCGAAAGCCGTCGCCAGAATTTTGGACCCTTGAGGTGGTCTCTGTCGGTCCCGAGACATTGCCTCTGGATTTGGTGCCCAGGGTGAATTGTAGGTCCTGAGGACAGACCCGGGGCGAAGGCGCCCGGCGCCACGTCAAAAATTCCCCAAGAGCTGCCGCTTGGGATTTTGCACCACACATGGGGTCGGCGATCGGGACCGCCACCACCGGCATTTATCTGACAGCTTGGCCTCTGGGATCCAGACCTGGCCTTTTGGGGCACTTGCACCTAGCAGAGTGTCCAGCTTCCCGAGAGCCGTCGCCAGAATTTTGGACCCTAGAGGTGGTCTCTGTCGGTCCCGAGACATTGCCTCTGGATTTGGTGCCCAGGGTGAATTGTAGGTCCTGAGCACAGACCCGGGGCGAAGGCGCCCGGCGCCACGTCAAAAATTCCCCAAGAGCTGCCGTTTGCGATTTTGCTCCACACATGGGGTCAGAGATCGGGACCACCAGCACCGGCATTTCTCTGACAGCTTGGCCTCTGGGATCCAGACCTGGCCTTTTGGGGCTCTTGCACCTAGCAGAGGGTCCAGCTAACCAAGAGCTGTCGCCAGAATTTTGGACCCTTGAGGTGGTCTCTGTCGGTCCCGAGACATTGCCTCTGGATTTGGTGCCCAGGGTGAATTGTAGGTCCTGAGCACAGACCCGGGGCGAAGGCGCCCGGCGCCACGTCAAAAATTCCCCAAGAGCTGCCGCTTGGGATTTTGCACCACACATGGGGTCGGCGATCGGGACCGCCACCACCGGCATTTTTCTGACAGCTTGGTCTCTGGGATCCAGACCTGGCCTTTTGGGGCTCTTGCACCTAGCAGAGGGTCCAGCTTCCCGAAAGCCGTCGCCAGAATTTTGGACCCTTGAGGTGGTCTCTGTCGGTCCCGAGACATTGCCTCTGGATTTGGTGCCCAGGGTGAATTGTAGGTCCTGAGGACAGACCCGGGGCGAAGGCGCCCGGCGCCACGTCAAAAATTCCCCAAGAGCTGCCGCTTGGGATTTTGCACCACACATGGGGTCGGCGATCGGGACCGCCACCACCGGCATTTATCTGACAGCTTGGCCTCTGGGATCCAGACCTGGCCTTTTGGGGCACTTGCACCTAGCAGAGTGTCCAGCTTCCCGAGAGCCGTCGCCAGAATTTTGGACCCTAGAGGTGGTCTCTGTCGGTCCCGAGACATTGCCTCTGGATTTGGTGCCCAGGGTGAATTGTAGGTCCTGAGCACAGACCCGGGGCGAAGGCGCCCGGCGCCACGTCAAAAATTCCCCAAGAGCTGCCGCTTGGGATTTTGCTCCACACATGGGGTCAGAGATCGGGACCGCCTCCACCGGCATTTTTCTGACAGCTTGGCCTCTGGGATCCAGACCTGGCCTTTTGGGGCACTTGCACCTAGCAGCGTGTCCAGCTAACCGAGAGCCGTCGCCAGAATTTTGGACCCTAGAGGTGGTCTCTGTCGGTCCCGAGACATTGCCTCTGGATTTGGTGCCCAGGGTGAATTGTAGGTCCTGAGCACAGACCCGGGGCGAAGGCGCCCGGCGCCACGTCAAGAATTCCCCAAGAGCTGCCGCTTGCGATTTTGCTCCACACATGGGGTCAGAGATCGGGACCACCAGCACCGACATTTCTCTCACAGCTTGGCCTCTGGGATCCAGACCTGGCCTTTTGGGGCTCTTGCACCTAGCAGAGGGTCCAGCTAACCGAGAGCCGTCGCCAGAATTTTGGACCCTTGAGGTGGTCTCTGTCGGTCCCGAGACATTGCCTCTGGATTTGGTGCCCAGGGTGAATTGTAGGTCCTGAGCACAGACCCGGGGCGAAGGCGCCTGGCGCCATGTCAAAAATTCCCCAAGAGCTGCCGCTTGCGATTTTGCTGCACACATCGCGTCAGAGATGTGGACCACCAGCACCGGCATTTCCCTCACAGCTTGGCCTCTGGGATCCAGACCTGGCCTTTTGGGGCACTTGCACCTAGCAGCGTGTCCAGCTAACCGAGAGCCGTCGCCAGAATTTTGGACCCTAGGGGTGGTCTCTGTCGGTCCCGAGACATTGCCTCTGGATTTGGTGCCCAGGGTGAATTGTAGGTCCTGAGCACAGACCCGGGGCGAAGGCGCCCGGCGCCACGTCAAAAATTCCCCAAGAGCTGCCGTTTGCGATTTTGCTCCACACATGGGGTCAGAGATCGGGACCACCAGCACCGGCATTTCTCTCACAGCTTGGCCTCTGGGATCCAGACCTGGCCTTTTGGGGCTCTTGCACCTAGCAGAGGGTCCAGCTAACCAAGAGCTGTCGCCAGAATTTTGGACCCTTGAGGTGGTCTCTGTCGGTCCCGAGACATTGCCTCTGGATTTGGTGCCCAGGGTGAATTGTAGGTCCTGAGCACAGACCCGGGGCGAAGGCGCCCGGCGCCACGTCAAAAATTCCCCAAGAGCTGCCGCTTGGGATTTTGCACCACACATGGGGTCGGCGATCGGGACCGCCACCACCGGCATTTTTCTGACAGCTTGGTCTCTGGGATCCAGACCTGGCCTTTTGGGGCTCTTGCACCTAGCAGAGGGTCCAGCTTCCCGAAAGCCGTCGCCAGAATTTTGGACCCTTGAGGTGGTCTCTGTCGGTCCCGAGACATTGCCTCTGGATTTGGTGCCCAGGGTGAATTGTAGGTCCTGAGGACAGACCCGGGGCGAAGGCGCCCGGCGCCACGTCAAAAATTCCCCAAGAGCTGCCGCTTGGGATTTTGCACCACACATGGGGTCGGCGATCGGGACCGCCACCACCGGCATTTATCTGACAGCTTGGCCTCTGGGATCCAGACCTGGCCTTTTGGGGCACTTGCACCTAGCAGAGTGTCCAGCTTCCCGAGAGCCGTCGCCAGAATTTTGGACCCTAGAGGTGGTCTCTGTCGGTCCCGAGACATTGCCTCTGGATTTGGTGCCCAGGGTGAATTGTAGGTCCTGAGCACAGACCCGGGGCGAAGGCGCCCGGCGCCACGTCAAAAATTCCCCAAGAGCTGCCGCTTGGGATTTTGCTCCACACATGGGGTCAGAGATCGGGACCGCCTCCACCGGCATTTTTCTGACAGCTTGGCCTCTGGGATCCAGACCTGGCCTTTTGGGGCACTTGCACCTAGCAGAGGGTCCAGCTAACCGAGAGCCGTCGCCAGAATTTTGGACCCTTGAGGTGGTCTCTGTCGGTCCCGAGACATTGCCTCTGGATTTGGTGCCCAGGGTGAATTGGAGGTCCTGAGCACAGACCCGGGGCGAAGGCGCCCGGCGCCACGTCAAAAATTCCCCAAGAGCTGCCGCTTGCGATTTTGCTGCACACATCGCGTCAGAGATGTGGACCACCAGCACCGGCATTTCCCTCACAGCTTGGCCTCTGGGATCCAGAACTGGCCTTTTGGGGCACTTGCACCTAGCAGCGTGTCCAGCTAACCGAGAGCCGTCGCCAGAATTTTGGACCCTAGGGGTGGTCTCTGTCGGTCCCGAGACATTGCCTCTGGATTTGGTGCCCAGGGTGAATTGTAGGTCCTGAGCACAGACCCGGGGCGAAGGCGCCCGGCGCCACGTCAAAAATTCCCCAAGAGCTGCCGTTTGCGATTTTGCTCCACACATGGGGTCAGAGATCGGGACCACCAGCACCGGCATTTCTCTCACAGCTTGGCCTCTGGGATCCAGACCTGGCCTTTTGGGGCTCTTGCACCTAGCAGAGGGTCCAGCTAACCAAGAGCTGTCGCCAGAATTTTGGACCCTTGAGGTGGTCTCTGTCGGTCCCGAGACATTGCCTCTGGATTTGGTGCCCAGGGTGAATTGTAGGTCCTGAGCACAGACCCGGGGCGAAGGCGCCCGGCGCCACGTCAAAAATTCCCCAAGAGCTGCCGCTTGGGATTTTGCACCACACATGGGGTCGGCGATCGGGACCGCCACCACCGGCATTTTTCTGACAGCTTGGTCTCTGGGATCCAGACCTGGCCTTTTGGGGCTCTTGCACCTAGCAGAGGGTCCAGCTTCCCGAAAGCCGTCGCCAGAATTTTGGACCCTTGAGGTGGTCTCTGTCGGTCCCGAGACATTGCCTCTGGATTTGGTGCCCAGGGTGAATTGTAGGTCCTGAGGACAGACCCGGGGCGAAGGCGCCCGGCGCCACGTCAAAAATTCCCCAAGAGCTGCCGCTTGGGATTTTGCACCACACATGGGGTCGGCGATCGGGACCGCCACCACCGGCATTTATCTGACAGCTTGGCCTCTGGGATCCAGACCTGGCCTTTTGGGGCACTTGCACCTAGCAGAGTGTCCAGCTTCCCGAGAGCCGTCGCCAGAATTTTGGACCCTAGAGGTGGTCTCTGTCGGTCCCGAGACATTGCCTCTGGATTTGGTGCCCAGGGTGAATTGTAGGTCCTGAGCACAGACCCGGGGCGAAGGCGCCCGGCGCCACGTCAAAAATTCCCCAAGAGCTGCCGTTTGCGATTTTGCTCCACACATGGGGTCAGAGATCGGGACCACCAGCACCGGCATTTCTCTCACAGCTTGGCCTCTGGGATCCAGACCTGGCCTTTTGGGGCTCTTGCACCTAGCAGAGGGTCCAGCTAACCAAGAGCTGTCGCCAGAATTTTGGACCCTTGAGGTGGTCTCTGTCGGTCCCGAGACATTGCCTCTGGATTTGGTGCCCAGGGTGAATTGTAGGTCCTGAGCACAGACCCGGGGCGAAGGCGCCCGGCGCCACGTCAAAAATTCCCCAAGAGCTGCCGCTTGGGATTTTGCACCACACATGGGGTCGGCGATCGGGACCGCCACCACCGGCATTTTTCTGACAGCTTGGTCTCTGGGATCCAGACCTGGCCTTTTGGGGCTCTTGCACCTAGCAGAGGGTCCAGCTTCCCGAAAGCCGTCGCCAGAATTTTGGACCCTTGAGGTGGTCTCTGTCGGTCCCGAGACATTGCCTCTGGATTTGGTGCCCAGGGTGAATTGTAGGTCCTGAGGACAGACCCGGGGCGAAGGCGCCCGGCGCCACGTCAAAAATTCCCCAAGAGCTGCCGCTTGGGATTTTGCACCACACATGGGGTCGGCGATCGGGACCGCCACCACCGGCATTTATCTGACAGCTTGGCCTCTGGGATCCAGACCTGGCCTTTTGGGGCACTTGCACCTAGCAGAGTGTCCAGCTTCCCGAGAGCCGTCGCCAGAATTTTGGACCCTAGAGGTGGTCTCTGTCGGTCCCGAGACATTGCCTCTGGATTTGGTGCCCAGGGTGAATTGTAGGTCCTGAGCACAGACCCGGGGCGAAGGCGCCCGGCGCCACGTCAAAAATTCCCCAAGAGCTGCCGCTTGGGATTTTGCTCCACACATGGGGTCAGAGATCGGGACCGCCTCCACCGGCATTTTTCTGACAGCTTGGCCTCTGGGATCCAGACCTGGCCTTTTGGGGCACTTGCACCTAGCAGCGTGTCCAGCTAACCGAGAGCCGTCGCCAGAATTTTGGACCCTAGAGGTGGTCTCTGTCGGTCCCGAGACATTGCCTCTGGATTTGGTGCCCAGGGTGAATTGTAGGTCCTGAGCACAGACCCGGGGCGAAGGCGCCCGGCGCCACGTCAAGAATTCCCCAAGAGCTGCCGCTTGCGATTTTGCTCCACACATGGGGTCAGAGATCGGGACCACCAGCACCGACATTTCTCTCACAGCTTGGCCTCTGGGATCCAGACCTGGCCTTTTGGGGCTCTTGCACCTAGCAGAGGGTCCAGCTAACCGAGAGCCGTCGCCAGAATTTTGGACCCTTGAGGTGGTCTCTGTCGGTCCCGAGACATTGCCTCTGGATTTGGTGCCCAGGGTGAATTGTAGGTCCTGAGCACAGACCCGGGGCGAAGGCGCCTGGCGCCATGTCAAAAATTCCCCAAGAGCTGCCGCTTGCGATTTTGCTGCACACATCGCGTCAGAGATGTGGACCACCAGCACCGGCATTTCCCTCACAGCTTGGCCTCTGGGATCCAGAACTGGCCTTTTGGGGCACTTGCACCTAGCAGCGTGTCCAGCTAACCGAGAGCCGTCGCCAGAATTTTGGACCCTAGGGGTGGTCTCTGTCGGTCCCGAGACATTGCCTCTGGATTTGGTGCCCAGGGTGAATTGTAGGTCCTGAGCACAGACCCGGGGCGAAGGCGCCCGGCGCCACGTCAAAAATTCCCCAAGAGCTGCCGTTTGCGATTTTGCTCCACACATGGGGTCAGAGATCGGGACCACCAGCACCGGCATTTCTCTCACAGCTTGGCCTCTGGGATCCAGACCTGGCCTTTTGGGGCTCTTGCACCTAGCAGAGGGTCCAGCTAACCAAGAGCTGTCGCCAGAATTTTGGACCCTTGAGGTGGTCTCTGTCGGTCCCGAGACATTGCCTCTGGATTTGGTGCCCAGGGTGAATTGTAGGTCCTGAGCACAGACCCGGGGCGAAGGCGCCCGGCGCCACGTCAAAAATTCCCCAAGAGCTGCCGCTTGGGATTTTGCACCACACATGGGGTCGGCGATCGGGACCGCCACCACCGGCATTTTTCTGACAGCTTGGTCTCTGGGATCCAGACCTGGCCTTTTGGGGCTCTTGCACCTAGCAGAGGGTCCAGCTTCCCGAAAGCCGTCGCCAGAATTTTGGACCCTTGAGGTGGTCTCTGTCGGTCCCGAGACATTGCCTCTGGATTTGGTGCCCAGGGTGAATTGTAGGTCCTGAGGACAGACCCGGGGCGAAGGCGCCCGGCGCCACGTCAAAAATTCCCCAAGAGCTGCCGCTTGGGATTTTGCACCACACATGGGGTCGGCGATCGGGACCGCCACCACCGGCATTTATCTGACAGCTTGGCCTCTGGGATCCAGACCTGGCCTTTTGGGGCACTTGCACCTAGCAGAGTGTCCAGCTTCCCGAGAGCCGTCGCCAGAATTTTGGACCCTAGAGGTGGTCTCTGTCGGTCCCGAGACATTGCCTCTGGATTTGGTGCCCAGGGTGAATTGTAGGTCCTGAGCACAGACCCGGGGCGAAGGCGCCCGGCGCCACGTCAAAAATTCCCCAAGAGCTGCCGCTTGGGATTTTGCTCCACACATGGGGTCAGAGATCGGGACCGCCTCCACCGGCATTTTTCTGACAGCTTGGCCTCTGGGATCCAGACCTGGCCTTTTGGGGCACTTGCACCTAGCAGCGTGTCCAGCTAACCGAGAGCCGTCGCCAGAATTTTGGACCCTAGAGGTGGTCTCTGTCGGTCCCGAGACATTGCCTCTGGATTTGGTGCCCAGGGTGAATTGTAGGTCCTGAGCACAGACCCGGGGCGAAGGCGCCCGGCGCCACGTCAAGAATTCCCCAAGAGCTGCCGCTTGCGATTTTGCTCCACACATGGGGTCAGAGATCGGGACCACCAGCACCGACATTTCTCTGACAGCTTGGCCTCTGGGATCCAGACCTGGCCTTTTGGGGCTCTTGCACCTAGCAGAGGGTCCAGCTAACCGAGAGCCGTCGCCAGAATTTTGGACCCTTGAGGTGGTCTCTGTCGGTCCCGAGACATTGCCTCTGGATTTGGTGCCCAGGGTGAATTGGAGGTCCTGAGCACAGACCCGGGGCGAAGGAGCCCGGCGCCACGTCAAAAATTCCCCAAGAGCTGCCGCTTGCGATTTTGCTGCACACATCGCGTCAGAGATGTGGACCACCAGCACCGGCATTTCCCTCACAGCTTGGCCTCTGGGATCCTGACCTGGCCTTTTGGGGCACTTGCACCTAGCAGCGTGTCCAGCTAACCGAGAGCCGTCGCCAGAATTTTGGACCCTAGGGGTGGTCTCTGTCGGTCCCGAGACATTGCCTCTGGATTTGGTGCCCAGGGTGAATTGTAGGTCCTGAGCACAGACCCGGGGCGAAGGCGCCCGGCGCCACGTCAAAAATTCCCCAAGAGCTGCCGCTTGGGATTTTGCACCACACATGGGGTCGGCGATCGGGACCGCCTCCACCGGCATTTTTCTGACAGCTTGGCCTCTGGGATCCAGACCTGGCCTTTTGGGGCACTTGCACCTAGCAGCGTGTCCAGCTAACCGAGAGCCGTCGCCAGAATTTTGGACCCTAGGGGTGGTCTCTGTCGGTCCCGAGACATTGCCTCTGGATTTGGTGCCCAGGGTGAATTGTAGGTCCTGAGCACAGACCCGGGGCGAAGGCGCCCGGCGCCACGTCAAAAATTCCCCAAGAGCTGCCGTTTGCGATTTTGCTCCACACATGGGGTCAGAGATCGGGACCACCAGCACCGGCATTTCTCTCACAGCTTGGCCTCTGGGATCCAGACCTGGCCTTTTGGGGCTCTTGCACCTAGCAGAGGGTCCAGCTAACCGAGAGCTGTCGCCAGAATTTTGGACCCTTGAGGTGGTCTCTGTCGGTCCCGAGACATTGCCTCTGGATTTGGTGCCCAGGGTGAATTGTAGGTCCTGAGGACAGACCCGGGGCGAAGGCGCCCGGCGCCACGTCAAAAATTCCCCAAGAGCTGCCGCTTGGGATTTTGCACCACACATGGGGTCGGCGATCGGGACCGCCACCATCGGCATTTCTCTGACAGCTTGGCCTCTGGGATCCAGACCTGGCCTTTTGGGGCACTTGCACCTAGCAGAGTGTCCAGCTTCCCGAGAGCCGTCGCCAGAATTTTGGACCCTAGAGGTGGTCTCTGTCGGTCCCGAGACATTGCCTCTGGATTTGGTGCCCAGGGTGAATTGTAGGTCCTGAGGACAGACCCGGGGCGAAGGCGCCCGGCGCCACGTCAAAAATTCCCCAAGAGCTGCCGCTTGGGATTTTGCACCACACATGGGGTCGGCGATCGGGACCGCCACCATCGGCATTTCTCTGACAGCTTGGCCTCTGGGATCCAGACCTGGCCTTTTGGGGCACTTGCACCTAGCAGAGTGTCCAGCTTCCCGAGAGCCGTCGCCAGAATTTTGGACCCTAGAGGTGGTCTCTGTCGGTCCCGAGACATTGCCTCTGGATTTGGTGCCCAGGGTGAATTGTAGGTCCTGAGCACAGACCCGGGGCGAAGGCGCCCGGCGCCACGTCAAAAATTCCCCAAGAGCTGCCGCTTGGGATTTTGCTCCACACATGGGGTCAGAGATCGGGACCGCCTCCACCAGCATTTTTCTGACAGCTTGGCCTCTGGGATCCAGACCTGGCCTTTTGGGGCACTTGCACCTAGCAGCGTGTCCAGCTAACCGAGAGCCGTCGCCAGAATTTTGGACCCTAGGGGTGGTCTCTGTCGGTCCCCTCTGGATTTGGTGCCCAGGTGTGAATTGTAGGTCCTGAGCACAGACCCGGGGCGAAGGCGCCCGGCGCCACGTCAAAAATTCCCTCAAGAGCTGCCGCTTGGGATTTTGCACCACACATTGGGTCGGCGATCGGGACCGCCACCACCGGCATTTTTCTGACAGCTTGGTCTCTGGGATCCAGACCTGGCCTCTTGGGGCTCTTGCACCTAGCAGAGGGTCCAGCTTCCCGAAAGCCGTCGCCAGAATTTGGACCTTGAGGTGGTCTCTGTCGGTCCCGAGACATTGCCTCTGGATTTGGTGCCCAGGGTGAATTGTAGGTCCTGAGGACAGACCCGGGGCGACAGGCGCCCGGCGCCACGTCAAAAATTCCCCAAGAGCTGCCGCTTGGGATTTTGCACCACACATGGGGTCGGCGATCGGGACCGCCACCACCGGCATTTCTCTGACAGCTTGGCCTCTGGGATCCAGACCTGGCCTTTTGGGGCACCTTGCACCTAGCAGAGTGTCCAGCTTCCCGAGAGCCGTCGCCAGAATTTTGGACCCTAGAGGTGGTCTCTGTCGGTCCCGAGACCATTGCCTCTGGATTTGGTGCCCAGGGTGAATTGTAGGTCCTGAGCACAGACCCGGGGGCGAAGGCGCCCGGCGCCACGTCAAAAATTCCCCAAGAGCTGCCGCTTGGGATTTTGCTCCACACATGGGGTCAGAGATCGGGACCCGCCTCCACCGGCATTTTTCTGACAGCTTGGCCTCTGGGATCCAGACCTGGCCTTTTGGGGCACTTGCACCTAGCAGCGTGTCCAGCTAACCGAGGAGCCGTCGCCAGAATTTTGGACCCTAGGGGTGGTCTCTGTCGGTCCCGAGGACATTGCCTCTGGATTTGGTGCCCAGGGTGAATTGTAGGTCCTGAGCACAGACCGGGGCGAAGGCGCCCGGCGCCACGGTCAAGAATTCCCCAAGAGCTGCCGCTTGCGATTTTGCTCCACACATGGGGTCAGAGATCGGGACCACCAGCACCGGCATTTCTCTCACAGCTTGGCCTCTGGGATCCAGACCTGGCCTTTTGGGGCTCTTGCACCTAGCAGAGGGTCCAGCTAACCGAGAGCCGTCGCCAGAATTTTGGACCCTTGAGGTGGTCTCTGTCGGTCCCGAGACATTGCCTCTGGATTTGGTGCCCAGGGTGAATTGTAGGGTCCTGAGCACAGACCCGGTGGCGAAGGCGCCTGGCGCCATGTCAAAAATTCCCCAAGAGCTGCCGCTTGCGATTTTGCTGCACACATCGCGTCAGAGATGTGGACCACCAGCACCGGCATTTCCCTCACAGCTTGGCCTCTGGGATCCAGAACTGGCCTTTTGGGGCACTTGCACCTAGCAGCGTGTCCAGCTAACCGAGAGCCGTCGCCAGAATTTTGGACCCTAGGGGTGGTCTCTGTCGGTCCCGAGACATTGCCTCTGGATTTGGTGCCCAGGGTGAATTGTAGGTCCTGAGCACAGACCCGGGGCGAAGGCGCCCGGCGCCACGTCAAAAATTCCCCAAGAGCTGCCGTTTGCGATTTTGCTCCACACATGGGGTCAGAGATCGGGACCACCAGCACCGGCATTTCTCTCACAGCTTGGCCTCTGGGATCCAGACCTGGCCTTTTGGGGCTCTTGCACCTAGCAGAGGGTCCAGCTAACCAAGAGCTGTCGCCAGAATTTTGAGACCCTTGAGGTGGTCTCTGTCGGTCCCGAGACATTGCCTCTGGATTTGGTGCCCAGGGTGAATTGTAGGTCCTGAGCACAGACCCGGGGCGAAGGCGCCCGGCGCCACGTCAAAAATTCCCCAAGAGCTGCCGCTTGGGATTTTGCACCACACATGGGGTCGGCGATCGGGACCGCCACCACCGGCATTTTTCTGACAGCTTGGTCTCTGGGATCCAGACCTGGCCTTTTGGGGCTCTTGCACCTAGCAGAGGGTCCAGCTTCCCGAAAGCCGTCGCCAGAATTTTGGACCCTTGAGGTGGTCTCTGTCGGTCCCGAGACATTGCCTCTGGATTTGGTGCCCAGGGTGAATTGTAGGTCCTGAGGACAGACCCGGGGCGAAGGCGCCCGGCGCCACGTCAAAAATTCCCCAAGAGCTGCCGCTTGCGATTTTGCACCACACATGGGGTCGGCGATCGGGACCGCCACCACCGGCATTTATCTGACAGCTTGGCCTCTGGGATCCAGACCTGGCCTTTTGGGGCACTTGCACCTAGCAGAGTGTCCAGCTTCCCGAGAGCCGTCGCCAGAATTTTGGACCCTAGAGGTGGTCTCTGTCGGTCCCGAGACATTGCCTCTGGATTTGGTGCCCAGGGTGAATTGTAGGTCCTGAGCACAGACCCGGGGCGAAGGCGCCCGGCGCCACGTCAAAAATTCCCCAAGAGCTGCCGCTTGGGATTTTGCTCCACACATGGGGTCAGAGATCGGGACCGCCTCCACCGGCATTTTTCTGACAGCTTGGCCTCTGGGATCCAGACCTGGCCTTTTGGGGCACTTGCACCTAGCAGCGTGTCCAGCTAACCGAGAGCCGTCGCCAGAATTTTGGACCCTAGAGGTGGTCTCTGTCGGTCCCGAGACATTGCCTCTGGATTTGGTGCCCAGGGTGAATTGTAGGTCCTGAGCACAGACCCGGGGCGAAGGCGCCCGGCGCCACGTCAAGAATTCCCCAAGAGCTGCCGCTTGCGATTTTGCTCCACACATGGGGTCAGAGATCGGGACCACCAGCACCGACATTTCTCTCACAGCTTGGCCTCTGGGATCCAGACCTGGCCTTTTGGGGCTCTTGCACCTAGCAGAGGGTCCAGCTTCCCGAAAGCCGTCGCCAGAATTTTGGACCCTTGAGGTGGTCTCTGTCGGTCCCGAGACATTGCCTCTGGATTTGGTGCCCAGGGTGAATTGTAGGTCCTGAGGACAGACCCGGGGCGAAGGCGCCCGGCGCCACGTCAAAAATTCCCCAAGAGCTGCCGCTTGGGATTTTGCACCACACATGGGGTCGGCGATCGGGACCGCCACCACCGGCATTTATCTGACAGCTTGGCCTCTGGGATCCAGACCTGGCCTTTTGGGGCACTTGCACCTAGCAGAGTGTCCAGCTTCCCGAGAGCCGTCGCCAGAATTTTGGACCCTAGAGGTGGTCTCTGTCGGTCCCGAGACATTGCCTCTGGATTTGGTGCCCAGGGTGAATTGTAGGTCCTGAGCACAGACCCGGGGCGAAGGCGCCCGGCGCCACGTCAAAAATTCCCCAAGAGCTGCCGTTTGCGATTTTGCTCCACACATGGGGTCAGAGATCGGGACCACCAGCACCGGCATTTCTCTCACAGCTTGGCCTCTGGGATCCAGACCTGGCCTTTTGGGGCTCTTGCACCTAGCAGAGGGTCCAGCTAACCAAGAGCTGTCGCCAGAATTTTGGACCCTTGAGGTGGTCTCTGTCGGTCCCGAGACATTGCCTCTGGATTTGGTGCCCAGGGTGAATTGTAGGTCCTGAGCACAGACCCGGGGCGAAGGCGCCCGGCGCCACGTCAAAAATTCCCCAAGAGCTGCCGCTTGGGATTTTGCACCACACATGGGGTCGGCGATCGGGACCGCCACCACCGGCATTTTTCTGACAGCTTGGTCTCTGGGATCCAGACCTGGCCTTTTGGGGCTCTTGCACCTAGCAGAGGGTCCAGCTTCCCGAAAGCCGTCGCCAGAATTTTGGACCCTTGAGGTGGTCTCTGTCGGTCCCGAGACATTGCCTCTGGATTTGGTGCCCAGGGTGAATTGTAGGTCCTGAGGACAGACCCGGGGCGAAGGCGCCCGGCGCCACGTCAAAAATTCCCCAAGAGCTGCCGCTTGGGATTTTGCACCACACATGGGGTCGGCGATCGGGACCGCCACCACCGGCATTTATCTGACAGCTTGGCCTCTGGGATCCAGACCTGGCCTTTTGGGGCACTTGCACCTAGCAGAGTGTCCAGCTTCCCGAGAGCCGTCGCCAGAATTTTGGACCCTAGAGGTGGTCTCTGTCGGTCCCGAGACATTGCCTCTGGATTTGGTGCCCAGGGTGAATTGTAGGTCCTGAGCACAGACCCGGGGCGAAGGCGCCCGGCGCCACGTCAAAAATTCCCCAAGAGCTGCCGCTTGGGATTTTGCTCCACACATGGGGTCAGAGATCGGGACCGCCTCCACCGGCATTTTTCTGACAGCTTGGCCTCTGGGATCCAGACCTGGCCTTTTGGGGCACTTGCACCTAGCAGCGTGTCCAGCTAACCGAGAGCCGTCGCCAGAATTTTGGACCCTAGAGGTGGTCTCTGTCGGTCCCGAGACATTGCCTCTGGATTTGGTGCCCAGGGTGAATTGTAGGTCCTGAGCACAGACCCGGGGCGAAGGCGCCCGGCGCCACGTCAAGAATTCCCCAAGAGCTGCCGCTTGCGATTTTGCTCCACACATGGGGTCAGAGATCGGGACCACCAGCACCGACATTTCTCTCACAGCTTGGCCTCTGGGATCCAGACCTGGCCTTTTGGGGCTCTTGCACCTAGCAGAGGGTCCAGCTAACCGAGAGCCGTCGCCAGAATTTTGGACCCTTGAGGTGGTCTCTGTCGGTCCCGAGACATTGCCTCTGGATTTGGTGCCCAGGGTGAATTGTAGGTCCTGAGCACAGACCCGGGGCGAAGGCGCCTGGCGCCATGTCAAAAATTCCCCAAGAGCTGCCGCTTGCGATTTTGCTGCACACATCGCGTCAGAGATGTGGACCACCAGCACCGGCATTTCCCTCACAGCTTGGCCTCTGGGATCCAGAACTGGCCTTTTGGGGCACTTGCACCTAGCAGCGTGTCCAGCTAACCGAGAGCCGTCGCCAGAATTTTGGACCCTAGGGGTGGTCTCTGTCGGTCCCGAGACATTGCCTCTGGATTTGGTGCCCAGGGTGAATTGTAGGTCCTGAGCACAGACCCGGGGCGAAGGCGCCCGGCGCCACGTCAAAAATTCCCCAAGAGCTGCCGTTTGCGATTTTGCTCCACACATGGGGTCAGAGATCGGGACCACCAGCACCGGCATTTCTCTCACAGCTTGGCCTCTGGGATCCAGACCTGGCCTTTTGGGGCTCTTGCACCTAGCAGAGGGTCCAGCTAACCAAGAGCTGTCGCCAGAATTTTGGACCCTTGAGGTGGTCTCTGTCGGTCCCGAGACATTGCCTCTGGATTTGGTGCCCAGGGTGAATTGTAGGTCCTGAGCACAGACCCGGGGCGAAGGCGCCCGGCGCCACGTCAAAAATTCCCCAAGAGCTGCCGCTTGGGATTTTGCACCACACATGGGGTCGGCGATCGGGACCGCCACCACCGGCATTTTTCTGACAGCTTGGTCTCTGGGATCCAGACCTGGCCTTTTGGGGCTCTTGCACCTAGCAGAGGGTCCAGCTTCCCGAAAGCCGTCGCCAGAATTTTGGACCCTTGAGGTGGTCTCTGTCGGTCCCGAGACATTGCCTCTGGATTTGGTGCCCAGGGTGAATTGTAGGTCCTGAGGACAGACCCGGGGCGAAGGCGCCCGGCGCCACGTCAAAAATTCCCCAAGAGCTGCCGCTTGGGATTTTGCACCACACATGGGGTCGGCGATCGGGACCGCCACCACCGGCATTTATCTGACAGCTTGGCCTCTGGGATCCAGACCTGGCCTTTTGGGGCACTTGCACCTAGCAGAGTGTCCAGCTTCCCGAGAGCCGTCGCCAGAATTTTGGACCCTAGAGGTGGTCTCTGTCGGTCCCGAGACATTGCCTCTGGATTTGGTGCCCAGGGTGAATTGTAGGTCCTGAGCACAGACCCGGGGCGAAGGCGCCCGGCGCCACGTCAAAAATTCCCCAAGAGCTGCCGCTTGGGATTTTGCTCCACACATGGGGTCAGAGATCGGGACCGCCTCCACCGGCATTTTTCTGACAGCTTGGCCTCTGGGATCCAGACCTGGCCTTTTGGGGCACTTGCACCTAGCAGCGTGTCCAGCTAACCGAGAGCCGTCGCCAGAATTTTGGACCCTAGAGGTGGTCTCTGTCGGTCCCGAGACATTGCCTCTGGATTTGGTGCCCAGGGTGAATTGTAGGTCCTGAGCACAGACCCGGGGCGAAGGCGCCCGGCGCCACGTCAAGAATTCCCCAAGAGCTGCCGCTTGCGATTTTGCTCCACACATGGGGTCAGAGATCGGGACCACCAGCACCGACATTTCTCTCACAGCTTGGCCTCTGGGATCCAGACCTGGCCTTTTGGGGCTCTTGCACCTAGCAGAGGGTCCAGCTAACCGAGAGCCGTCGCCAGAATTTTGGACCCTTGAGGTGGTCTCTGTCGGTCCCGAGACATTGCCTCTGGATTTGGTGCCCAGGGTGAATTGGAGGTCCTGAGCACAGACCCGGGGCGAAGGAGCCCGGCGCCACGTCAAAAATTCCCCAAGAGCTGCCGCTTGCGATTTTGCTGCACACATCGCGTCAGAGATGTGGACCACCAGCACCGGCATTTCCCTCACAGCTTGGCCTCTGGGATCCTGACCTGGCCTTTTGGGGCACTTGCACCTAGCAGCGTGTCCAGCTAACCGAGAGCCGTCGCCAGAATTTTGGACCCTAGGGGTGGTCTCTGTCGGTCCCGAGACATTGCCTCTGGATTTGGTGCCCAGGGTGAATTGTAGGTCCTGAGCACAGACCCGGGGCGAAGGCGCCCGGCGCCACGTCAAAAATTCCCCAAGAGCTGCCGCTTGGGATTTTGCACCACACATGGGGTCGGCGATCGGGACCGCCTCCACCGGCATTTTTCTGACAGCTTGGCCTCTGGGATCCAGACCTGGCCTTTTGGGGCACTTGCACCTAGCAGCGTGTCCAGCTAACCGAGAGCCGTCGCCAGAATTTTGGACCCTAGGGGTGGTCTCTGTCGGTCCCGAGACATTGCCTCTGGATTTGGTGCCCAGGGTGAATTGTAGGTCCTGAGCACAGACCCGGGGCGAAGGCGCCCGGCGCCACGTCAAAAATTCCCCAAGAGCTGCCGTTTGCGATTTTGCTCCACACATGGGGTCAGAGATCGGGACCACCAGCACCGGCATTTCTCTCACAGCTTGGCCTCTGGGATCCAGACCTGGCCTTTTGGGGCTCTTGCACCTAGCAGAGGGTCCAGCTAACCGAGAGCTGTCGCCAGAATTTTGGACCCTTGAGGTGGTCTCTGTCGGTCCCGAGACATTGCCTCTGGATTTGGTGCCCAGGGTGAATTGTAGGTCCTGAGGACAGACCCGGGGCGAAGGCGCCCGGCGCCACGTCAAAAATTCCCCAAGAGCTGCCGCTTGGGATTTTGCACCACACATGGGGTCGGCGATCGGGACCGCCACCATCGGCATTTCTCTGACAGCTTGGCCTCTGGGATCCAGACCTGGCCTTTTGGGGCACTTGCACCTAGCAGAGTGTCCAGCTTCCCGAGAGCCGTCGCCAGAATTTTGGACCCTAGAGGTGGTCTCTGTCGGTCCCGAGACATTGCCTCTGGATTTGGTGCCCAGGGTGAATTGTAGGTCCTGAGGACAGACCCGGGGCGAAGGCGCCCGGCGCCACGTCAAAAATTCCCCAAGAGCTGCCGCTTGGGATTTTGCACCACACATGGGGTCGGCGATCGGGACCGCCACCATCGGCATTTCTCTGACAGCTTGGCCTCTGGGATCCAGACCTGGCCTTTTGGGGCACTTGCACCTAGCAGAGTGTCCAGCTTCCCGAGAGCCGTCGCCAGAATTTTGGACCCTAGAGGTGGTCTCTGTCGGTCCCGAGACATTGCCTCTGGATTTGGTGCCCAGGGTGAATTGTAGGTCCTGAGCACAGACCCGGGGCGAAGGCGCCCGGCGCCACGTCAAAAATTCCCCAAGAGCTGCCGCTTGGGATTTTGCTCCACACATGGGGTCAGAGATCGGGACCGCCTCCACCAGCATTTTTCTGACAGCTTGGCCTCTGGGATCCAGACCTGGCCTTTTGGGGCACTTGCACCTAGCAGCGTGTCCAGCTAACCGAGAGCCGTCGCCAGAATTTTGGACCCTAGGGGTGGTCTCTGTCGGTCCTGAGACATTGCCTCTGGATTTGGTGCCCAGGGTGAATTGTAGGTCCTGAGCACAGACCCGGGGCGAAGGCGCCCGGCGCCACGTCAAAAATTCCCCAAGAGCTGCCGCTTGGGATTTTGCACCACACATTGGGTCGGCGATCGGGACCGCCACCACCGGCATTTTTCTGACAGCTTGGTCTCTGGGATCCAGACCTGGCCTCTTGGGGCTCTTGCACCTAGCAGAGGGTCCAGCTTCCCGAAAGCCGTCGCCAGAATTTTGGACCCTTGAGGTGGTCTCTGTCGGTCCCGAGACATTGCCTCTGGATTTGGTGCCCAGGGTGAATTGTAGGTCCTGAGGACAGACCCGGGGCGAAGGCGCCCGGCGCCACGTCAAAAATTCCCCAAGAGCTGCCGCTTGGGATTTTGCACCACACATGGGGTCGGCGATCGGGACCGCCACCACCGGCATTTCTCTGACAGCTTGGCCTCTGGGATCCAGACCTGGCCTTTTGGGGCACTTGCACCTAGCAGAGTGTCCAGCTTCCCGAGAGCCGTCGCCAGAATTTTGGACCCTAGAGGTGGTCTCTGTCGGTCCCGAGACATTGCCTCTGGATTTGGTGCCCAGGGTGAATTGTAGGTCCTGAGCACAGACCCGGGGCGAAGGCGCCCGGCGCCACGTCAAAAATTCCCCAAGAGCTGCCGCTTGGGATTTTGCTCCACACATGGGGTCAGAGATCGGGACCGCCTCCACCGGCATTTTTCTGACAGCTTGGCCTCTGGGATCCAGACCTGGCCTTTTGGGGCACTTGCACCTAGCAGCGTGTCCAGCTAACCGAGAGCCGTCGCCAGAATTTTGGACCCTAGGGGTGGTCTCTGTCGGTCCCGAGACATTGCCTCTGGATTTGGTGCCCAGGGTGAATTGTAGGTCCTGAGCACAGACCCGGGGCGAAGGCGCCCGGCGCCACGTCAAGAATTCCCCAAGAGCTGCCGCTTGCGATTTTGCTCCACACATGGGGTCAGAGATCGGGACCACCAGCACCGGCATTTCTCTCACAGCTTGGCCTCTGGGATCCAGACCTGGCCTTTTGGGGCTCTTGCACCTAGCAGAGGGTCCAGCTAACCGAGAGCCGTCGCCAGAATTTTGGACCCTTGAGGTGGTCTCTGTCGGTCCCGAGACATTGCCTCTGGATTTGGTGCCCAGGGTGAATTGTAGGTCCTGAGCACAGACCCGGGGCGAAGGCGCCTGGCGCCATGTCAAAAATTCCCCAAGAGCTGCCGCTTGCGATTTTGCTGCACACATCGCGTCAGAGATGTGGACCACCAGCACCGGCATTTCCCTCACAGCTTGGCCTCTGGGATCCAGAACTGGCCTTTTGGGGCACTTGCACCTAGCAGCGTGTCCAGCTAACCGAGAGCCGTCGCCAGAATTTTGGACCCTAGGGGTGGTCTCTGTCGGTCCCGAGACATTGCCTCTGGATTTGGTGCCCAGGGTGAATTGTAGGTCCTGAGCACAGACCCGGGGCGAAGGCGCCCGGCGCCACGTCAAAAATTCCCCAAGAGCTGCCGTTTGCGATTTTGCTCCACACATGGGGTCAGAGATCGGGACCACCAGCACCGGCATTTCTCTCACAGCTTGGCCTCTGGGATCCAGACCTGGCCTTTTGGGGCTCTTGCACCTAGCAGAGGGTCCAGCTAACCAAGAGCTGTCGCCAGAATTTTGGACCCTTGAGGTGGTCTCTGTCGGTCCCGAGACATTGCCTCTGGATTTGGTGCCCAGGGTGAATTGTAGGTCCTGAGCACAGACCCGGGGCGAAGGCGCCCGGCGCCACGTCAAAAATTCCCCAAGAGCTGCCGCTTGGGATTTTGCACCACACATGGGGTCGGCGATCGGGACCGCCACCACCGGCATTTTTCTGACAGCTTGGTCTCTGGGATCCAGACCTGGCCTTTTGGGGCTCTTGCACCTAGCAGAGGGTCCAGCTTCCCGAAAGCCGTCGCCAGAATTTTGGACCCTTGAGGTGGTCTCTGTCGGTCCCGAGACATTGCCTCTGGATTTGGTGCCCAGGGTGAATTGTAGGTCCTGAGGACAGACCCGGGGCGAAGGCGCCCGGCGCCACGTCAAAAATTCCCCAAGAGCTGCCGCTTGCGATTTTGCACCACACATGGGGTCGGCGATCGGGACCGCCACCACCGGCATTTATCTGACAGCTTGGCCTCTGGGATCCAGACCTGGCCTTTTGGGGCACTTGCACCTAGCAGAGTGTCCAGCTTCCCGAGAGCCGTCGCCAGAATTTTGGACCCTAGAGGTGGTCTCTGTCGGTCCCGAGACATTGCCTCTGGATTTGGTGCCCAGGGTGAATTGTAGGTCCTGAGCACAGACCCGGGGCGAAGGCGCCCGGCGCCACGTCAAAAATTCCCCAAGAGCTGCCGCTTGGGATTTTGCTCCACACATGGGGTCAGAGATCGGGACCGCCTCCACCGGCATTTTTCTGACAGCTTGGCCTCTGGGATCCAGACCTGGCCTTTTGGGGCACTTGCACCTAGCAGCGTGTCCAGCTAACCGAGAGCCGTCGCCAGAATTTTGGACCCTAGAGGTGGTCTCTGTCGGTCCCGAGACATTGCCTCTGGATTTGGTGCCCAGGGTGAATTGTAGGTCCTGAGCACAGACCCGGGGCGAAGGCGCCCGGCGCCACGTCAAGAATTCCCCAAGAGCTGCCGCTTGCGATTTTGCTCCACACATGGGGTCAGAGATCGGGACCACCAGCACCGACATTTCTCTCACAGCTTGGCCTCTGGGATCCAGACCTGGCCTTTTGGGGCTCTTGCACCTAGCAGAGGGTCCAGCTAACCGAGAGCCGTCGCCAGAATTTTGGACCCTTGAGGTGGTCTCTGTCGGTCCCGAGACATTGCCTCTGGATTTGGTGCCCAGGGTGAATTGTAGGTCCTGAGCACAGACCCGGGGCGAAGGCGCCTGGCGCCATGTCAAAAATTCCCCAAGAGCTGCCGCTTGCGATTTTGCTGCACACATCGCGTCAGAGATGTGGACCACCAGCACCGGCATTTCCCTCACAGCTTGGCCTCTGGGATCCAGAACTGGCCTTTTGGGGCACTTGCACCTAGCAGCGTGTCCAGCTAACCGAGAGCCGTCGCCAGAATTTTGGACCCTAGGGGTGGTCTCTGTCGGTCCCGAGACATTGCCTCTGGATTTGGTGCCCAGGGTGAATTGTAGGTCCTGAGCACAGACCCGGGGCGAAGGCGCCCGGCGCCACGTCAAAAATTCCCCAAGAGCTGCCGTTTGCGATTTTGCTCCACACATGGGGTCAGAGATCGGGACCACCAGCACCGGCATTTCTCTCACAGCTTGGCCTCTGGGATCCAGACCTGGCCTTTTGGGGCTCTTGCACCTAGCAGAGGGTCCAGCTAACCAAGAGCTGTCGCCAGAATTTTGGACCCTTGAGGTGGTCTCTGTCGGTCCCGAGACATTGCCTCTGGATTTGGTGCCCAGGGTGAATTGTAGGTCCTGAGCACAGACCCGGGGCGAAGGCGCCCGGCGCCACGTCAAAAATTCCCCAAGAGCTGCCGCTTGGGATTTTGCACCACACATGGGGTCGGCGATCGGGACCGCCACCACCGGCATTTTTCTGACAGCTTGGTCTCTGGGATCCAGACCTGGCCTTTTGGGGCTCTTGCACCTAGCAGAGGGTCCAGCTTCCCGAAAGCCGTCGCCAGAATTTTGGACCCTTGAGGTGGTCTCTGTCGGTCCCGAGACATTGCCTCTGGATTTGGTGCCCAGGGTGAATTGTAGGTCCTGAGCACAGACCCGGGGCGAAGGCGCCTGGCGCCATGTCAAAAATTCCCCAAGAGCTGCCGCTTGCGATTTTGCTGCACACATCGCGTCAGAGATGTGGACCACCAGCACCGGCATTTCCCTCACAGCTTGGCCTCTGGGATCCAGAACTGGCCTTTTGGGGCACTTGCACCTAGCAGCGTGTCCAGCTAACCGAGAGCCGTCGCCAGAATTTTGGACCCTAGGGGTGGTCTCTGTCGGTCCCGAGACATTGCCTCTGGATTTGGTGCCCAGGGTGAATTGTAGGTCCTGAGCACAGACCCGGGGCGAAGGCGCCCGGCGCCACGTCAAAAATTCCCCAAGAGCTGCCGTTTGCGATTTTGCTCCACACATGGGGTCAGAGATCGGGACCACCAGCACCGGCATTTCTCTCACAGCTTGGCCTCTGGGATCCAGACCTGGCCTTTTGGGGCTCTTGCACCTAGCAGAGGGTCCAGCTAACCAAGAGCTGTCGCCAGAATTTTGGACCCTTGAGGTGGTCTCTGTCGGTCCCGAGACATTGCCTCTGGATTTGGTGCCCAGGGTGAATTGTAGGTCCTGAGCACAGACCCGGGGCGAAGGCGCCCGGCGCCACGTCAAAAATTCCCCAAGAGCTGCCGCTTGGGATTTTGCACCACACATGGGGTCGGCGATCGGGACCGCCACCACCGGCATTTTTCTGACAGCTTGGTCTCTGGGATCCAGACCTGGCCTTTTGGGGCTCTTGCACCTAGCAGAGGGTCCAGCTTCCCGAAAGCCGTCGCCAGAATTTTGGACCCTTGAGGTGGTCTCTGTCGGTCCCGAGACATTGCCTCTGGATTTGGTGCCCAGGGTGAATTGTAGGTCCTGAGGACAGACCCGGGGCGAAGGCGCCCGGCGCCACGTCAAAAATTCCCCAAGAGCTGCCGCTTGGGATTTTGCACCACACATGGGGTCGGCGATCGGGACCGCCACCACCGGCATTTCTCTGACAGCTTGGCCTCTGGGATCCAGACCTGGCCTTTTGGGGCACTTGCACCTAGCAGAGTGTCCAGCTTCCCGAGAGCCGTCGCCAGAATTTTGGACCCTAGAGGTGGTCTCTGTCGGTCCCGAGACATTGCCTCTGGATTTGGTGCCCAGGGTGAATTGTAGGTCCTGAGCACAGACCCGGGGCGAAGGCGCCCGGCGCCACGTCAAAAATTCCCCAAGAGCTGCCGCTTGGGATTTTGCTCCACACATGGGGTCAGAGATCGGGACCGCCTCCACCGGCATTTTTCTGACAGCTTGGCCTCTGGGATCCAGACCTGGCCTTTTGGGGCACTTGCACCTAGCAGCGTGTCCAGCTAACCGAGAGCCGTCGCCAGAATTTTGGACCCTAGAGGTGGTCTCTGTCGGTCCCGAGACATTGCCTCTGGATTTGGTGCCCAGGGTGAATTGTAGGTCCTGAGCACAGACCCGGGGCGAAGGCGCCCGGCGCCACGTCAAGAATTCCCCAAGAGCTGCCGCTTGCGATTTTGCTCCACACATGGGGTCAGAGATCGGGACCACCAGCACCGACATTTCTCTCACAGCTTGGCCTCTGGGATCCAGACCTGGCCTTTTGGGGCTCTTGCACCTAGCAGAGGGTCCAGCTAACCAAGAGCCGTCGCCAGAATTTTGGACCCTTGAGGTGGTCTCTGTCGGTCCCGAGACATTGCCTCTGGATTTGGTGCCCAGGGTGAATTGGAGGTCCTGAGCACAGACCCGGGGCGAAGGCGCCCGGCGCCACGTCAAAAATTCCCCAAGAGCTGCCGCTTGCGATTTTGCTGCACACATCGCGTCAGAGATGTGGACCACCAGCACCGGCATTTCCCTCACAGCTTGGCCTCTGGGATCCTGACCTGGCCTTTTGGGGCACTTGCACCTAGCAGCGTGTCCAGCTAACCGAGAGCCGTCGCCAGAATTTTGGACCCTAGGGGTGGTCTCTGTCGGTCCCGAGACATTGCCTCTGGATTTGGTGCCCAGGGTGAATTGTAGGTCCTGAGCACAGACCCGGGGCGAAGGCGCCCGGCGCCACGTCAAAAATTCCCCAAGAGCTGCCGCTTGCGATTTTGCTCCACACATGGGGTCAGAGATCGGGACCACCAGCACCGGCATTTCTCTCACAGCTTGGCCTCTGGGATCCAGACCTGGCCTTTTGGGGCTCTTGCACCTAGCAGAGGGTCCAGCTAACCAAGAGCCGTCGCCAGAATTTTGGACCCTTGAGGTGGTCTCTGTCGGTCCCGAGACATTGCCTCTGGATTTGGTGCCCAGGGTGAATTGGAGGTCCTGAGCACAGACCCGGGGCGAAGGCGCCCGGCGCCACGTCAAGAATTCCCCAAGAGCTGCCGCTTGCGATTTTGCTCCACACATGGGGTCAGAGATCGGGACCACGAGCACCGGCATTTCTCTCACAGCTTGGCCTCTGGGATCCAGACCTGGCGTTTTGGGGCTCTTGCACCTAGCAGAGGGTCCAGCTAACCGAGAGCCGTCGCCAGAATTTTGGACCCTAGAGGTGGTCTCTGTCGGTCCCGAGACATTGCCTCTGGATTTGGTGCCCAGGGTGAATTGTAGGTCCTGAGCACAGACCCGGGGCGAAGGCGCCCGGCGCCACGTCAAAAATTCCCCAAGTGCTGCCGCTTGGGATTTTGCTCCACACATGGCGTCAGATATCGGGACCACCAGCACCGGCATTTCTCTCACAGCTTGGCCTCTGGGATCCAGACCTGGCCTTTTGGGGCTCTTGCACCTAGCAGAGGGTCCAGCTAACCGAGAGCCGTCGCCAGAATTTTGGACCCTTGAGGTGGTCTCTGTCGGTCCCGAGACATTGCCTCTGGATTTGGTGCCCAGGGTGAATTGTAGGTCCTGAGCACAGACCCGGGGCGAAGGCGCCCGGCGCCACGTCAAAAATTCCCCAAGAGCTGCCGCTTGGGATTTTGCTCCACACATGGGGTCGGCGATCGGGACCGCCTCCACCGGCATTTTTCTGACAGCTTGGCCTCTGGGATCCAGACCTGGCCTTTTGGGGCTCTTGCACCTAGCAGAGGGTCCAGCTAACCGAGAGCCGTCGCCAGAATTTTGGACCCTAGGGGTGGTCTCTGTCGGTCCCGAGACATTGCCTCTGGATTTGGTGCCCAGGGTGAATTGTAGGTCCTGAGCACAGACCCGGGGCGAAGGCGCCCGGCGCCACGTCAAGAATTCCCCAAGAGCTGCCGCTTGCGATTTTGCTGCACACATCGCGTCAGAGATGTGGACCACCAGCACCGGCATTTCCCTCACAGCTTGGCCTCTGGGATCCAGAACTGGCCTTTTGGGGCACTTGCACCTAGCAGCGTGTCCAGCTAACCGAGAGCCGTCGCCAGAATTTTGGACCCTAGGGGTGGTCTCTGTCGGTCCCGAGACATTGCCTCTGGATTTGGTGCCCAGGGTGAATTGTAGGTCCTGAGCACAGACCCGGGGCGAAGGCGCCCGGCGCCACGTCCAAAATTCCCCAAGAGCTGCCGTTTGCGATTTTGCTCCACACATGGGGTCAGAGATCGGGACCACCAGCACCGGCATTTCTCTCACAGCTTGGCCTCTGGGATCCAGACCTGGCCTTTTGGGGCTCTTGCACCTAGCAGAGGGTCCAGCTAACCGAGAGCTGTCGCCAGAATTTTGGACCCTTGAGGTGGTCTCTGTCGGTCCCGAGACATTGCCTCTGGATTTGGTGCCCAGGGTGAATTGTAGGTCCTGAGCACAGACCCGGGGCGAAGGCGCCCGGCGCCACGTCAAAAATTCCCCAAGAGCTGCCGCTTGGGATTTTGCACCACACATGGGGTCGGCGATCGGGACCGCCACCACCAGCATTTTTCTGACAGCTTGGCCTCTGGGATCCAGACCTGGCCTTTTGGGGCTCTTGCACCTAGCAGAGGGTCCAGCTAACCGAGAGCCGTCGCCAGAATTTTGGACCCTTGAGGTGGTCTCTGTCGGTCCCGAGACATTGCCTCTGGATTTGGTGCCCAGGGTGAATTGTAGGTCCTGAGGACAGACCCGGGGCGAAGGCGCCCGGCGCCACGTCAAAAATTCCCCAAGAGCTGCCGCTTGGGATTTTGCACCACACATGGGGTCGGCGATCGGGACCGCCACCACCGGCATTTCTCTGACAGCTTGGCCTCTGGGATCCAGACCTGGCCTTTTGGGGCACTTGCACTTAGCAGATTGTCCAGCTTCCCGAGAGCCGTCGCCAGAATTTTGGACCCTAGAGGTGGTCTCTGTCGGTCCCGAGACATTGCCTCTGGATTTGGTGCCCAGGGTGAATTGTAGGTCCTGAGCACAGACCCGGGGCGAAGGCGCCCGGCGCCACGTCAAAAATTCCCCAAGAGCTGCCGCTTGGGATTTTGCTCCACACATGGGGTCGGCGATCGGGACCGCCTCCACCGGCATTTTTCTGACAGCTTGGCCTCTGGGATCCAGACCTGGCCTTTTGGGGCTCTTGCACCTAGCAGAGGGTCCAGCTAACCGAGAGCCGTCGCCAGAATTTTGGACCCTAGGGGTGGTCTCTGTCGGTCCCGAGACATTGCCTCTGGATTTGGTGCCCAGGGTGAATTGTAGGTCCTGAGCACAGACCCGGGGCGAAAGCGCCCGGCGCCACGTCAAGAATTCCCCAAGAGCTGCCGCTTGGGATTTTGCTCCACACATGGGGTCAGAGATCGGGACCACCAGCACCGGCATTTCTCTCACAGCTTGGTCTCTGGGATCCAGACCTGGCATTTTGGGGCTCTTGCACCTAGCAGCGTGTCCAGCTAACCGAGAGCCGTCGCCAGAATTTTGGACCCTAGAGGTGGTCTCTGTCGGTCCCGAGACATTGCCTCTGGATTTGGTGCCCAGGGTGAATTGGAGGTCCTGAGGACAGACCCGGGGCGAAGGCGCCCGGCGCCACGTCAAAAATTCCCCAAGAGCTGCTGCTTGCGATTTTGCTCCACACATGGGGTCAGTGATCGGGACCACCAGCACCGGCATTTCTCTGACAGCTTGACCTCTGGGATCCAGACCTGGCCTTTTGGCGCACTTGCACCTAGCAGAGTGTCCAGCTTTCCGAGAGCCGTCGCCAGAATTTTGGACCCTAGAGGTGGGCTCTGTCGGTCCCGAGACATTGCCTCTGGATTTGGTGCCCAGGGTGAATTTGTCTGTCCTGAGTGCAGGTCTGGGGCGAAGGCGCCCGGCGCCACGTCAAAAATTCCCCAAGAGCTGCCGCTTGGGATTTTGCTCCACACATGGGGTCAGAGATCGGGACCGCCAACACCAGAATTTTTCTGACAGCTTGGCCTCTGGGATCCAGACCTGGCCTTTTGGGGCTCTTGCACCTAGCAGAGGGTCCAGCTAACCGAGAGCCGTCGCCAGAATTTTGGACCCTAGAGGTGGTCTCTGTCGGTCCCGAGACATTGCCTCTGGATTTGGTGCCCAGGGTGAATTGTAGGTCCTGAGCACAGACCCGGGGCGAAGGCGCCCGGCGCCACGTCAAGAATTCCCCAAGAGCTGCCGCTTGCGATTTTGCTCCACACATGGGGTCAGAGATCGGGACCACCAGCACCGGCATTTCTCTCACAGCTTGGCCTCTGGGATCCAGACCTGGCCTTTTGGGGCTCTTGCACCTAGCAGAGGGTCCAGCTAACCGAGAGCCGTCGCCAGAATTTTGGACCCTTGAGGTGGTCTCTGTCGGTCCCGAGACATTGCCTCTGGATTTGGTGCCCAGGGTGAATTGTAGGTCCTGAGCACAGACCCGGGGCGAAGGTGCCCGGCGCCACGTCAAAAATTCCCCAAGAGCTGCCGCTTGGGATTTTGCTCCACACATGGGGTCAGAGATCGGGACCGCCTCCACCGGCATTTTTCTGACAGCTTGGCCTCTGGGATCCAGACCTGGCCTTTTGGGGCTCTCGCACCTAGCAGAGGGTCCAGCTAACCGAGAGCCGTCGCCAGAATTTTGGACCCTAGGGGTGGTCTCTGTCGGTCCCGAGACATTGCCTCTGGATTTGGTGCCCAGGGTGAATTGTAGGTCCTGAGCACAGACCCGGGGCGAAGGCGCCCGGCGCCACGTCAAGAATTCCCCAAGAGCTGCCGCTTGCGATTTTGCTCCACACATGGGGTCAGAGATCGGGACCACCAGCACCGACATTTCTCTCACAGCTTGGCCTCTGGGATCCAGACCTGGCCTTTTGGGGCTCTTGCACCTAGCAGAGGGTCCAGCTAACCAAGAGCCGTCGCCAGAATTTTGGACCCTTGAGGTGGTCTCTGTCGGTCCCGAGACATTGCCTCTGGATTTGGTGCCCAGGGTGAATTGTAGGTCCTGAGGACAGACCCGGGGCGAAGGCGCCCGGCGCCACGTCAAAAATTCCCCAAGAGCTGCCGCTTGGGATTTTGCACCACACATGGGGTCGGCGATCGGGACCGCCACCACCGGCATTTATCTGACAGCTTGGCCTCTGGGATCCAGACCTGGCCTTTTGGGGCACTTGCACCTAGCAGAGTGTCCAGCTTCCCGAGAGCCGTCGCCAGAATTTTGGACCCTAGAGGTGGTCTCTGTCGGTCCCGAGACATTGCCTCTGGATTTGGTGCCCAGGGTGAATTGTAGGTCCTGAGCACAGACCCGGGGCGAAGGCGCCCGGCGCCACGTCAAAAATTCCCCAAGAGCTGCCGCTTGGGATTTTGCTCCACACATGGGGTCAGAGATCGGGACCGCCTCCACCGGCATTTTTCTGACAGCTTGGCCTCTGGGATCCAGACCTGGCCTTTTGGGGCACTTGCACCTAGCAGCGTGTCCAGCTAACCGAGAGCCGTCGCCAGAATTTTGGACCCTAGAGGTGGTCTCTGTCGGTCCCGAGACATTGCCTCTGGATTTGGTGCCCAGGGTGAATTGTAGGTCCTGAGCACAGACCCGGGGCGAAGGCGCCCGGCGCCACGTCAAGAATTCCCCAAGAGCTGCCGCTTGCGATTTTGCTCCACACATGGGGTCAGAGATCGGGACCACCAGCACCGACATTTCTCTCACAGCTTGGCCTCTGGGATCCAGACCTGGCCTTTTGGGGCTCTTGCACCTAGCAGAGGGTCCAGCTAACCGAGAGCCGTCGCCAGAATTTTGGACCCTTGAGGTGGTCTCTGTCGGTCCCGAGACATTGCCTCTGGATTTGGTGCCCAGGGTGAATTGTAGGTCCTGAGGACAGACCCGGGGCGAAGGCGCCCGGCGCCACGTCAAAAATTCCCCAAGAGCTGCCGCTTGGGATTTTGCACCACACATGGGGTCGGCGATCGGGACCGCCACCACCGGCATTTCTCTGACAGCTTGGCCTCTGGGATCCAGACCTGGCCTTTTGGGGCACTTGCACTTAGCAGATTGTCCAGCTTCCCGAGAGCCGTCGCCAGAATTTTGGACCCTAGAGGTGGTCTCTGTCGGTCCCGAGACATTGCCTCTGGATTTGGTGCCCAGGGTGAATTGTAGGTCCTGAGCACAGACCCGGGGCGAAGGCGCCCGGCGCCACGTCAAAAATTCCCCAAGAGCTGCCGCTTGGGATTTTGCTCCACACATGGGGTCGGCGATCGGGACCGCCTCCACCGGCATTTTTCTGACAGCTTGGCCTCTGGGATCCAGACCTGGCCTTTTGGGGCTCTTGCACCTAGCAGAGGGTCCAGCTAACCGAGAGCCGTCGCCAGAATTTTGGACCCTAGGGGTGGTCTCTGTCGGTCCCGAGACATTGCCTCTGGATTTGGTGCCCAGGGTGAATTGTAGGTCCTGAGCACAGACCCGGGGCGAAAGCGCCCGGCGCCACGTCAAGAATTCCCCAAGAGCTGCCGCTTGCGATTTTGCTCCACACATGGGGTCAGAGATCGGGACCACCAGCACCGGCATTTCTCTCACAGCTTGGTCTCTGGGATCCAGACCTGGCATTTTGGGGCTCTTGCACCTAGCAGCGTGTCCAGCTAACCGAGAGCCGTCGCCAGAATTTTGGACCCTAGAGGTGGTCTCTGTCGGTCCCGAGACATTGCCTCTGGATTTGGTGCCCAGGGTGAATTGGAGGTCCTGAGGACAGACCCGGGGCGAAGGCGCCCGGCGCCACGTCAAAAATTCCCCAAGAGCTGCTGCTTGCGATTTTGCTCCACACATGGGGTCAGTGATCGGGACCACCAGCACCGGCATTTCTCTGACAGCTTGACCTCTGGGATCCAGACCTGGCCTTTTGGCGCACTTGCACCTAGCAGAGTGTCCAGCTTTCCGAGAGCCGTCGCCAGAATTTTGGACCCTAGAGGTGGGCTCTGTCGGTCCCGAGACATTGCCTCTGGATTTGGTGCCCAGGGTGAATTTGTCTGTCCTGAGTGCAGGTCTGGGGCGAAGGCGCCCGGCGCCACGTCAAAAATTCCCCAAGAGCTGCCGCTTGGGATTTTGCTCCACACATGGGGTCAGAGATCGGGACCGCCAACACCAGAATTTTTCTGACAGCTTGGCCTCTGGGATCCAGACCTGGCCTTTTGGGGCTCTTGCACCTAGCAGAGGGTCCAGCTAACCGAGAGCCGTCGCCAGAATTTTGGACCCTAGAGGTGGTCTCTGTCGGTCCCGAGACATTGCCTCTGGATTTGGTGCCCAGGGTGAATTGTAGGTCCTGAGCACAGACCCGGGGCGAAGGCGCCCGGCGCCACGTCAAGAATTCCCCAAGAGCTGCCGCTTGCGATTTTGCTCCACACATGGGGTCAGAGATCGGGACCACCAGCACCGGCATTTCTCTCACAGCTTGGCCTCTGGGATCCAGACCTGGCCTTTTGGGGCTCTTGCACCTAGCAGAGGGTCCAGCTAACCGAGAGCCGTCGCCAGAATTTTGGACCCTTGAGGTGGTCTCTGTCGGTCCCGAGACATTGCCTCTGGATTTGGTGCCCAGGGTGAATTGTAGGTCCTGAGCACAGACCCGGGGCGAAGGTGCCCGGCGCCACGTCAAAAATTCCCCAAGAGCTGCCGCTTGGGATTTTGCTCCACACATGGGGTCAGAGATCGGGACCGCCTCCACCGGCATTTTTCTGACAGCTTGGCCTCTGGGATCCAGACCTGGCCTTTTGGGGCTCTCGCACCTAGCAGAGGGTCCAGCTAACCGAGAGCCGTCGCCAGAATTTTGGACCCTAGGGGTGGTCTCTGTCGGTCCCGAGACATTGCCTCTGGATTTGGTGCCCAGGGTGAATTGTAGGTCCTGAGCACAGACCCGGGGCGAAGGCGCCCGGCGCCACGTCAAGAATTCCCCAAGAGCTGCCGCTTGCGATTTTGCTCCACACATGGGGTCAGAGATCGGGACCACCAGCACCGACATTTCTCTCACAGCTTGGCCTCTGGGATCCAGACCTGGCCTTTTGGGGCTCTTGCACCTAGCAGAGGGTCCAGCTAACCAAGAGCCGTCGCCAGAATTTTGGACCCTTGAGGTGGTCTCTGTCGGTCCCGAGACATTGCCTCTGGATTTGGTGCCCAGGGTGAATTGTAGGTCCTGAGGACAGACCCGGGGCGAAGGCGCCCGGCGCCACGTCAAAAATTCCCCAAGAGCTGCCGCTTGGGATTTTGCACCACACATGGGGTCGGCGATCGGGACCGCCACCACCGGCATTTATCTGACAGCTTGGCCTCTGGGATCCAGACCTGGCCTTTTGGGGCACTTGCACCTAGCAGAGTGTCCAGCTTCCCGAGAGCCGTCGCCAGAATTTTGGACCCTAGAGGTGGTCTCTGTCGGTCCCGAGACATTGCCTCTGGATTTGGTGCCCAGGGTGAATTGTAGGTCCTGAGCACAGACCCGGGGCGAAGGCGCCCGGCGCCACGTCAAAAATTCCCCAAGAGCTGCCGCTTGGGATTTTGCTCCACACATGGGGTCAGAGATCGGGACCGCCTCCACCGGCATTTTTCTGACAGCTTGGCCTCTGGGATCCAGACCTGGCCTTTTGGGGCACTTGCACCTAGCAGCGTGTCCAGCTAACCGAGAGCCGTCGCCAGAATTTTGGACCCTAGAGGTGGTCTCTGTCGGTCCCGAGACATTGCCTCTGGATTTGGTGCCCAGGGTGAATTGTAGGTCCTGAGCACAGACCCGGGGCGAAGGCGCCCGGCGCCACGTCAAGAATTCCCCAAGAGCTGCCGCTTGCGATTTTGCTCCACACATGGGGTCAGAGATCGGGACCACCAGCACCGGCATTTCTCTCACAGCTTGGCCTCTGGGATCCAGACCTGGCCTTTTGGGGCTCTTGCACCTAGCAGAGGGTCCAGCTAACCGAGAGCCGTCGCCAGAATTTTGGACCCTTGAGGTGGTCTCTGTCGGTCCCGAGACATTGCCTCTGGATTTGGTGCCCAGGGTGAATTTGTCTGTCCTGAGTGCAGGTCTGGGGCGAAGGCGCCCGGCGCCACGTCAAAAATTCCCCAAGAGCTGCCGCTTGGGATTTTGCTCCACACATGGGGTCAGAGATCGGGACCGCCAACACCAGAATTTTTCTGACAGCTTGGCCTCTGGGATCCAGACCTGGCCTTTTGGGGCTCTTGCACCTAGCAGAGGGTCCAGCTAACCGAGAGCCGTCGCCAGAATTTTGGACCCTAGAGGTGGTCTCTGTCGGTCCCGAGACATTGCCTCTGGATTTGGTGCCCAGGGTGAATTGTAGGTCCTGAGCACAGACCCGGGGCGAAGGCGCCCGGCGCCACGTCAAAAATCCCCCAAGAGCTGCCGCTTGCGATTTTGCTCCACACATGGGGTCAGAGATCGGGACCACCAGCACCGGCATTTCTCTCACAGCTTGGCCTCTGGGATCCAGACCTGGCCTTTTGGGGCTCTTGCACCTAGCAGAGGGTCCAGCTAACCGAGAGCCGTCGCCAGAATTTTGGACCCTTGAGGTGGTCTCTGTCGGTCCCGAGACATTGCCTCTGGATTTGGTGCCCAGGGTGAATTGTAGGTCCTGAGCACAGACCCGGGGCGAAGGTGCCCGGCGCCACGTCAAAAATTCCCCAAGAGCTGCCGCTTGGGATTTTGCTCCACACATGGGGTCAGAGATCGGGACCGCCTCCACCGGCATTTTTCTGACAGCTTGGCCTCTGGGATCCAGACCTGGCCTTTTGGGGCTCTCGCACCTAGCAGAGGGTCCAGCTAACCGAGAGCCGTCGCCAGAATTTTGGACCCTAGGGGTGGTCTCTGTCGGTCCCGAGACATTGCCTCTGGATTTGGTGCCCAGGGTGAATTGTAGGTCCTGAGCACAGACCCGGGGCGAAGGCGCCCGGCGCCACGTCAAGAATTCCCCAAGAGCTGCCGCTTGCGATTTTGCTCCACACATGGGGTCAGAGATCGGGACCACCAGCACCGACATTTCTCTCACAGCTTGGCCTCTGGGATCCAGACCTGGCCTTTTGGGGCTCTTGCACCTAGCAGAGGGTCCAGCTAACCAAGAGCCGTCGCCAGAATTTTGGACCCTTGAGGTGGTCTCTGTCGGTCCCGAGACATTGCCTCTGGATTTGGTGCCCAGGGTGAATTGTAGGTCCTGAGGACAGACCCGGGGCGAAGGCGCCCGGCGCCACGTCAAAAATTCCCCAAGAGCTGCCGCTTGGGATTTTGCACCACACATGGGGTCGGCGATCGGGACCGCCACCACCGGCATTTATCTGACAGCTTGGCCTCTGGGATCCAGACCTGGCCTTTTGGGGCACTTGCACCTAGCAGAGTGTCCAGCTTCCCGAGAGCCGTCGCCAGAATTTTGGACCCTAGAGGTGGTCTCTGTCGGTCCCGAGACATTGCCTCTGGATTTGGTGCCCAGGGTGAATTGTAGGTCCTGAGCACAGACCCGGGGCGAAGGCGCCCGGCGCCACGTCAAAAATTCCCCAAGAGCTGCCGCTTGGGATTTTGCTCCACACATGGGGTCAGAGATCGGGACCGCCTCCACCGGCATTTTTCTGACAGCTTGGCCTCTGGGATCCAGACCTGGCCTTTTGGGGCACTTGCACCTAGCAGCGTGTCCAGCTAACCGAGAGCCGTCGCCAGAATTTTGGACCCTAGAGGTGGTCTCTGTCGGTCCCGAGACATTGCCTCTGGATTTGGTGCCCAGGGTGAATTGTAGGTCCTGAGCACAGACCCGGGGCGAAGGCGCCCGGCGCCACGTCAAGAATTCCCCAAGAGCTGCCGCTTGCGATTTTGCTCCACACATGGGGTCAGAGATCGGGACCACCAGCACCGGCATTTCTCTCACAGCTTGGCCTCTGGGATCCAGACCTGGCCTTTTGGGGCTCTTGCACCTAGCAGAGGGTCCAGCTAACCGAGAGCCGTCGCCAGAATTTTGGACCCTTGAGGTGGTCTCTGTCGGTCCCGAGACATTGCCTCTGGATTTGGTGCCCAGGGTGAATTGTAGGTCCTGAGCACAGACCCGGGGCGAAGGCGCCCGGCGCCACGTCAAAAATTCCCCAAGAGCTGCCGCTTGGGATTTTGCTCCACACATGGGGTCGGCGATCGGGACCGCCTCCACCGGCATTTTTCTGACAGCTTGGCCTCTGGGATCCAGACCTGGCCTTTTGGGGCTCTTGCACCTAGCAGCGTGTCCAGCTAACCGAGAGCCGTCGCCAGAATTTTGGACCCTAGGGGTGGTCTCTGTCGGTCCCGAGACATTGCCTTTGGATTTGGTGCCCAGGGTGAATTGTAGGTCCTGAGCACAGACCCGGGGCGAAGGCGCCCGGCGCCACGTCAAGAATTCCCCAAGAGCTGCCGCTTGCGATTTTGCTGCACACATCGCGTCAGAGATGTGGACCACCAGCACCGGCATTTCCCTCACAGCTTGGCCTCTGGGATCCAGAACTGGCCTTTTGGGGCACTTGCACCTAGCAGCGTGTCCAGCTAACCGAGAGCCGTCGCCAGAATTTTGGACCCTAGGGGTGGTCTCTGTCGGTCCCGAGACATTGCCTCTGGATTTGGTGCCCAGGGTGAATTGTAGGTCCTGAGCACAGACCCGGGGCGAAGGCGCCCGGCGCCACGTCCAAAATTCCCCAAGAGCTGCCGTTTGCGATTTTGCTCCACACATGGGGTCAGAGATCGGGACCACCAGCACCGGCATTTCTCTCACAGCTTGGCCTCTGGGATCCAGACCTGGCCTTTTGGGGCTCTTGCACCTAGCAGAGGGTCCAGCTAACCGAGAGCTGTCGCCAGAATTTTGGACCCTTGAGGTGGTCTCTGTCGGTCCCGAGACATTGCCTCTGGATTTGGTGCCCAGGGTGAATTGTAGGTCCTGAGCACAGACCCGGGGCGAAGGCGCCCGGCGCCACGTCAAAAATTCCCCAAGAGCTGCCGCTTGGGATTTTGCACCACACATGGGGTCGGCGATCGGGACCGCCACCACCAGCATTTTTCTGACAGCTTGGCCTCTGGGATCCAGACCTGGCCTTTTGGGGCTCTTGCACCTAGCAGAGGGTCCAGCTAACCGAGAGCCGTCGCCAGAATTTTGGACCCTTGAGGTGGTCTCTGTCGGTCCCGAGACATTGCCTCTGGATTTGGTGCCCAGGGTGAATTGTAGGTCCTGAGGACAGACCCGGGGCGAAGGCGCCCGGCGCCACGTCAAAAATTCCCCAAGAGCTGCCGCTTGGGATTTTGCACCACACATGGGGTCGGCGATCGGGACCGCCACCACCGGCATTTCTCTGACAGCTTGGCCTCTGGGATCCAGACCTGGCCTTTTGGGGCACTTGCACTTAGCAGATTGTCCAGCTTCCCGAGAGCCGTCGCCAGAATTTTGGACCCTAGAGGTGGTCTCTGTCGGTCCCGAGACATTGCCTCTGGATTTGGTGCCCAGGGTGAATTGTAGGTCCTGAGCACAGACCCGGGGCGAAGGCGCCCGGCGCCACGTCAAAAATTCCCCAAGAGCTGCCGCTTGGGATTTTGCTCCACACATGGGGTCAGAGATCGGGACCACCAGCACCGGCATTTCTCTCACAGCTTGGCCTCTGGGATCCAGACCTGGCCTTTTGGGGCTCTTGCACCTAGCAGAGGGTCCAGCTAACCGAGAGCCGTCGCCAGAATTTTGGACCCTAGGGGTGGTCTCTGTCGGTCCCGAGACATTGCCTCTGGATTTGGTGCCCAGGGTGAATTGTAGGTCCTGAGCACAGACCCGGGGCGAAAGCGCCCGGCGCCACGTCAAGAATTCCCCAAGAGCTGCCGCTTGCGATTTTGCTCCACACATGGGGTCAGAGATCGGGACCACCAGCACCGGCATTTCTCTCACAGCTTGGTCTCTGGGATCCAGACCTGGCATTTTGGGGCTCTTGCACCTAGCAGCGTGTCCAGCTAACCGAGAGCCGTCGCCAGAATTTTGGACCCTAGAGGTGGTCTCTGTCGGTCCCGAGACATTGCCTCTGGATTTGGTGCCCAGGGTGAATTGGAGGTCCTGAGGACAGACCCGGGGCGAAGGCGCCCGGCGCCACGTCAAAAATTCCCCAAGAGCTGCTGCTTGGGATTTTGCTCCACACATGGGCTCAGTGATCGGGACCACCAGCACCGGCATTTCTCTGACAGCTTGACCTCTGGGATCCAGACCTGGCCTTTTGGCGCACTTGCACCTAGCAGAGTGTCCAGCTTCCCGAGAGCCGTCGCCAGAATTTTGGACCCTAGAGGTGGGCTCTGTCGGTCCCGAGACATTGCCTCTGGATTTGGTGCCCAGGGTGAATTTGTCTGTCCTGAGTGCAGGTCTGGGGCGAAGGCGCCCGGCGCCACGTCAAAAATTCCCCAAGAGCTGCCGCTTGGGATTTTGCTCCACACATGGGGTCAGAGATCGGGACCGCCAACACCAGAATTTTTCTGACAGCTTGGCCTCTGGGATCCAGACCTGGCCTTTTGGGGCTCTTGCACCTAGCAGAGGGTCCAGCTAACCGAGAGCCGTCGCCAGAATTTTGGACCCTAGAGGTGGTCTCTGTCGGTCCCGAGACATTGCCTCTGGATTTGGTGCCCAGGGTGAATTGTAGGTCCTGAGCACAGACCCGGGGCGAAGGCGCCCGGCGCCACGTCAAGAATTCCCCAAGAGCTGCCGCTTGCGATTTTGCTCCACACATGGGGTCAGAGATCGGGACCACCAGCACCGGCATTTCTCTCACAGCTTGGCCTCTGGGATCCAGACCTGGCCTTTTGGGGCTCTTGCACCTAGCAGAGGGTCCAGCTAACCAAGAGCCGTCGCCAGAATTTTGGACCCTTGAGGTGGTCTCTGTCGGTCCCGAGACATTGCCTCTGGATTTGGTGCCCAGGGTGAATTGTAGGTCCTGAGGACAGACCCGGGGCGAAGGCGCCCGGCGCCACGTCAAAAATTCCCCAAGAGCTGCCGCTTGGGATTTTGCACCACACATGGGGTCGGCGATCGGGACCGCCACCACCGGCATTTATCTGACAGCTTGGCCTCTGGGATCCAGACCTGGCCTTTTGGGGCACTTGCACCTAGCAGAGTGTCCAGCTTCCCGAGAGCCGTCGCCAGAATTTTGGACCCTAGAGGTGGTCTCTGTCGGTCCCGAGACATTGCCTCTGGATTTGGTGCCCAGGGTGAATTGTAGGTCCTGAGCACAGACCCGGGGCGAAGGCGCCCGGCGCCACGTCAAAAATTCCCCAAGAGCTGCCGCTTGGGATTTTGCTCCACACATGGGGTCAGAGATCGGGACCGCCTCCACCGGCATTTTTCTGACAGCTTGGCCTCTGGGATCCAGACCTGGCCTTTTGGGGCACTTGCACCTAGCAGCGTGTCCAGCTAACCGAGAGCCGTCGCCAGAATTTTGGACCCTAGAGGTGGTCTCTGTCGGTCCCGAGACATTGCCTCTGGATTTGGTGCCCAGGGTGAATTGTAGGTCCTGAGCACAGACCCGGGGCGAAGGCGCCCGGCGCCACGTCAAGAATTCCCCAAGAGCTGCCGCTTGCGATTTTGCTCCACACATGGGGTCAGAGATCGGGACCACCAGCACCGACATTTCTCTCACAGCTTGGCCTCTGGGATCCAGACCTGGCCTTTTGGGGCTCTTGCACCTAGCAGAGGGTCCAGCTAACCAAGAGCCGTCGCCAGAATTTTGGACCCTTGAGGTGGTCTCTGTCGGTCCCGAGACATTGCCTCTGGATTTGGTGCCCAGGGTGAATTGGAGGTCCTGAGCACAGACCCGGGGCGAAGGCGCCCGGCGCCACGTCAAAAATTCCCCAAGAGCTGCCGCTTGCGATTTTGCTGCACACATCGCGTCAGAGATGTGGACCACCAGCACCGGCATTTCCCTCACAGCTTGGCCTCTGGGATCCTGACCTGGCCTTTTGGGGCACTTGCACCTAGCAGCGTGTCCAGCTAACCGAGAGCCGTCGCCAGAATTTTGGACCCTAGGGGTGGTCTCTGTCGGTCCCGAGACATTGCCTCTGGATTTGGTGCCCAGGGTGAATTGTAGGTCCTGAGCACAGACCCGGGGCGAAGGCGCCCGGCGCCACGTCAAAAATTCCCCAAGAGCTGCCGCTTGGGATTTTGCACCACACATGGGGTCGGCGATCGGGACCGCCACCACCGGCATTTATCTGACAGCTTGGCCTCTGGGATCCAGACCTGGCCTTTTGGGGCACTTGCACCTAGCAGAGTGTCCAGCTTCCCGAGAGCCGTCGCCAGAATTTTGGACCCTAGAGGTGGTCTCTGTCGGTCCCGAGACATTGCCTCTGGATTTGGTGCCCAGGGTGAATTGTAGGTCCTGAGCACAGACCCGGGGCGAAGGCGCCCGGCGCCACGTCAAAAATTCCCCAAGAGCTGCCGCTTGGGATTTTGCTCCACACATGGGGTCAGAGATCGGGACCGCCTCCACCGGCATTTTTCTGACAGCTTGGCCTCTGGGATCCAGACCTGGCCTTTTGGGGCACTTGCACCTAGCAGCGTGTCCAGCTAACCGAGAGCCGTCGCCAGAATTTTGGACCCTAGAGGTGGTCTCTGTCGGTCCCGAGACATTGCCTCTGGATTTGGTGCCCAGGGTGAATTGTAGGTCCTGAGCACAGACCCGGGGCGAAGGCGCCCGGCGCCACGTCAAGAATTCCCCAAGAGCTGCCGCTTGCGATTTTGCTCCACACATGGGGTCAGAGATCGGGACCACCAGCACCGACATTTCTCTCACAGCTTGGCCTCTGGGATCCAGACCTGGCCTTTTGGGGCTCTTGCACCTAGCAGAGGGTCCAGCTAACCAAGAGCCGTCGCCAGAATTTTGGACCCTTGAGGTGGTCTCTGTCGGTCCCGAGACATTGCCTCTGGATTTGGTGCCCAGGGTGAATTGGAGGTCCTGAGCACAGACCCGGGGCGAAGGCGCCCGGCGCCACGTCAAAAATTCCCCAAGAGCTGCCGCTTGCGATTTTGCTGCACACATCGCGTCAGAGATGTGGACCACCAGCACCGGCATTTCCCTCACAGCTTGGCCTCTGGGATCCTGACCTGGCCTTTTGGGGCACTTGCACCTAGCAGCGTGTCCAGCTAACCGAGAGCCGTCGCCAGAATTTTGGACCCTAGGGGTGGTCTCTGTCGGTCCCGAGACATTGCCTCTGGATTTGGTGCCCAGGGTGAATTGTAGGTCCTGAGCACAGACCCGGGGCGAAGGCGCCCGGCGCCACGTCAAAAATTCCCCAAGAGCTGCCGCTTGGGATTTTGCTCCACACATGGGGTCAGAGATCGGGACCGCCTCCACCGGCATTTTTCTGACAGCTTGGCCTCTGGGATCCAGACCTGGCCTTTTGGGGCACTTGCACCTAGCAGCGTGTCCAGCTAACCGAGAGCCGTCGCCAGAATTTTGGACCCTAGAGGTGGTCTCTGTCGGTCCCGAGACATTGCCTCTGGATTTGGTGCCCAGGGTGAATTGTAGGTCCTGAGCACAGACCCGGGGCGAAGGCGCCCGGCGCCACGTCAAGAATTCCCCAAGAGCTGCCGCTTGCGATTTTGCTCCACACATGGGGTCAGAGATCGGGACCACCAGCACCGACATTTCTCTCACAGCTTGGCCTCTGGGATCCAGACCTGGCCTTTTGGGGCTCTTGCACCTAGCAGAGGGTCCAGCTAACCAAGAGCCGTCGCCAGAATTTTGGACCCTTGAGGTGGTCTCTGTCGGTCCCGAGACATTGCCTCTGGATTTGGTGCCCAGGGTGAATTGGAGGTCCTGAGCACAGACCCGGGGCGAAGGCGCCCGGCGCCACGTCAAAAATTCCCCAAGAGCTGCCGCTTGCGATTTTGCTGCACACATCGCGTCAGAGATGTGGACCACCAGCACCGGCATTTCCCTCACAGCTTGGCCTCTGGGATCCTGACCTGGCCTTTTGGGGCACTTGCACCTAGCAGCGTGTCCAGCTAACCGAGAGCCGTCGCCAGAATTTTGGACCCTAGGGGTGGTCTCTGTCGGTCCCGAGACATTGCCTCTGGATTTGGTGCCCAGGGTGAATTGTAGGTCCTGAGCACAGACCCGGGGCGAAGGCGCCCGGCGCCACGTCAAAAATTCCCCAAGAGCTGCCGCTTGGGATTTTGCACCACACATGGGGTCGGCGATCGGGACCGCCACCACCGGCATTTATCTGACAGCTTGGCCTCTGGGATCCAGACCTGGCCTTTTGGGGCACTTGCACCTAGCAGAGTGTCCAGCTTCCCGAGAGCCGTCGCCAGAATTTTGGACCCTAGAGGTGGTCTCTGTCGGTCCCGAGACATTGCCTCTGGATTTGGTGCCCAGGGTGAATTGTAGGTCCTGAGCACAGACCCGGGGCGAAGGCGCCCGGCGCCACGTCAAAAATTCCCCAAGAGCTGCCGCTTGGGATTTTGCTCCACACATGGGGTCAGAGATCGGGACCGCCTCCACCGGCATTTTTCTGACAGCTTGGCCTCTGGGATCCAGACCTGGCCTTTTGGGGCACTTGCACCTAGCAGCGTGTCCAGCTAACCGAGAGCCGTCGCCAGAATTTTGGACCCTAGAGGTGGTCTCTGTCGGTCCCGAGACATTGCCTCTGGATTTGGTGCCCAGGGTGAATTGTAGGTCCTGAGCACAGACCCGGGGCGAAGGCGCCCGGCGCCACGTCAAGAATTCCCCAAGAGCTGCCGCTTGCGATTTTGCTCCACACATGGGGTCAGAGATCGGGACCACCAGCACCGACATTTCTCTCACAGCTTGGCCTCTGGGATCCAGACCTGGCCTTTTGGGGCTCTTGCACCTAGCAGAGGGTCCAGCTAACCAAGAGCCGTCGCCAGAATTTTGGACCCTTGAGGTGGTCTCTGTCGGTCCCGAGACATTGCCTCTGGATTTGGTGCCCAGGGTGAATTGGAGGTCCTGAGCACAGACCCGGGGCGAAGGCGCCCGGCGCCACGTCAAAAATTCCCCAAGAGCTGCCGCTTGCGATTTTGCTGCACACATCGCGTCAGAGATGTGGACCACCAGCACCGGCATTTCCCTCACAGCTTGGCCTCTGGGATCCTGACCTGGCCTTTTGGGGCACTTGCACCTAGCAGCGTGTCCAGCTAACCGAGAGCCGTCGCCAGAATTTTGGACCCTAGGGGTGGTCTCTGTCGGTCCCGAGACATTGCCTCTGGATTTGGTGCCCAGGGTGAATTGTAGGTCCTGAGCACAGACCCGGGGCGAAGGCGCCCGGCGCCACGTCAAAAATTCCCCAAGAGCTGCCGCTTGCGATTTTGCTCCACACATGGGGTCAGAGATCGGGACCACCAGCACCGGCATTTCTCTCACAGCTTGGCCTCTGGGATCCAGACCTGGCCTTTTGGGGCTCTTGCACCTAGCAGAGGGTCCAGCTAACCAAGAGCCGTCGCCAGAATTTTGGACCCTTGAGGTGGTCTCTGTCGGTCCCGAGACATTGCCTCTGGATTTGGTGCCCAGGGTGAATTGGAGGTCCTGAGCACAGACCCGGGGCGAAGGCGCCCGGCGCCACGTCAAGAATTCCCCAAGAGCTGCCGCTTGCGATTTTGCTCCACACATGGGGTCAGAGATCGGGACCACCAGCACCGGCATTTCTCTCACAGCTTGGCCTCTGGGATCCAGACCTGGCCTTTTGGGGCTCTTGCACCTAGCAGAGGGTCCAGCTAACCGAGAGCCGTCGCCAGAATTTTGGACCCTAGAGGTGGTCTCTGTCGGTCCCGAGACATTGCCTCTGGATTTGGTGCCCAGGGTGAATTGTAGATCCTGAGCACAGACCCGGGGCGAAGGCGCCCGGCGCCACGTCAAAAATTCCCCAAGTGCTGCCGCTTGGGATTTTGCTCCACACATGGCGTCAGATATCGGGACCACCAGCACCGGCATTTCTCTCACAGCTTGGCCTCTGGGATCCAGACCTGGCCTTTTGGGGCTCTTGCACCTAGCAGAGGGTCCAGCTAACCGAGAGCCGTCGCCAGAATTTTGGACCCTTGAGGTGGTCTCTGTCGGTCCCGAGACATTGCCTCTGGATTTGGTGCCCAGGGTGAATTGTAGGTCCTGAGCACAGACCCGGGGCGAAGGCGCCCGGCGCCACGTCAAAAATTCCCCAAGAGCTGCCGCTTGGGATTTTGCTCCACACATGGGGTCGGCGATCGGGACCACCTCCACCGGCATTTTTCTGACAGCTTGGCCTCTGGGATCCAGACCTGGCCTTTTGGGGCTCTTGCACCTAGCAGAGGGTCCAGCTAACCGAGAGCCGTCGCCAGAATTTTGGACCCTAGGGGTGGTCTCTGTCGGTCCCGAGACATTGCCTTTGGATTTGGTGCCCAGGGTGAATTGTAGGTCCTGAGCACAGACCCGGGGCGAAGGCGCCCGGCGCCACGTCAAGAATTCCCCAAGAGCTGCCGCTTGGGATTTTGCTGCACACATCGCGTCAGAGATGTGGACCACCAGCACCGGCATTTCCCTCACAGCTTGGCCTCTGGGATCCAGAACTGGCCTTTTGGGGCACTTGCACCTAGCAGCGTGTCCAGCTAACCGAGAGCCGTCGCCAGAATTTTGGACCCTAGGGGTGGTCTCTGTCGGTCCCGAGACATTGCCTCTGGATTTGGTGCCCAGGGTGAATTGTAGGTCCTGAGCACAGACCCGGGGCGAAGGCGCCCGGCGCCACGTCAAAAATTCCCCAAGAGCTGCCGCTTGGGATTTTGCACCACACATGGGGTCGGCGATCGGGACCGCCACCACCAGCATTTTTCTGACAGCTTGGCCTCTGGGATCCAGACCTGGCCTTTTGGGGCTCTTGCACCTAGCAGAGGGTCCAGCTAACCGAGAGCCGTCGCCAGAATTTTGGACCCTTGAGGTGGTCTCTGTCGGTCCCGAGACATTGCCTCTGGATTTGGTGCCCAGGGTGAATTGTAGGTCCTGAGGACAGACCCGGGGCGAAGGCGCCCGGCGCCACGTCAAAAATTCCCCAAGAGCTGCCGCTTGGGATTTTGCACCACACATGGGGTCGGCGATCGGGACCGCCACCACCGGCATTTCTCTGACAGCTTGGCCTCTGGGATCCAGACCTGGCCTTTTGGGGCACTTGCACTTAGCAGATTGTCCAGCTTCCCGAGAGCCGTCGCCAGAATTTTGGACCCTAGAGGTGGTCTCTGTCGGTCCCGAGACATTGCCTCTGGATTTGGTGCCCAGGGTGAATTGTAGGTCCTGAGCACAGACCCGGGGCGAAGGCGCCCGGCGCCACGTCAAAAATTCCCCAAGAGCTGCCGCTTGGGATTTTGCTCCACACATGGGGTCAGAGATCGGGACCACCAGCACCGGCATTTCTCTCACAGCTTGGCCTCTGGGATCCAGACCTGGCCTTTTGGGGCTCTTGCACCTAGCAGAGGGTCCAGCTAACCGAGAGCCGTCGCCAGAATTTTGGACCCTAGGGGTGGTCTCTGTCGGTCCCGAGACATTGCCTCTGGATTTGGTGCCCAGGGTGAATTGTAGGTCCTGAGCACAGACCCGGGGCGAAAGCGCCCGGCGCCACGTCAAGAATTCCCCAAGAGCTGCCGCTTGCGATTTTGCTCCACACATGGGGTCAGAGATCGGGACCACCAGCACCGGCATTTCTCTCACAGCTTGGTCTCTGGGATCCAGACCTGGCATTTTGGGGCTCTTGCACCTAGCAGCGTGTCCAGCTAACCGAGAGCCGTCGCCAGAATTTTGGACCCTAGAGGTGGTCTCTGTCGGTCCCGAGACATTGCCTCTGGATTTGGTGCCCAGGGTGAATTGGAGGTCCTGAGGACAGACCCGGGGCGAAGGCGCCCGGCGCCACGTCAAAAATTCCCCAAGAGCTGCTGCTTGCGATTTTGCTCCACACATGGGGTCAGTGATCGGGACCACCAGCACCGGCATTTCTCTGACAGCTTGACCTCTGGGATCCAGACCTGGCCTTTTGGCGCACTTGCACCTAGCAGAGTGTCCAGCTTCCCGAGAGCCGTCGCCAGAATTTTGGACCCTAGAGGTGGGCTCTGTCGGTCCCGAGACATTGCCTCTGGATTTGGTGCCCAGGGTGAATTTGTCTGTCCTGAGTGCAGGTCTGGGGCGAAGGCGCCCGGCGCCACGTCAAAAATTCCCCAAGAGCTGCCGCTTGGGATTTTGCTCCACACATGGGGTCAGAGATCGGGACCGCCAACACCAGAATTTTTCTGACAGCTTGGCCTCTGGGATCCAGACCTGGCCTTTTGGGGCTCTTGCACCTAGCAGAGGGTCCAGCTAACCGAGAGCCGTCGCCAGAATTTTGGACCCTAGAGGTGGTCTCTGTCGGTCCCGAGACATTGCCTCTGGATTTGGTGCCCAGGGTGAATTGTAGGTCCTGAGCACAGACCCGGGGCGAAGGCGCCCGGCGCCACGTCAAGAATTCCCCAAGAGCTGCCGCTTGCGATTTTGCTCCACACATGGGGTCAGAGATCGGGACCACCAGCACCGGCATTTCTCTCACAGCTTGGCCTCTGGGATCCAGACCTGGCCTTTTGGGGCTCTTGCACCTAGCAGAGGGTCCAGCTAACCGAGAGCCGTCGCCAGAATTTTGGACCCTTGAGGTGGTCTCTGTCGGTCCCGAGACATTGCCTCTGGATTTGGTGCCCAGGGTGAATTGTAGGTCCTGAGCACAGACCCGGGACGAAGGTGCCCGGCGCCACGTCAAAAATTCCCCAAGAGCTGCCGCTTGGGATTTTGCTCCACACATGGGGTCAGAGATCGGGACCGCCTCCACCGGCATTTTTCTGACAGCTTGGCCTCTGGGATCCAGACCTGGCCTTTTGGGGCTCTCGCACCTAGCAGAGGGTCCAGCTAACCGAGAGCCGTCGCCAGAATTTTGGACCCTAGGGGTGGTCTCTGTCGGTCCCGAGACATTGCCTCTGGATTTGGTGCCCAGGGTGAATTGTAGGTCCTGAGCACAGACCCGGGGCGAAGGCGCCCGGCGCCACGTCAAGAATTCCCCAAGAGCTGCCGCTTGCGATTTTGCTCCACACATGGGGTCAGAGATCGGGACCACCAGCACCGACATTTCTCTCACAGCTTGGCCTCTGGGATCCAGACCTGGCCTTTTGGGGCTCTTGCACCTAGCAGAGGGTCCAGCTAACCAAGAGCCGTCGCCAGAATTTTGGACCCTTGAGGTGGTCTCTGTCGGTCCCGAGACATTGCCTCTGGATTTGGTGCCCAGGGTGAATTGGAGGTCCTGAGCACAGACCCGGGGCGAAGGCGCCCGGCGCCACGTCCAAAATTCTCCAAGTGCTGCCGCTTGGGATTTTGCACCACACATGGGGTCGGCGATCGGGACCGCCACCATCGGCATTTCTCTGACAGCTTGGCCTCTGGGATCCAGACCTGGCATTTTGGGGCTCTTGCACCTAGCAGCGTGTCCAGCTAACCGAGAGCCGTCGCCAGAATTTTGGACCCTAGAGGTGGTCTCTGTCGGTCCCGAGACATTGCCTCTGGATTTGGTGCCCAGGGTGAATTGGAGGTCCTGAGGACAGACCCGGGGCGAAGGCGCCCGGCGCCACGTCAAAAATTCCCCAAGAGCTGCTGCTTGCGATTTTGCTCCACACATGGGGTCAGTGATCGGGACCACCAGCACCGGCATTTCTCTGACAGCTTGACCTCTGGGATCCAGACCTGGCCTTTTGGCGCACTTGCACCTAGCAGAGTGTCCAGCTTCCCGAGAGCCGTCGCCAGAATTTTGGACCCTAGAGGTGGGCTCTGTCGGTCCCGAGACATTGCCTCTGGATTTGGTGCCCAGGGTGAATTTGTCTGTCCTGAGCACAGACCCGGGGCGAAGGCGCCCGGCGCCACGTCAAAAATTCCCCAAGAGCTGCCGCTTGGGATTTTGCTCCACACATGGGGTCAGAGATCGGGACCGCCAACACCAGAATTTTTCTGACAGCTTGGCCTCTGGGATCCAGACCTGGCCTTTTGGGGCTCTTGCACCTAGCAGAGGGTCCAGCTAACCGAGAGCCGTCGCCAGAATTTTGGACCCTAGAGGTGGTCTCTGTCGGTCCCGAGACATTGCCTCTGGATTTGGTGCCCAGGGTGAATTGTAGGTCCTGAGCACAGACCCGGGGCGAAGGCGCCCGGCGCCACGTCATGAATTCCCCAAGAGCTGCCGCTTGCGATTTTGCTCCACACATGGGGTCAGAGATCGGGACCACCAGCACCGGCATTTCTCTCACAGCTTGGCCTCTGGGATCCAGACCTGGCCTTTTGGGGCTCTTGCACCTAGCAGAGGGTCCAGCTAACCGAGAGCCGTCGCCAGAATTTTGGACCCTTGAGGTGGTCTCTGTCGGTCCCGAGACATTGCCTCTGGATTTGGTGCCCAGGGTGAATTGGAGGTCCTGAGCACAGACCCGGGGCGAAGGCGCCCGGCGCCACGTCAAAAATTCCCCAAGAGCTGCCGTTTGCGATTTTGCTCCACACATGGGGTCAGAGATTGGGACCACCAGCACCGGCATTTCTCTCACAGCTTGGCCTCTGGGATCCAGACCTGGCCTTTTGGGGCTCTTGCACCTAGCAGAGGGTCCAGCTAACCGAGAGCTGTCGCCAGAATTTTGGACCCTTGAGGTGGTCTCTGTCGGTCCCGAGACATTGCCTCTGGATTTGGTGCCCAGGGTGAATTGTAGGTACTGAGCACAGACCCGGGGCGAAGGCGCCCGGCGCCACGTCAAAAATTCCCCAAGAGCTGCCGCTTGGGATTTTGCACCACACATTGGGTCGGCGATCGGGACCGCCACCACCGGCATTTTTCTGACAGCTTGGTCTCTGGGATCCAGACCTGGCCTCTTGGGGCTCTTGCACCTAGCAGAGGGTCCAGCTTCCCGAAAGCCGTCGCCAGAATTTTGGACCCTTGAGGTGGTCTCTGTCGGTCCCGAGACATTGCCTCTGGATTTGGTGCCCAGGGTGAATTGTAGGTCCTGAGCACAGACCCGGGGCGAAGGCGCCCGGCGCCACGTCAAAAATTCCCCAAGAGCTGCCGCTTGGGATTTTGCACCACACATGGGGTCGGCGATCGGGACCGCCACCACCGGCATTTCCCTCACAGCTTGGCCTCTGGGATCCAGACCTGGCCTTTTGGGGCACTTGCACCTAGCAGCGTGTCCAGCTAACCGAGAGCCGTCGCCAGAATTTTGGACCCTAGGGGTGGTCTCTGTCGGTCCCGAGACATTGCCTCTGGATTTGGTGCCCAGGGTGAATTGTAGGTCCTGAGCACAGACCCGGGGCGAAGGCGCCTGGCGCCATGTCAAAAATTCCCCAAGAGCTGCCGCTTGCGATTTTGCTGCACACATCGCGTCAGAGATGTGGACCACCAGCACCGGCATTTCCCTCACAGCTTGGCCTCTGGGATCCAGAACTGGCCTTTTGGCGCACTTGCACCTAGCAGAGTGTCCAGCTTCCCGAGAGCCGTCGCCAGAATTTTGGACCCTAGAGGTGGGCTCTGTCGGTCCCGAGACATTGCCTCTGGATTTGGTGCCCAGGGTGAATTTGTCTGTCCTGAGTGCAGGTCTGGGGCGAAGGCGCCCGGCGCCACGTCAAAAATTCCCCAAGAGCTGCCGCTTGGGATTTTGCTCCACACATGGGGTCAGAGATCGGGACCGCCAACACCAGAATTTTTCTGACAGCTTGGCCTCTGGGATCCAGACCTGGCCTTTTGGGGCTCTTGCACCTAGCAGAGGGTCCAGCTAACCGAGAGCCGTCGCCAGAATTTTGGACCCTAGAGGTGGTCTCTGTCGGTCCCGAGACATTGCCTCTGGATTTGGTGCCCAGGGTGAATTGTAGGTCCTGAGCACAGACCCGGGGCGAAGGCGCCCGGCGCCACGTCAAGAATTCCCCAAGAGCTGCCGCTTGCGATTTTGCTCCACACATGGGGTCAGAGATCGGGACCACCAGCACCGGCATTTCTCTCACAGCTTGGCCTCTGGGATCCAGACCTGGCCTTTTGGGGCTCTTGCACCTAGCAGAGGGTCCAGCTAACCGAGAGCCGTCGCCAGAATTTTGGACCCTTGAGGTGGTCTCTGTCGGTCCCGAGACATTGCCTCTGGATTTGGTGCCCAGGGTGAATTGTAGGTCCTGAGCACAGACCCGGGGCGAAGGCGCCCGGCGCCACGTCAAAAATTCCCCAAGAGCTGCCGCTTGGGATTTTGCTCCACACATGGGGTCAGAGATCAGGACCGCCTCCACCGGCATTTTTCTGACAGCTTGGCCTCTGGGATCCAGACCTGGCCTTTTGGGGCTCTCGCACCTAGCAGAGGGTCCAGCTAACCGAGAGCCGTCGCCAGAATTTTGGACCCTTGAGGTGGTCTCTGTCGGTCCCGAGACATTGCCTCTGGATTTGGTGCCCAGGGTGAATTGTAGGTCCTGAGCACAGACCCGGGGCGAAGGCGCCCGGCGCCACGTCAAGAATTCCCCAAGAGCTGCCGCTTGCGATTTTGCTCCACACATGGGGTCAGAGATCGGGACCACCAGCACCGACATTTCTCTCACAGCTTGGCCTCTGGGATCCAGACCTGGCCTTTTGGGGCTCTTGCACCTAGCAGCGTGTCCAGCTAACCGAGAGCCGTCGCCAGAATTTTGGACCCTTGAGGTGGTCTCTGTCGGTCCCGAGACATTGCCTCTGGATTTGGTGCCCAGGGTGAATTGGAGGTCCTGAGCACAGACCCGGGGCGAAGGCGCCCGGCGCCACGTCCAAAATTCTCCAAGTGCTGCCGCTTGGGATTTTGCACCACACATGGGGTCGGCGATCGGGACCGCCACCATCGGCATTTCTCTGACAGCTTGGCCTCTGGGATCCAGACCTGGCATTTTGGGGCTCTTGCACCTAGCAGCGTGTCCAGCTAACCGAGAGCCGTCGCCAGAATTTTGGACCCTAGAGGTGGTCTCTGTCGGTCCCGAGACATTGCCTCTGGATTTGGTGCCCAGGGTGAATTGGAGGTCCTGAGGACAGACCCGGGGCGAAGGCGCCCGGCGCCACGTCAAAAATTCCCCAAGAGCTGCTGCTTGCGATTTTGCTCCACACATGGGGTCAGTGATCGGGACCACCAGCACCGGCATTTCTCTGACAGCTTGACCTCTGGGATCCAGACCTGGCCTTTTGGCGCACTTGCACCTCGCAGAGTGTCCAGCTTCCCGAGAGCCGTCGCCAGAATTTTGGACCCTAGAGGTGGGCTCTGTCGGTCCCGAGACATTGCCTCTGGATTTGGTGCCCAGGGTGAATTTGTCTGTCCTGAGCACAGACCCGGGGCGAAGGCGCCCGGCGCCACGTCAAAAATTCCCCAAGAGCTGCCGCTTGGGATTTTGCTCCACACATGGGGTCAGAGATCGGGACCGCCAACACCAGAATTTTTCTGACAGCTTGGCCTCTGGGATCCAGACCTGGCCTTTTGGGGCTCTTGCACCTAGCAGAGGGTCCAGCTAACCGAGAGCCGTCGCCAGAATTTTGGACCCTAGAGGTGGTCTCTGTCGGTCCCGAGACATTGCCTCTGGATTTGGTGCCCAGGGTGAATTGTAGGTCCTGAGCACAGACCCGGGGCGAAGGCGCCCGGCGCCACGTCAAGAATTCCCCAAGAGCTGCCGCTTGCGATTTTGCTCCACACATGGGGTCAGAGATCGGGACCACCAGCACCGGCATTTCTCTCACAGCTTGGCCTCTGGGATCCAGACCTGGCCTTTTGGGGCTCTTGCACCTAGCAGAGGGTCCAGCTAACCGAGAGCCGTCGCCAGAATTTTGGACCCTTGAGGTGGTCTCTGTCGGTCCCGAGACATTGCCTCTGGATTTGGTGCCCAGGGTGAATTGGAGGTCCTGAGCACAGACCCGGGACGAAGGCGCCCGGCGCCACGTCAAAAATTCCCCAAGAGCTGCCGCTTGGGATTTTGCACCACACATGGGGTCGGCGATCGGGACCGCCTCCACCGGCATTTTTCTGACAGCTTGACCTCTGGGATCCAGACCTGGCCTTTTGGGGCACTTGCACCTAGCAGCGTGTCCAGCTAACCGAGAGCCGTCGCCAGAATTTTGGACCCTAGGGGTGGTCTCTGTCGGTCCCGAGACATTGCCTCTGGATTTGGTGCCCAGGGTGAATTGTAGGTCCTGAGCACAGACCCGGGGCGAAGGCGCCTGGCGCCATGTCAAAAATTCCCCAAGAGCTGCCGCTTGCGATTTTGCTGCACACATCGCGTCAGAGATGTGGACCACCAGCACCGGCATTTTTCTGACAGCTTGGCCTCTGGGATCCAGAACTGGCCTTTTGGGGCACTTGCACCTAGCAGCGTGTCCAGCTAACCGAGAGCCGTCGCCAGAATTTTGGACCCTAGGGGTGGTCTCTGTCGGTCCCGAGACATTGCCTCTGGATTTGGTGCCCAGGGTGAATTGGAGGTCCTGAGCACAGACCCGGGGCGAAGGCGCCCGGCGCCACGTCAAAAATTCCCCAAGAGCTGCCGTTTGCGATTTTGCTCCACACATGGCGTCAGAGATTGGGACCACCAGCACCGGCATTTCTCTCACAGCTTGGCCTCTGGGATCCAGACCTGGCCTTTTGGGGCTCTTGCACCTAGCAGAGGGTCCAGCTAACCGAGAGCTGTCGCCAGAATTTTGGACCCTTGAGGTGGTCTCTGTCGGTCCCGAGACATTGCCTCTGGATTTGGTGCCCAGGGTGAATTGTAGGTACTGAGCACAGACCCGGGGCGAAGGCGCCCGGCGCCACGTCAAAAATTCCCCAAGAGCTGCCGCTTGGGATTTTGCACCACACATTGGGTCGGCGATCGGGACCGCCACCACCGGCATTTTTCTGACAGCTTGGTCTCTGGGATCCAGACCTGGCCTCTTGGGGCTCTTGCACCTAGCAGAGGGTCCAGCTTCCCGAAAGCCGTCGCCAGAATTTTGGACCCTTGAGGTGGTCTCTGTCGGTCCCGAGACATTGCCTCTGGATTTGGTGCCCAGGGTGAATTGTAGGTCCTGAGCACAGACCCGGGGCGAAGGCGCCCGGCGCCACGTCAAAAATTCCCCAAGAGCTGCCGCTTGGGATTTTGCACCACACATGGGGTCGGCGATCGGGACCGCCACCACCGGCATTTCCCTCACAGCTTGGCCTCTGGGATCCAGACCTGGCCTTTTGGGGCACTTGCACCTAGCAGCGTGTCCAGCTAACCGAGAGCCGTCGCCAGAATTTTGGACCCTAGGGGTGGTCTCTGTCGGTCCCGAGACATTGCCTCTGGATTTGGTGCCCAGGGTGAATTGTAGGTCCTGAGCACAGACCCGGGGCGAAGGCGCCTGGCGCCATGTCAAAAATTCCCCAAGAGCTGCCGCTTGCGATTTTGCTGCACACATCGCGTCAGAGATGTGGACCACCAGCACCGGCATTTTTCTGACAGCTTGGCCTCTGGGATCCAGAACTGGCCTTTTGGGGCACTTGCACCTAGCAGCGTGTCCAGCTAACCGAGAGCCGTCGCCAGAATTTTGGACCCTAGGGGTGGTCTCTGTCGGTCCCGAGACATTGCCTCTGGATTTGGTGCCCAGGGTGAATTGGAGGTCCTGAGCACAGACCCGGGGCGAAGGCGCCCGGCGCCACGTCAAAAATTCCCCAAGAGCTGCCGTTTGCGATTTTGCTCCACACATGGGGTCAGAGATTGGGACCACCAGCACCGGCATTTCTCTCACAGCTTGGCCTCTGGGATCCAGACCTGGCCTTTTGGGGCTCTTGCACCTAGCAGAGGGTCCAGCTAACCGAGAGCTGTCGCCAGAATTTTGGACCCTTGAGGTGGTCTCTGTCGGTCCCGAGACATTGCCTCTGGATTTGGTGCCCAGGGTGAATTGTAGGTACTGAGCACAGACCCGGGGCGAAGGCGCCCGGCGCCACGTCAAAAATTCCCCAAGAGCTGCCGCTTGGGATTTTGCACCACACATTGGGTCGGCGATCGGGACCGCCACCACCGGCATTTTTCTGACAGCTTGGTCTCTGGGATCCAGACCTGGCCTCTTGGGGCTCTTGCACCTAGCAGAGGGTCCAGCTTCCCGAAAGCCGTCGCCAGAATTTTGGACCCTTGAGGTGGTCTCTGTCGGTCCCGAGACATTGCCTCTGGATTTGGTGCCCAGGGTGAATTGTAGGTCCTGAGCACAGACCCAGGGCGAAGGCGCCCGGCGCCACGTCAAAAATTCCCCAAGAGCTGCCGCTTGGGATTTTGCACCACACATGGGGTCGGCGATCGGGACCGCCACCACCGGCATTTCCCTCACAGCTTGGCCTCTGGTATCCAGACCTGGCCTTTTGGGGCACTTGCACCTAGCAGCGTGTCCAGCTAACCGAGAGCCGTCGCCAGAATTTTGGACCCTAGGGGTGGTCTCTGTCGGTCCCGAGACATTGCCTCTGGATTTGGTGCCCAGGGTGAATTGTAGGTCCTGAGCACAGACCCGGGGCGAAGGCGCCTGGCGCCATGTCAAAAATTCCCCAAGAGCTGCCGCTTGCGATTTTGCTGCACACATCGCGTCAGAGATGTGGACCACCAGCACCGGCATTTCCCTCACAGCTTGGCCTCTGGGATCCAGAACTGGCCTTTTGGGGCACTTGCACCTAGCAGAGTGTCCAGCTTCCCGAGAGCCGTCGCCAGAATTTTGGACCCTAGAGGTGGGCTCTGTCGGTCCCGAGACATTGCCTCTGGATTTGGTGCCCAGGGTGAATTTGTCTGTCCTGAGTGCAGGTCTGGGGCGAAGGCGCCCGGCGCCACGTCAAAAATTCCCCAAGAGCTGCCGCTTGGGATTTTGCTCCACACATGGGGTCAGAGATCGGGACCGCCAACACCAGAATTTTTCTGACAGCTTGGCCTCTGGGATCCAGACCTGGCCTTTTGGGGCTCTTGCACCTAGCAGAGGGTCCAGCTAACCGAGAGCCGTCGCCAGAATTTTGGACCCTAGAGGTGGTCTCTGTCGGTCCCGAGACATTGCCTCTGGATTTGGTGCCCAGGGTGAATTGTAGGTCCTGAGCACAGACCCGGGGCGAAGGCGCCCGGCGCCACGTCAAGAATTCCCCAAGAGCTGCCGCTTGCGATTTTGCTCCACACATGGGGTCAGAGATCGGGACCACCAGCACCGGCATTTCTCTCACAGCTTGGCCTCTGGGATCCAGACCTGGCCTTTTGGGGCTCTTGCACCTAGCAGAGGGTCCAGCTAACCGAGAGCCGTCGCCAGAATTTTGGACCCTTGAGGTGGTCTCTGTCGGTCCCGAGACATTGCCTCTGGATTTGGTGCCCAGGGTGAATTGTAGGTCCTGAGCACAGACCCGGGGCGAAGGTGCCCGGCGCCACGTCAAAAATTCCCCAAGAGCTGCCGCTTGGGATTTTGCTCCACACATGGGGTCAGAGATCGGGACCGCCTCCACCGGCATTTTTCTGACAGCTTGGCCTCTGGGATCCAGACCTGGCCTTTTGGGGCTCTCGCACCTAGCAGAGGGTCCAGCTAACCGAGAGCCGTCGCCAGAATTTTGGACCCTAGGGGTGGTCTCTGTCGGTCCCGAGACATTGCCTCTGGATTTGGTGCCCAGGGTGAATTGTAGGTCCTGAGCACAGACCCGGGGCGAAGGCGCCCGGCGCCACGTCAAGAATTCCCCAAGAGCTGCCGCTTGCGATTTTGCTCCACACATGGGGTCAGAGATCGGGACCACCAGCACCGACATTTCTCTCACAGCTTGGCCTCTGGGATCCAGACCTGGCCTTTTGGGGCTCTTGCACCTAGCAGAGGGTCCAGCTAACCAAGAGCCGTCGCCAGAATTTTGGACCCTTGAGGTGGTCTCTGTCGGTCCCGAGACATTGCCTCTGGATTTGGTGCCCAGGGTGAATTGGAGGTCCTGAGCACAGACCCGGGGCGAAGGCGCCCGGCGCCACGTCCAAAATTCTCCAAGTGCTGCCGCTTGGGATTTTGCACCACACATGGGGTCGGCGATCGGGACCGCCAGCATCGGCATTTCTCTGACAGCTTGGCCTCTGGGATCCAGACCTGGCATTTTGGGGCTCTTGCACCTAGCAGCGTGTCCAGCTAACCGAGAGCCGTCGCCAGAATTTTGGACCCTAGAGGTGGTCTCTGTCGGTCCCGAGACATTGCCTCTGGATTTGGTGCCCAGGGTGAATTGGAGGTCCTGAGGACAGACCCGGGGCGAAGGCGCCCGGCGCCACGTCAAAAATTCCCCAAGAGCTGCTGCTTGCGATTTTGCTCCACACATGGGGTCAGTGATCGGGACCACCAGCACCGGCATTTCTCTGACAGCTTGACCTCTGGGATCCAGACCTGGCCTTTTGGGGCTCTTGCACCTAGCAGAGGGTCCAGCTAACCAAGAGCCGTCGCCAGAATTTTGGACCCTTGAGGTGGTCTCTGTCGGTCCCGAGACATTGCCTCTGGATTTGGTGCCCAGGGTGAATTGGAGGTCCTGAGCACAGACCCGGGGCGAAGGCGCCCGGCGCCACGTCCAAAATTCTCCAAGTGCTGCCGCTTGGGATTTTGCACCACACATGGGGTCGGCGATCGGGACCGCCACCATCGGCATTTCTCTGACAGCTTGGCCTCTGGGATCCAGACCTGGCCTTTTGGGGCACTTGCACCTAGCAGCGTGTCCAGCTAACCGAGAGCCGTCGCCAGAATTTTGGACCCTAGGGGTGGTCTCTGTCGGTCCCGAGACATTGCCTCTGGATTTGGTGCCCAGGGTGAATTGTAGGTCCTGAGCACAGACCCGGGACGAAGGCGCCCGGCGCCACGTCAAGAATTCCCCAAGAGCTGCCGCTTGCGATTTTGCTCCACACATGGGGTCAGAGATCGGGACCACCAGCACCGGCATTTCTCTCACAGCTTGGCCTCTGGGATCCAGACCTGGCCTTTTGGGGCTCTTGCACCTAGCAGAGGGTCCAGCTAACCAAGAGCCGTCGCCAGAATTTTGGACCCTTGAGGTGGTCTCTGTCGGTCCCGAGACATTGCCTCTGGATTTGGTGCCCAGGGTGAATTGGAGGTCCTGAGCACAGACCCGGGGCGAAGGCGCCCGGCGCCACGTCAAAAATTCCCCAAGAGCTGCCGTTTGCGATTTTGCTCCACACATGGCGTCAGAGATCGGGACCACCAGCACCGGCATTTCTCTCACAGCTTGGCCTCTGGGATCCAGACCTGGCCTTTTGGGGCTCTTGCACCTAGCAGAGGGTCCAGCTAACCGAGAGCTGTCGCCAGAATTTTGGACCCTTGAGGTGGTCTCTGTCGGTCCCGAGACATTGCCTCTGGATTTGGTGCCCAGGGTGAATTGTAGGTCCTGAGCACAGACCCGGGGCGAAGGCGCCCGGCGCCACGTCAAAAATTCCCCAAGAGCTGCCGCTTGGGATTTTGCACCACACATTGGGTCAGCGATCGGGACCGCCACCACCGGCATTTTTCTGACAGCTTGGTCTCTGGGATCCAGACCTGGCCTCTTGGGGCTCTTGCACCTAGCAGAGGGTCCAGCTTCCCGAGAGCCGTCGCCAGAATTTTGGACCCTAGAGGTGGTCTCTGTCGGTCCCGAGACATTGCCTCTGGATTTGGTGCCCAGGGTGAATTGGAGGTCCTGAGGACAGACCCGGGGCGAAGGCGCCCGGCGCCACGTCAAAAATTCCCCAAGAGCTGCCGCTTGGGATTTTGCACCACACATGGGGTCGGCGATCGGGACCGCCACCACCGGCATTTCTCTGACAGCTTGGCCTCTGGGATCCAGACCTGGCCTTTTGGGGCACTTGCACCTAGCAGAGTGTCCAGCTTCCCGAGAGCCGTCGCCAGAATTTTGGACCCTAGAGGTGGTCTCTGTCGGTCCCGAGACATTGCCTCTGGATTTGGTGCCCAGGGTGAATTGTAGGTCCTGAGCACAGACCCGGGGCGAAGGCGCCCGGCGCCACGTCAAAAATTCCCCAAGAGCTGCCGCTTGGGATTTTGCTCCACACATGGGGTCAGAGATCGGGACCGCCTCCACCGGCATTTTTCTGACAGCTTGGCCTCTGGGATCCAGACCTGGCCTTTTGGGGCACTTGCACCTAGCAGCGTGTCCAGCTAACCGAGAGCCGTCGCCAGAATTTTGGACCCTAGGGGTGGTCTCTGTCGGTCCCGAGACATTGCCTCTGGATTTGGTGCCCAGGGTGAATTGTAGGTCCTGAGCACAGACCCGGGGCGAAGGCGCCCGGCGCCACGTCAAGAATTCCCCAAGAGCTGCCGCTTGCGATTTTGCTCCACACATGGGGTCAGAGATCGGGACCACCAGCACCGGCATTTCTCTCACAGCTTGGTCTCTGGGATCCAGACCTGGCATTTTGGGGCTCTTGCACCTAGCAGCGTGTCCAGCTTCCCGAGAGCCGTCGCCAGAATTTTGGACCCTAGAGGTGGTCTCTGTCGGTCCCGAGACATTGCCTCTGGATTTGGTGCCCAGGGTGAATTGGAGGTCCTGAGGACAGACCCGGGGCGAAGGCGCCCGGCGCCACGTCAAAAATTCCCCAAGAGCTGCTGCTTGCGATTTTGCTCCACACATGGGGTCAGTGATCGGGACCACCAGCACCGGCATTTCTCTGACAGCTTGACCTCTGGGATCCAGACCTGGCCTTTTGGCGCACTTGCACCTAGCAGAGTGTCCAGCTTCCCGAGAGCCGTCGCCAGAATTTTGGACCCTAGAGGTGGGCTCTGTCGGTCCCGAGACATTGCCTCTGGATTTGGTGCCCAGGGTGAATTTGTCTGTCCTGAGTGCAGGTCTGGGGCGAAGGCGCCCGGCGCCACGTCAAAAATTCCCCAAGAGCTGCCGCTTGGGATTTTGCTCCACACATGGGGTCAGAGATCGGGACCGCCACCACCAGAATTTTTCTGACAGCTTGGCCTCTGGGATCCAGACCTGGCCTTTTGGGGCTCTTGCACCTAGCAGAGGGTCCAGCTAACCGAGAGCCGTCGCCAGAATTTTGGACCCTTGAGGTGGTCTCTGTCGGTCCCGAGACATTGCCTCTGGATTTGGTGCCCAGGGTGAATTGTAGGTCCTGAGCACAGACCCGGGGCGAAGGCGCCCGGCGCCACGTCAAAAATTCCCCAAGAGCTGCTGCTTGGGATTTTGCACCACACATGGGGTCGGCGATCGGGACCGCCACCACCGGCATTTCCCTCACAGCTTGGTCTCTGGGATCCAGACCTGGCCTCTTGGGGCTCTTGCACCTAGCAGAGGGTCCACCTTCCCGAAAGCCGTCGCCAGAATTTTGGACCCTTGAGGTGGTCTCTGTCGGTCCCGAGACATTGCCTCTGGATTTGGTGCCCAGGGTGAATTGTAGGTCCTGAGGACAGACCCGGGGCGAAGGCGCCCGGCGCCACGTCAAAAATTCCCCAAGAGCTGCTGCTTGCGATTTTGCTCCACACATGGGGTCAGTGATCGGGACCACCAGCACCGGCATTTCTCTGACAGCTTGACCTCTGGGATCCAGACCTGGCCTTTTGGCGCACTTGCACCTAGCAGAGTGTCCAGCTTCCCGAGAGCCGTCGCCAGAATTTTGGACCCTAGAGGTGGGCTCTGTCGGTCCCGAGACATTGCCTCTGGATTTGGTGCCCAGGGTGAATTGTAGGTCCTGAGGACAAACCCGGGGCGAAGGCGCCCGGCGCCACGTCAAAAATTCCCCAAGAGCTGCCGCTTGCGATTTTGCTGCACACATCGCGTCAGAGATGTGGACCACCAGCACCGGCATTTCCCTCACAGCTTGGCCTCTGGGATCCAGAACTGGCCTTTTGGGGCACTTGCACCTAGCAGCGTGTCCAGCTAACCGAGAGCCGTCGCCAGAATTTTGGACCCTAGGGGTGGTCTCTGTCGGTCCCGAGACATTGCCTCTGGATTTGGTGCCCAGGGTGAATTGTAGGTCCTGAGCACAGACCCGGGGCGAAGGCGCCCGGCGCCACGTCAAGAATTCCCCAAGAGCTGCCGCTTGCGATTTTGCTCCACACATGGGGTCAGAGATCGGGACCACCAGCACCGGCATTTCTCTCACAGCTTGGCCTCTGGGATCCAGACCTGGCCTTTTGGGGCTCTTGCACCTAGCAGAGGGTCCAGCTAACCAAGAGCCGTCGCCAGAATTTTGGACCCTTGAGGTGGTCTCTGTCGGTCCCGAGACATTGCCTCTGGATTTGGTGCCCAGGGTGAATTGGAGGTCCTGAGCACAGACCCGGGGCGAAGGCGCCCGGCGCCACGTCCAAAATTCTCCAAGTGCTGCCGCTTGGGATTTTGCACCACACATGGGGTCGGCGATCGGGACCGCCACCATCGGCATTTCTCTGACAGCTTGGCCTCTGGGATCCAGACCTGGCCTTTTGGGGCACTTGCACCTAGCAGCGTGTCCAGCTAACCGAGAGCCGTCGCCAGAATTTTGGACCCTAGGGGTGGTCTCTGTCGGTCCCGAGACATTGCCTCTGGATTTGGTGCCCAGGGTGAATTGTAGGTCCTGAGCACAGACCCGGGACGAAGGCGCCCGGCGCCACGTCAAGAATTCCCCAAGAGCTGCCGCTTGCGATTTTGCTCCACACATGGGGTCAGAGATCGGGACCACCAGCACCGGCATTTCTCTCACAGCTTGGCCTCTGGGATCCAGACCTGGCCTTTTGGGGCTCTTGCACCTAGCAGAGGGTCCAGCTAACCAAGAGCCGTCGCCAGAATTTTGGACCCTTGAGGTGGTCTCTGTCGGTCCCGAGACATTGCCTCTGGATTTGGTGCCCAGGGTGAATTGGAGGTCCTGAGCACAGACCCGGGGCGAAGGCGCCCGGCGCCACGTCAAAAATTCCCCAAGAGCTGCCGTTTGCGATTTTGCTCCACACATGGCGTCAGAGATCGGGACCACCAGCACCGGCATTTCTCTCACAGCTTGGCCTCTGGGATCCAGACCTGGCCTTTTGGGGCTCTTGCACCTAGCAGAGGGTCCAGCTAACCGAGAGCTGTCGCCAGAATTTTGGACCCTTGAGGTGGTCTCTGTCGGTCCCGAGACATTGCCTCTGGATTTGGTGCCCAGGGTGAATTGTAGGTCCTGAGCACAGACCCGGGGCGAAGGCGCCCGGCGCCACGTCAAAAATTCCCCAAGAGCTGCCGCTTGGGATTTTGCACCACACATTGGGTCAGCGATCGGGACCGCCACCACCGGCATTTTTCTGACAGCTTGGTCTCTGGGATCCAGACCTGGCCTCTTGGGGCTCTTGCACCTAGCAGAGGGTCCAGCTTCCCGAGAGCCGTCGCCAGAATTTTGGACCCTAGAGGTGGTCTCTGTCGGTCCCGAGACATTGCCTCTGGATTTGGTGCCCAGGGTGAATTGTAGGTCCTGAGGACAGACCCGGGGCGAAGGCGCCCGGCGCCACGTCAAAAATTCCCCAAGAGCTGCCGCTTGGGATTTTGCACCACACATGGGGTCGGCGATCGGGACCGCCACCACCGGCATTTCTCTGACAGCTTGGCCTCTGGGATCCAGACCTGGCCTTTTGGGGCACTTGCACCTAGCAGAGTGTCCAGCTTCCCGAGAGCCGTCGCCAGAATTTTGGACCCTAGAGGTGGTCTCTGTCGGTCCCGAGACATTGCCTCTGGATTTGGTGCCCAGGGTGAATTGTAGGTCCTGAGCACAGACCCGGGGCGAAGGCGCCCGGCGCCACGTCAAAAATTCACCAAGAGCTGCCGCTTGGGATTTTGCTCCACACATGGGGTCAGAGATCGGGACCGCCTCCACCGGCATTTTTCTGACAGCTTGGCCTCTGGGATCCAGACCTGGCCTTTTGGGGCACTTGCACCTAGCAGCGTGTCCAGCTAACCGAGAGCCGTCGCCAGAATTTTGGACCCTAGGGGTGGTCTCTGTCGGTCCCGAGACATTGCCTCTGGATTTGGTGCCCAGGGTGAATTGTAGGTCCTGAGCACAGACCCGGGGCGAAGGCGCCCGGCGCCACGTCAAGAATTCCCCAAGAGCTGCCGCTTGCGATTTTGCTCCACACATGGGGTCAGAGATCGGGACCACCAGCACCGGCATTTCTCTCACAGCTTGGTCTCTGGGATCCAGACCTGGCATTTTGGGGCTCTTGCACCTAGCAGCGTGTCCAGCTAACCGAGAGCCGTCGCCAGAATTTTGGACCCTAGAGGTGGTCTCTGTCGGTCCCGAGACATTGCCTCTGGATTTGGTGCCCAGGGTGAATTGGAGGTCCTGAGGACAGACCCGGGGCGAAGGCGCCCGGCGCCACGTCAAAAATTCCCCAAGAGCTGCTGCTTGCGATTTTGCTCCACACATGGGGTCAGTGATCGGGACCACCAGCACCGGCATTTCTCTGACAGCTTGACCTCTGGGATCCAGACCTGGCCTTTTGGCGCACTTGCACCTAGCAGAGTGTCCAGCTTCCCGAGAGCCGTCGCCAGAATTTTGGACCCTAGAGGTGGGCTCTGTCGGTCCCGAGACATTGCCTCTGGATTTGGTGCCCAGGGTGAATTTGTCTGTCCTGAGTGCAGGTCTGGGGCGAAGGCGCCCGGCGCCACGTCAAAAATTCCCCAAGAGCTGCCGCTTGGGATTTTGCTCCACACATGGGGTCAGAGATCGGGACCGCCACCACCAGAATTTTTCTGACAGCTTGGCCTCTGGGATCCAGACCTGGCCTTTTGGGGCTCTTGCACCTAGCAGAGGGTCCAGCTAACCGAGAGCCGTCGCCAGAATTTTGGACCCTTGAGGTGGTCTCTGTCGGTCCCGAGACATTGCCTCTGGATTTGGTGCCCAGGGTGAATTGTAGGTCCTGAGCACAGACCCGGGGCGAAGGCGCCCGGCGCCACGTCAAAAATTCCCCAAGAGCTGCTGCTTGGGATTTTGCACCACACATGGGGTCGGCGATCGGGACCGCCACCACCGGCATTTCCCTCACAGCTTGGTCTCTGGGATCCAGACCTGGCCTCTTGGGGCTCTTGCACCTAGCAGAGGGTCCACCTTCCCGAAAGCCGTCGCCAGAATTTTGGACCCTTGAGGTGGTCTCTGTCGGTCCCGAGACATTGCCTCTGGATTTGGTGCCCAGGGTGAATTGTAGGTCCTGAGGACAGACCCGGGGCGAAGGCGCCCGGCGCCACGTCAAAAATTCCCCAAGAGCTGCCGCTTGCGATTTTGCTGCACACATCGCGTCAGAGATGTGGACCACCAGCACCGGCATTTCCCTCACAGCTTGGCCTCTGGGATCCAGAACTGGCCTTTTGGGGCACTTGCACCTAGCAGCGTGTCCAGCTTCCCGAGAGCCGTCGCCAGAATTTTGGACCCTAGGGGTGGTCTCTGTCGGTCCCGAGACATTGCCTCTGGATTTGGTGCCCAGGGTGAATTGTAGGTCCTGAGCACAGACCCGGGGCGAAGGCGCCCGGCGCCACGTCAAGAATTCCCCAAGAGCTGCCGCTTGCGATTTTGCTCCACACATGGGGTCAGAGATCGGGACCACCAGCACCGGCATTTCTCTCACAGCTTGGCCTCTGGGATCCAGACCTGGCCTTTTGGGGCTCTTGCACCTAGCAGAGGGTCCAGCTAACCAAGAGCCGTCGCCAGAATTTTGGACCCTTGAGGTGGTCTCTGTCAGTCCCGAGACATTGCCTCTGGATTTGGTGCCCAGGGTGAATTGGAGGTCCTGAGCACAGACCCGGGGCGAAGGCGCCCGGCGCCACGTCCAAAATTCTCCAAGTGCTGCCGCTTGGGATTTTGCACCACACATGGGGTCGGCGATCGGGACCGCCACCATCGGCATTTCTCTGACAGCTTGGCCTCTGGGATCCAGACCTGGCCTTTTGGGGCACTTGCACCTAGCAGCGTGTCCAGCTAACCGAGAGCCGTCGCCAGAATTTTGGACCCTAGGGGTGGTCTCTGTCGGTCCCGAGACATTGCCTCTGGATTTGGTGCCCAGGGTGAATTGTAGGTCCTGAGCACAGACCCGGGGCGAAGGCGCCCGGCGCCACGTCAAGAATTCCCCAAGAGCTGCCGCTTGCGATTTTGCTCCACACATGGGGTCAGAGATCGGGACCACCAGCACCGGCATTTCTCTCACAGCTTGGTCTCTGGGATCCAGACCTGGCGTTTTGGGGCTCTTGCACCTAGCAGCGTGTCCAGCTAACCGAGAGCCGTCGCCAGAATTTTGGACCCTAGAGGTGGTCTCTGTCGGTCCCGAGACATTGCCTCTGGATTTGGTGCCCAGGGTGAATTGGAGGTCCTGAGGACAGACCCGGGGCGAAGGCGCCCGGGGCCACGTCAAAAATTCCCCAAGAGCTGCTGCTTGCGATTTTGCTCCACACATGGGGTCAGTGATCGGGACCACCAGCACCGGCATTTCTCTGACAGCTTGACCTCTGGGATCCAGACCTGGCCTTTTGGCGCACTTGCACCTAGCAGAGTGTCCAGCTTCCCGAGAGCCGTCGCCAGAATTTTGGACCCTAGAGGTGGGCTCTGTCGGTCCCGAGACATTGCCTCTGGATTTGGTGCCCAGGGTGAATTGTAGGTCCTGAGGACAAACCCGGGGCGAAGGCGCCCGGCGCCACGTCAAAAATTCCCCAAGAGCTGCCGCTTGCGATTTTGCTGCACACATCGCGTCAGAGATGTGGACCACCAGCACCGGCATTTCCCTCACAGCTTGGCCTCTGGGATCCAGAACTGGCCTTTTGGGGCACTTGCACCTAGCAGCGTGTCCAGCTAACCGAGAGCCGTCGCCAGAATTTTGGACCCTAGGGGTGGTCTCTGTCGGTCCCGAGACATTGCCTCTGGATTTGGTGCCCAGGGTGAATTGTAGGTCCTGAGCACAGACCCGGGGCGAAGGCGCCCGGCGCCACGTCAAGAATTCCCCAAGAGCTGCCGCTTGCGATTTTGCTCCACACATGGGGTCAGAGATCGGGACCACCAGCACCGGCATTTCTCTCACAGCTTGGCCTCTGGGATCCAGACCTGGCCTTTTGGGGCTCTTGCACCTAGCAGAGGGTCCAGCTAACCAAGAGCCGTCGCCAGAATTTTGGACCCTTGAGGTGGTCTCTGTCGGTCCCGAGACATTGCCTCTGGATTTGGTGCCCAGGGTGAATTGGAGGTCCTGAGCACAGACCCGGGGCGAAGGCGCCCGGCGCCACGTCCAAAATTCTCCAAGTGCTGCCGCTTGGGATTTTGCACCACACATGGGGTCGGCGATCGGGACCGCCACCATCGGCATTTCTCTGACAGCTTGGCCTCTGGGATCCAGACCTGGCCTTTTGGGGCACTTGCACCTAGCAGCGTGTCCAGCTAACCGAGAGCCGTCGCCAGAATTTTGGACCCTAGGGGTGGTCTCTGTCGGTCCCGAGACATTGCCTCTGGATTTGGTGCCCAGGGTGAATTGTAGGTCCTGAGCACAGACCCGGGACGAAGGCGCCCGGCGCCACGTCAAGAATTCCCCAAGAGCTGCCGCTTGCGATTTTGCTCCACACATGGGGTCAGAGATCGGGACCACCAGCACCGGCATTTCTCTCACAGCTTGGCCTCTGGGATCCAGACCTGGCCTTTTGGGGCTCTTGCACCTAGCAGAGGGTCCAGCTAACCAAGAGCCGTCGCCAGAATTTTGGACCCTTGAGGTGGTCTCTGTCGGTCCCGAGACATTGCCTCTGGATTTGGTGCCCAGGGTGAATTGGAGGTCCTGAGCACAGACCCGGGGCGAAGGCGCCCGGCGCCACGTCAAAAATTCCCCAAGAGCTGCCGCTTGGGATTTTGCACCACACATTGGGTCAGCGATCGGGACCGCCACCACCGGCATTTTTCTGACAGCTTGGTCTCTGGGATCCAGACCTGGCCTCTTGGGGCTCTTGCACCTAGCAGAGGGTCCAGCTTCCCGAGAGCCGTCGCCAGAATTTTGGACCCTTGAGGTGGTCTCTGTCGGTCCCGAGACATTGCCTCTGGATTTGGTGCCCAGGGTGAATTGTAGGTCCTGAGGACAGACCCGGGGCGAAGGCGCCCGGCGCCACGTCAAAAATTCCCCAAGAGCTGCCGCTTGGGATTTTGCACCACACATGGGGTCGGCGATCGGGACCGCCACCACCGGCATTTCTCTGACAGCTTGGCCTCTGGGATCCAGACCTGGCCTTTTGGGGCACTTGCACCTAGCAGAGTGTCCAGCTTCCCGAGAGCCGTCGCCAGAATTTTGGACCCTAGAGGTGGTCTCTGTCGGTCCCGAGACATTGCCTCTGGATTTGGTGCCCAGGGTGAATTGTAGGTCCTGAGCACAGACCCGGGGCGAAGGCGCCCGGCGCCACGTCAAAAATTCCCCAAGAGCTGCCGCTTGGGATTTTACTCCACACATGGGGTCAGAGATCGGGACCGCCTCCACCGGCATTTTTCTGACAGCTTGGCCTCTGGGATCCAGACCTGGCCTTTTGGGGCACTTGCACCTAGCAGCGTGTCCAGCTAACCGAGAGCCGTCGCCAGAATTTTGGACCCTAGGGGTGGTCTCTGTCGGTCCCGAGACATTGCCTCTGGATTTGGTGCCCAGGGTGAATTGTAGGTCCTGAGCACAGACCCGGGGCGAAGGCGCCCGGCGCCACGTCAAGAATTCCCCAAGAGCTGCCGCTTGCGATTTTGCTCCACACATGGGGTCAGAGATCGGGACCACCAGCACCGGCATTTCTCTCACAGCTTGGTCTCTGGGATCCAGACCTGGCATTTTGGGGCTCTTGCACCTAGCAGCGTGTCCAGCTAACCGAGAGCCGTCGCCAGAATTTTGGACCCTAGAGGTGGTCTCTGTCGGTCCCGAGACATTGCCTCTGGATTTGGTGCCCAGGGTGAATTGGAGGTCCTGAGGACAGACCCGGGGCGAAGGCGCCCGGCGCCACGTCAAAAATTCCCCAAGAGCTGCTGCTTGCGATTTTGCTCCACACATGGGGTCAGTGATCGGGACCACCAGCACCGGCATTTCTCTGACAGCTTGACCTCTGGGATCCAGACCTGGCCTTTTGGCGCACTTGCACCTAGCAGAGTGTCCAGCTTCCCGAGAGCCGTCGCCAGAATTTTGGACCCTAGAGGTGGGCTCTGTCGGTCCCGAGACATTGCCTCTGGATTTGGTGCCCAGGGTGAATTGGAGGTCCTGAGGACAGACCCGGGGCGAAGGCGCCCGGCGCCACGTCAAAAATTCCCCAAGAGCTGCTGCTTGCGATTTTGCTCCACACATGGGGTCAGTGATCGGGAACACCAGCACCGGCATTTCTCTGACAGCTTGACCTCTGGGATCCAGACCTGGCCTTTTGGCGCACTTGCACCTAGCAGAGTGTCCAGCTTCCCGAGAGCCGTCGCCAGAATTTTGGACCCTTGAGGTGGTCTCTGTCGGTCCCGAGACATTGCCTCTGGATTTGGTGCCCAGGGTGAATTGTAGGTCCTGAGCACAGACCCGGGGCGAAGGCGCCCGGCGCCACGTCAAAAATTCCCCAAGAGCTGCTGCTTGGGATTTTGCACCACACATGGGGTCGGCGATCGGGACCGCCACCACCGGCATTTCCCTCACAGCTTGGTCTCTGGGATCCAGACCTGGCCTCTTGGGGCTCTTGCACCTAGCAGAGGGTCCACCTTCCCGAAAGCCGTCGCCAGAATTTTGGACCCTTGAGGTGGTCTCTGTCGGTCCCGAGACATTGCCTCTGGATTTGGTGCCCAGGGTGAATTGTAGGTCCTGAGGACAGACCCGGGGCGAAGGCGCCCGGCGCCACGTCAAAAATTCCCCAAGAGCTGCCGCTTGCGATTTTGCTGCACACATCGCGTCAGAGATGTGGACCACCAGCACCGGCATTTCCCTCACAGCTTGGCCTCTGGGATCCAGAACTGGCCTTTTGGGGCACTTGCACCTAGCAGCGTGTCCAGCTAACCGAGAGCCGTCGCCAGAATTTTGGACCCTAGGGGTGGTCTCTGTCGGTCCCGAGACATTGCCTCTGGATTTGGTGCCCAGGGTGAATTGTAGGTCCTGAGCACAGACCCGGGGCGAAGGCGCCCGGCGCCACGTCAAGAATTCCCCAAGAGCTGCCGCTTGCGATTTTGCTCCACACATGGGGTCAGAGATCGGGACCACCAGCACCGGCATTTCTCTCACAGCTTGGCCTCTGGGATCCAGACCTGGCCTTTTGGGGCTCTTGCACCTAGCAGAGGGTCCAGCTAACCAAGAGCCGTCGCCAGAATTTTGGACCCTTGAGGTGGTCTCTGTCGGTCCCGAGACATTGCCTCTGGATTTGGTGCCCAGGGTGAATTGGAGGTCCTGAGCACAGACCCGGGGCGAAGGCGCCCGGCGCCACGTCAAAAATTCCCCAAGAGCTGCCGTTTGCGATTTTGCTCCACACATGGCGTCAGAGATCGGGACCACCAGCACCGGCATTTCTCTCACAGCTTGGCCTCTGGGATCCAGACCTGGCCTTTTGGGGCTCTTGCACCTAGCAGAGGGTCCAGCTAACCGAGAGCTGTCGCCAGAATTTTGGACCCTTGAGGTGGTCTCTGTCGGTCCCGAGACATTGCCTCTGGATTTGGTGCCCAGGGTGAATTGTAGGTCCTGAGCACAGACCCGGGGCGAAGGCGCCCGGCGCCACGTCAAAAATTCCCCAAGAGCTGCCGCTTGGGATTTTGCACCACACATTGGGTCAGCGATCGGGACCGCCACCACCGGCATTTTTCTGACAGCTTGGTCTCTGGGATCCAGACCTGGCCTCTTGGGGCTCTTGCACCTAGCAGAGGGTCCAGCTTCCCGAGAGCCGTCGCCAGAATTTTGGACCCTAGAGGTGGTCTCTGTCGGTCCCGAGACATTGCCTCTGGATTTGGTGCCCAGGGTGAATTGTAGGTCCTGAGGACAGACCCGGGGCGAAGGCGCCCGGCGCCACGTCAAAAATTCCCCAAGAGCTGCCGCTTGGGATTTTGCACCACACATGGGGTCGGCGATCGGGACCGCCACCACCGGCATTTCTCTGACAGCTTGGCCTCTGGGATCCAGACCTGGCCTTTTGGGGCACTTGCACCTAGCAGAGTGTCCAGCTTCCCGAGAGCCGTCGCCAGAATTTTGGACCCTAGAGGTGGTCTCTGTCGGTCCCGAGACATTGCCTCTGGATTTGGTGCCCAGGGTGAATTGTAGGTCCTGAGCACAGACCCGGGGCGAAGGCGCCCGGCGCCACGTCAAAAATTCCCCAAGAGCTGCCGCTTGGGATTTTGCTCCACACATGGGGTCAGAGATCGGGACCGCCTCCACCGGCATTTTTCTGACAGCTTGGCCTCTGGGATCCAGACCTGGCCTTTTGGGGCACTTGCACCTAGCAGCGTGTCCAGCTAACCGAGAGCCGTCGCCAGAATTTTGGACCCTAGGGGTGGTCTCTGTCGGTCCCGAGACATTGCCTCTGGATTTGGTGCCCAGGGTGAATTGTAGGTCCTGAGCACAGACCCGGGGCGAAGGCGCCCGGCGCCACGTCAAGAATTCCCCAAGAGCTGCCGCTTGCGATTTTGCTCCACACATGGGGTCAGAGATCGGGACCACCAGCACCGGCATTTCTCTCACAGCTTGGTCTCTGGGATCCAGACCTGGCATTTTGGGGCTCTTGCACCTAGCAGCGTGTCCAGCTAACCGAGAGCCGTCGCCAGAATTTTGGACCCTAGAGGTGGTCTCTGTCGGTCCCGAGACATTGCCTCTGGATTTGGTGCCCAGGGTGAATTGGAGGTCCTGAGGACAGACCCGGGGCGAAGGCGCCCGGCGCCACGTCAAAAATTCCCCAAGAGCTGCTGCTTGCGATTTTGCTCCACACATGGGGTCAGTGATCGGGACCACCAGCACCGGCATTTCTCTGACAGCTTGACCTCTGGGATCCAGACCTGGCCTTTTGGCGCACTTGCACCTAGCAGAGTGTCCAGCTTCCCGAGAGCCGTCGCCAGAATTTTGGACCCTAGAGGTGGGCTCTGTCGGTCCCGAGACATTGCCTCTGGATTTGGTGCCCAGGGTGAATTTGTCTGTCCTGAGTGCAGGTCTGGGGCGAAGGCGCCCGGCGCCACGTCAAAAATTCCCCAAGAGCTGCCGCTTGGGATTTTGCTCCACACATGGGGTCAGAGATCGGGACCGCCACCACCAGAATTTTTCTGACAGCTTGGCCTCTGGGATCCAGACCTGGCCTTTTGGGGCTCTTGCACCTAGCAGAGGGTCCAGCTAACCGAGAGCCGTCGCCAGAATTTTGGACCCTTGAGGTGGTCTCTGTCGGTCCCGAGACATTGCCTCTGGATTTGGTGCCCAGGGTGAATTGTAGGTCCTGAGCACAGACCCGGGGCGAAGGCGCCCGGCGCCACGTCAAAAATTCCCCAAGAGCTGCTGCTTGGGATTTTGCACCACACATGGGGTCGGCGATCGGGACCGCCACCACCGGCATTTCCCTCACAGCTTGGTCTCTGGGATCCAGACCTGGCCTCTTGGGGCTCTTGCACCTAGCAGAGGGTCCACCTTCCCGAAAGCCGTCGCCAGAATTTTGGACCCTTGAGGTGGTCTCTGTCGGTCCCGAGACATTGCCTCTGGATTTGGTGCCCAGGGTGAATTGTAGGTCCTGAGGACAGACCCGGGGCGAAGGCGCCCGGCGCCACGTCAAAAATTCCCCAAGAGCTGCCGCTTGCGATTTTGCTGCACACATCGCGTCAGAGATGTGGACCACCAGCACCGGCATTTCCCTCACAGCTTGGCCTCTGGGATCCAGAACTGGCCTTTTGGGGCACTTGCACCTAGCAGCGTGTCCAGCTTCCCGAGAGCCGTCGCCAGAATTTTGGACCCTAGGGGTGGTCTCTGTCGGTCCCGAGACATTGCCTCTGGATTTGGTGCCCAGGGTGAATTGTAGGTCCTGAGCACAGACCCGGGGCGAAGGCGCCCGGCGCCACGTCAAGAATTCCCCAAGAGCTGCCGCTTGCGATTTTGCTCCACACATGGGGTCAGAGATCGGGACCACCAGCACCGGCATTTCTCTCACAGCTTGGCCTCTGGGATCCAGACCTGGCCTTTTGGGGCTCTTGCACCTAGCAGAGGGTCCAGCTAACCAAGAGCCGTCGCCAGAATTTTGGACCCTTGAGGTGGTCTCTGTCAGTCCCGAGACATTGCCTCTGGATTTGGTGCCCAGGGTGAATTGGAGGTCCTGAGCACAGACCCGGGGCGAAGGCGCCCGGCGCCACGTCCAAAATTCTCCAAGTGCTGCCGCTTGGGATTTTGCACCACACATGGGGTCGGCGATCGGGACCGCCACCATCGGCATTTCTCTGACAGCTTGGCCTCTGGGATCCAGACCTGGCCTTTTGGGGCACTTGCACCTAGCAGCGTGTCCAGCTAACCGAGAGCCGTCGCCAGAATTTTGGACCCTAGGGGTGGTCTCTGTCGGTCCCGAGACATTGCCTCTGGATTTGGTGCCCAGGGTGAATTGTAGGTCCTGAGCACAGACCCGGGGCGAAGGCGCCCGGCGCCACGTCAAGAATTCCCCAAGAGCTGCCGCTTGCGATTTTGCTCCACACATGGGGTCAGAGATCGGGACCACCAGCACCGGCATTTCTCTCACAGCTTGGTCTCTGGGATCCAGACCTGGCGTTTTGGGGCTCTTGCACCTAGCAGCGTGTCCAGCTAACCGAGAGCCGTCGCCAGAATTTTGGACCCTAGAGGTGGTCTCTGTCGGTCCCGAGACATTGCCTCTGGATTTGGTGCCCAGGGTGAATTGGAGGTCCTGAGGACAGACCCGGGGCGAAGGCGCCCGGGGCCACGTCAAAAATTCCCCAAGAGCTGCTGCTTGCGATTTTGCTCCACACATGGGGTCAGTGATCGGGACCACCAGCACCGGCATTTCTCTGACAGCTTGACCTCTGGGATCCAGACCTGGCCTTTTGGCGCACTTGCACCTAGCAGAGTGTCCAGCTTCCCGAGAGCCGTCGCCAGAATTTTGGACCCTAGAGGTGGGCTCTGTCGGTCCCGAGACATTGCCTCTGGATTTGGTGCCCAGGGTGAATTGTAGGTCCTGAGGACAAACCCGGGGCGAAGGCGCCCGGCGCCACGTCAAAAATTCCCCAAGAGCTGCCGCTTGCGATTTTGCTGCACACATCGCGTCAGAGATGTGGACCACCAGCACCGGCATTTCCCTCACAGCTTGGCCTCTGGGATCCAGAACTGGCCTTTTGGGGCACTTGCACCTAGCAGCGTGTCCAGCTAACCGAGAGCCGTCGCCAGAATTTTGGACCCTAGGGGTGGTCTCTGTCGGTCCCGAGACATTGCCTCTGGATTTGGTGCCCAGGGTGAATTGTAGGTCCTGAGCACAGACCCGGGGCGAAGGCGCCCGGCGCCACGTCAAGAATTCCCCAAGAGCTGCCGCTTGCGATTTTGCTCCACACATGGGGTCAGAGATCGGGACCACCAGCACCGGCATTTCTCTCACAGCTTGGCCTCTGGGATCCAGACCTGGCCTTTTGGGGCTCTTGCACCTAGCAGAGGGTCCAGCTAACCAAGAGCCGTCGCCAGAATTTTGGACCCTTGAGGTGGTCTCTGTCGGTCCCGAGACATTGCCTCTGGATTTGGTGCCCAGGGTGAATTGGAGGTCCTGAGCACAGACCCGGGGCGAAGGCGCCCGGCGCCACGTCCAAAATTCTCCAAGTGCTGCCGCTTGGGATTTTGCACCACACATGGGGTCGGCGATCGGGACCGCCACCATCGGCATTTCTCTGACAGCTTGGCCTCTGGGATCCAGACCTGGCCTTTTGGGGCACTTGCACCTAGCAGCGTGTCCAGCTAACCGAGAGCCGTCGCCAGAATTTTGGACCCTAGGGGTGGTCTCTGTCGGTCCCGAGACATTGCCTCTGGATTTGGTGCCCAGGGTGAATTGTAGGTCCTGAGCACAGACCCGGGACGAAGGCGCCCGGCGCCACGTCAAGAATTCCCCAAGAGCTGCCGCTTGCGATTTTGCTCCACACATGGGGTCAGAGATCGGGACCACCAGCACCGGCATTTCTCTCACAGCTTGGCCTCTGGGATCCAGACCTGGCCTTTTGGGGCTCTTGCACCTAGCAGAGGGTCCAGCTAACCAAGAGCCGTCGCCAGAATTTTGGACCCTTGAGGTGGTCTCTGTCGGTCCCGAGACATTGCCTCTGGATTTGGTGCCCAGGGTGAATTGGAGGTCCTGAGCACAGACCCGGGGCGAAGGCGCCCGGCGCCACGTCAAAAATTCCCCAAGAGCTGCCGCTTGGGATTTTGCACCACACATTGGGTCAGCGATCGGGACCGCCACCACCGGCATTTTTCTGACAGCTTGGTCTCTGGGATCCAGACCTGGCCTCTTGGGGCTCTTGCACCTAGCAGAGGGTCCAGCTTCCCGAGAGCCGTCGCCAGAATTTTGGACCCTTGAGGTGGTCTCTGTCGGTCCCGAGACATTGCCTCTGGATTTGGTGCCCAGGGTGAATTGGAGGTCCTGAGGACAGACCCGGGGCGAAGGCGCCCGGCGCCACGTCAAAAATTCCCCAAGAGCTGCTGCTTGCGATTTTGCTCCACACATGGGGTCAGTGATCGGGACCACCAGCACCGGCATTTCTCTGACAGCTTGACCTCTGGGATCCAGACCTGGCCTTTTGGCGCACTTGCACCTAGCAGAGTGTCCAGCTTCCCGAGAGCCGTTGCCAGAATTTTGGACCCTAGAGGTGGGCTCTGTCGGTCCCGAGACATTGCCTCTGGATTTGGTGCCCAGGGTGAATTTGTCTGTCCTGAGTGCAGGTCTGGGGCGAAGGCGCCCGGCGCCACGTCAAAAATTCCCCAAGAGCTGCCGCTTGGGATTTTGCTCCACACATGGGGTCAGAGATCGGGACCGCCACCACCAGAATTTTTCTGACAGCTTGGCCTCTGGGATCCAGACCTGGCCTTTTGGGGCACTTGCACCTAGCAGCGTGTCCAGCTAACCGAGAGCCGTCGCCAGAATTTTGGACCCTAGGGGTGGTCTCTGTCGGTCCCGAGACATTGCCTCTGGATTTGGTGCCCAGGGTGAATTGTAGGTCCTGAGCACAGACCCGGGGCGAAGGCGCCCGGCGCCACGTCAAGAATTCCCCAAGAGCTGCCGCTTGCGATTTTGCTCCACACATGGGGTCAGAGATCGGGACCACCAGCACCGACATTTCTCTCACAGCTTGGCCTCTGGGATCCAGACCTGGCCTTTTGGGGCTCTTGCACCTAGCAGAGGGTCCAGCTAACCAAGAGCCGTCGCCAGAATTTTGGACCCTAGGGGTGGTCTCTGTCGGTCCCGAGACATTGCCTCTGGATTTGGTGCCCAGGGTGAATTGTAGGTCCTGAGCACAGACCCGGGGCGAAGGCGCCCGGCGCCACGTCAAGAATTCCCCAAGAGCTGCCGCTTGCGATTTTGCTCCACACATGGGGTCAGAGATCGGGACCACCAGCACCGACATTTCTCTCACAGCTTGGCCTCTGGGATCCAGACCTGGCCTTTTGGGGCTCTTGCACCTAGCAGAGGGTCCAGCTAACCAAGAGCCGTCGCCAGAATTTTGGACCCTTGAGGTGGTCTCTGTCGGTCCCGAGACATTGCCTCTGGATTTGGTGCCCAGGGTGAATTGGAGGTCCTGAGCACAGACCCGGGGCGAAGGCGCCCGGCGCCACGTCCAAAATTCTCCAAGTGCTGCCGCTTGGGATTTTGCACCACACATGGGGTCAGAGATCGGGACCGCCACCATCGGCATTTCTCTGACAGCTTGGCCTCTGGGATCCAGACCTGGCCTTTTGGGGCACTTGCACCTAGCAGCGTGTCCAGCTAACCGAGAGCCGTCGCCAGAATTTTGGACCCTAGGGGTGGTCTCTGTCGGTCCCGAGACATTGCCTCTGGATTTGGTGCCCAGGGTGAATTGTAGGTCCTGAGCACAGACCCGGGGCGAAGGCGCCCGGCGCCACGTCAAGAATTCCCCAAGAGCTGCCGCTTGCGATTTTGCTCCACACATGGGGTCAGAGATCGGGACCACCAGCACCGGCATTTCTCTCACAGCTTGGTCTCTGGGATCCAGACCTGGCATTTTGGGGCTCTTGCACCTAGCAGCGTGTCCAGCTAACCGAGAGCCGTCGCCAGAATTTTGGACCCTAGAGGTGGTCTCTGTCGGTCCCGAGACATTGCCTCTGGATTTGGTGCCCAGGGTGAATTGGAGGTCCTGAGGACAGACCCGGGGCGAAGGCGCCCGGCGCCACGTCAAAAATTCCCCAAGAGCTGCTGCTTGCGATTTTGCTCCACACATGGGGTCAGTGATCGGGACCACCAGCACCGGCATTTCTCTGACAGCTTGACCTCTGGGATCCAGACCTGGCCTTTTGGCGCACTTGCACCTGGCAGAGTGTCCAGCTTCCCGAGAGCCGTCGCCAGAATTTTGGACCCTAGAGGTGGGCTCTGTCGGTCCCGAGACATTGCCTCTGGATTTGGTGCCCAGGGTGAATTTGTCTGTCCTGAGTGCAGGTCTGGGGCGAAGGCGCCCGGCGCCACGTCAAAAATTCCCCAAGAGCTGCCGCTTGGGATTTTGCTCCACACATGGGGTCAGAGATCGGGACCGCCACCACCAGAATTTTTCTGACAGCTTGGCCTCTGGGATCCAGACCTGGCCTTTTGGGGCTCTTGCACCTAGCAGAGGGTCCAGCTAACCGAGAGCCGTCGCCAGAATTTTGGACCCTTGAGGTGGTCTCTGTCGGTCCCGAGACATTGCCTCTGGATTTGGTGCCCAGGGTGAATTGTAGGTCCTGAGCACAGACCCGGGGCGAAGGCGCCCGGCGCCACGTCAAAAATTCCCCAAGAGGTGCTGCTTGGGATTTTGCACCACACATGGGGTCGGCGATCGGGACCGCCACCACCGGCATTTCCCTCACAGCTTGGTCTCTGGGATCCAGACCTGGCCTCTTGGGGCTCTTGCACCTAGCAGAGGGTCCACCTTCCCGAAAGCCGTCGCCAGAATTTTGGACCCTTGAGGTGGTCTCTGTCGGTCCCGAGACATTGCCTCTGGATTTGGTGCCCAGGGTGAATTGTAGGTCCTGAGGACAGACCCGGGGCGAAGGCGCCCGGCGCCACGTCAAAAATTCCCCAAGAGCTGCCGCTTGCGATTTTGCTGCACACATCGCGTCAGAGATGTGGACCACCAGCACCGGCATTTCCCTCACAGCTTGGCCTCTGGGATCCAGAACTGGCCTTTTGGGGCACTTGCACCTAGCAGCGTGTCCAGCTAACCGAGAGCCGTCGCCAGAATTTTGGACCCTAGGGGTGGTCTCTGTCGGTCCCGAGACATTGCCTCTGGATTTGGTGCCCAGGGTGAATTGTAGGTCCTGAGCACAGACCCGGGGCGAAGGCGCCCGGCGCCACGTCAAGAATTCCCCAAGAGCTGCCGCTTGCGATTTTGCTCCACACATGGGGTCAGAGATCGGGACCACCAGCACCGGCATTTCTCTCACAGCTTGGCCTCTGGGATCCAGACCTGGCCTTTTGGGGCTCTTGCACCTAGCAGAGGGTCCAGCTAACCAAGAGCCGTCGCCAGAATTTTGGACCCTTGAGGTGGTCTCTGTCAGTCCCGAGACATTGCCTCTGGATTTGGTGCCCAGGGTGAATTGGAGGTCCTGAGCACAGACCCGGGGCGAAGGCGCCCGGCGCCACGTCCAAAATTCTCCAAGTGCTGCCGCTTGGGATTTTGCACCACACATGGGGTCGGCGATCGGGACCGCCACCATCGGCATTTCTCTGACAGCTTGGCCTCTGGGATCCAGACCTGGCCTTTTGGGGCACTTGCACCTAGCAGCGTGTCCAGCTAACCGAGAGCCGTCGCCAAAATTTTGGACCCTAGGGGTGGTCTCTGTCGGTCCCGAGACATTGCCTCTGGATTTGGTGCCCAGGGTGAATTGTAGGTCCTGAGCACAGACCCGGGGCGAAGGCGCCCGGCGCCACGTCAAGAATTCCCCAAGAGCTGCCGCTTGCGATTTTGCTCCACACATGGGGTCAGAGATCGGGACCACCAGCACCGGCATTTCTCTCACAGCTTGGTCTCTGGGATCCAGACCTGGCGTTTTGGGGCTCTTGCACCTAGCAGCGTGTCCAGCTAACCGAGAGCCGTCGCCAGAATTTTGGACCCTAGAGGTGGTCTCTGTCGGTCCCGAGACATTGCCTCTGGATTTGGTGCCCAGGGTGAATTGGAGGTCCTGAGGACAGACCCGGGGCGAAGGCGCCCGGGGCCACGTCAAAAATTCCCCAAGAGCTGCCGCTTGCGATTTTGCTCCACACATGGGGTCAGAGATCGGGACCACCAGCACCGGCATTTCTCTCACAGCTTGGCCTCTGGGATCCAGACCTGGCCTTTTGGGGCTCTTGCACCTAGCAGAGTGTCCAGCTTCCCGAGAGCCGTCGCCAGAATTTTGGACCCTAGAGGTGGGCTCTGTCGGTCCCGAGACATTGCCTCTGGATTTGGTGCCCAGGGTGAATTGTAGGTCCTGAGCACAGACCCGGGGCGAAGGCGCCCGGCGCCACGTCAAAAATTCCCCAAGAGCTGCCGCTTGGGATTTTGCACCACACATTGGGTCAGCGATCGGGACCGCCACCACCGGCATTTTTCTGACAGCTTGGTCTCTGGGATCCAGACCTGGCCTCTTGGGGCTCTTGCACCTAGCAGAGGGTCCAGCTTCCCGAGAGCCGTCGCCAGAATTTTGGACCCTTGAGGTGGTCTCTGTCGGTCCCGAGACATTGCCTCTGGATTTGGTGCCCAGGGTGAATTGGAGGTCCTGAGGACAGACCCGGGGCGAAGGCGCGCGGCGCCACGTCAAAAATTCCCCAAGAGCTGCTGCTTGCGATTTTGCTCCACACATGGGGTCAGTGATCGGGACCACCAGCACCGGCATTTCTCTGACAGCTTGACCTCTGGGATCCAGACCTGGCCTTTTGGCGCACTTGCACCTAGCAGAGTGTCCAGCTTCCCGAGAGCCGTTGCCAGAATTTTGGACCCTAGAGGTGGGCTCTGTCGGTCCCGAGACATTGCCTCTGGATTTGGTGCCCAGGGTGAATTTGTCTGTCCTGAGTGCAGGTCTGGGGCGAAGGCGCCCGGCGCCACGTCAAAAATTCCCCAAGAGCTGCCGCTTGGGATTTTGCTCCACACATGGGGTCAGAGATCGGGACCGCCACCACCAGAATTTTTCTGACAGCTTGGCCTCTGGGATCCAGACCTGGCCTTTTGGGGCACTTGCACCTAGCAGCGTGTCCAGCTAACCGAGAGCCGTCGCCAGAATTTTGGACCCTAGGGGTGGTCTCTGTCGGTCCCGAGACATTGCCTCTGGATTTGGTGCCCAGGGTGAATTGTAGGTCCTGAGCACAGACCCGGGGCGAAGGCGCCCGGCGCCACGTCAAGAATTCCCCAAGAGCTGCCGCTTGCGATTTTGCTCCACACATGGGGTCAGAGATCGGGACCACCAGCACCGACATTTCTCTCACAGCTTGGCCTCTGGGATCCAGACCTGGCCTTTTGGGGCTCTTGCACCTAGCAGAGGGTCCAGCTAACCAAGAGCCGTCGCCAGAATTTTGGACCCTAGGGGTGGTCTCTGTCGGTCCCGAGACATTGCCTCTGGATTTGGTGCCCAGGGTGAATTGTAGGTCCTGAGCACAGACCCGGGGCGAAGGCGCCCGGCGCCACGTCAAGAATTCCCCAAGAGCTGCCGCTTGCGATTTTGCTCCACACATGGGGTCAGAGATCGGGACCACCAGCACCGACATTTCTCTCACAGCTTGGCCTCTGGGATCCAGACCTGGCCTTTTGGGGCTCTTGCACCTAGCAGAGGGTCCAGCTAACCAAGAGCCGTCGCCAGAATTTTGGACCCTTGAGGTGGTCTCTGTCGGTCCCGAGACATTGCCTCTGGATTTGGTGCCCAGGGTGAATTGGAGGTCCTGAGCACAGACCCGGGGCGAAGGCGCCCGGCGCCACGTCCAAAATTCTCCAAGTGCTGCCGCTTGGGATTTTGCACCACACATGGGGTCAGAGATCGGGACCGCCACCATCGGCATTTCTCTGACAGCTTGGCCTCTGGGATCCAGACCTGGCCTTTTGGGGCACTTGCACCTAGCAGCGTGTCCAGCTAACCGAGAGCCGTCGCCAGAATTTTGGACCCTAGGGGTGGTCTCTGTCGGTCCCGAGACATTGCCTCTGGATTTGGTGCCCAGGGTGAATTGTAGGTCCTGAGCACAGACCCGGGGCGAAGGCGCCCGGCGCCACGTCAAGAATTCCCCAAGAGCTGCCGCTTGCGATTTTGCTCCACACATGGGGTCAGAGATCGGGACCACCAGCACCGGCATTTCTCTCACAGCTTGGTCTCTGGGATCCAGACCTGGCATTTTGGGGCTCTTGCACCTAGCAGCGTGTCCAGCTAACCGAGAGCCGTCGCCAGAATTTTGGACCCTAGAGGTGGTCTCTGTCGGTCCCGAGACATTGCCTCTGGATTTGGTGCCCAGGGTGAATTGGAGGTCCTGAGGACAGACCCGGGGCGAAGGCGCGCGGCGCCACGTCAAAAATTCCCCAAGAGCTGCTGCTTGCGATTTTGCTCCACACATGGGGTCAGTGATCGGGACCACCAGCACCGGCATTTCTCTGACAGCTTGACCTCTGGGATCCAGACCTGGCCTTTTGGCGCACTTGCACCTGGCAGAGTGTCCAGCTTCCCGAGAGCCGTCGCCAGAATTTTGGACCCTAGAGGTGGGCTCTGTCGGTCCCGAGACATTGCCTCTGGATTTGGTGCCCAGGGTGAATTTGTCTGTCCTGAGTGCAGGTCTGGGGCGAAGGCGCCCGGCGCCACGTCAAAAATTCCCCAAGAGCTGCCGCTTGGGATTTTGCTCCACACATGGGGTCAGAGATCGGGACCGCCACCACCAGAATTTTTCTGACAGCTTGGCCTCTGGGATCCAGACCTGGCCTTTTGGGGCTCTTGCACCTAGCAGAGGGTCCAGCTAACCGAGAGCCGTCGCCAGAATTTTGGACCCTTGAGGTGGTCTCTGTCGGTCCCGAGACATTGCCTCTGGATTTGGTGCCCAGGGTGAATTGGAGGTCCTGAGCACAGACCCGGGACGAAGGCGCCCGGCGCCACGTCCAAAATTCTCCAAGTGCTGCCGCTTGGGATTTTGCACCACACATGGGGTCGGCGATCGGGACCGCCACCATCGGCATTTCTCTGACAGCTTGGCCTCTGGGATCCAGAGCTGGCCTTTTGGGGCACTTGCACCTAGCAGCGTGTCCAGCTAACCGAGAGCCGTCGCCAGAATTTTGGACCCTAGGGGTGGTCTCTGTCGGTCCCGAGACATTGCCTCTGGATTTGGTGCCCAGGGTGAATTGTAGGTCCTGAGCACAGACCCGGGGCGAAGGCGCCCGGCGCCACGTCAAAAATTCCCCAAGAGCTGCCGCTTGCGATTTTGCTCCACACATGGCGTCAGAGATCGGGACCACCAGCACCGGCATTTCTCTCACAGCTTGGCCTCTGGGATCCAGACCTGGCCTTTTGGGGCTCTTGCACCTAGCAGAGGGTCCAACTAACCAAGAGCCGTCGCCAGAATTTTGGACCCTTGAGGTGGTCTCTGTCGGTCCCGAGACATTGCCTCTGGATTTGGTGCCCAGGGTGAATTGGAGGTCCTGAGCACAGACCCGGGGCGAAGGCGCCCGGCGCCACGTCAAAAATTCCCCAAGAGCTGCCGTTTGCGATTTTGCTCCACACATGGGGTCAGAGATCGGGACCACCAGCACCGGCATTTCTCTCACAGCTTGGCCTCTGGGATCCAGACCTGGCCTTTTGGGGCTCTTGCACCTAGCAGAGGGTCCAGCTAACCGAGAGCTGTCGCCAGAATTTTGGACCCTTGAGGTGGTCTCTGTCGGTCCCGAGACATTGCCTCTGGATTTGGTGCCCAGGGTGAATTGTAGGTCCTGAGCACAGACCCGGGGCGAAGGCGCCCGGCGCCACGTCAAAAATTCCCCAAGAGCTGCCGCTTGGGATTTTGCACCACACATTGGGTCAGCGATCGGGACCGCCACCACCGGCATTTTTCTGACAGCTTGGTCTCTGGGATCCAGACCTGGCCTCTTGGGGCTCTTGCACCTAGCAGAGGGTCCAGCTTCCCGAGAGCCGTCGCCAGAATTTTGGACCCTTGAGGTGGTCTCTGTCGGTCCCGAGACATTGCCTCTGGATTTGGTGCCCAGGGTGAATTGTAGGTCCTGAGCACAGACCCGGGGCGAAGGCGCCCGGCGCCACGTCAAAAATTCCCCAAGAGCTGCCGCTTGGGATTTTGCTCCACACATGGGGTCAGAGATCGGGACCGCCTCCACCGGCATTTTTCTGACAGCTTGGCCTCTGGGATCCAGACCTGGCCTTTTGGGGCACTTGCACCTAGCAGCGTGTCCAGCTAACCGAGAGCCGTCGCCAGAATTTTGGACCCTAGGGGTGGTCTCTGTCGGTCCCGAGACATTGCCTCTGGATTTGGTGCCCAGGGTGAATTGTAGGTCCTGAGCACAGACCCGGGGCGAAGGCGCCCGGCGCCACGTCAAGAATTCCCAAGAGCTGCCGCTTGCGATTTTGCTCCACACATGGGGTCAGAGATCGGACCACCAGCACCGGCATTTCTCTCACAGCTTGGTCTCTGGGATCCAGACCTGGCATTTTGGGGCTCTTGCACCTAGCAGCGTGTCCAGCTAACCGAGAGCCGTCGCCAGAATTTTGGACCCTAGAGGTGGTCTCTGTCGGTCCCGAGACATTGCCTCTGGATTTGGTGCCCAGGGTGAATTGGAGGTCCTGAGGACAGACCCGGGGCGAAGGCGCCCGGCGCCACGTCAAAAATTCCCCAAGAGCTGCTGCTTGCGATTTTGCTCCACACATGGGGTCAGTGATCGGGACCACCAGCACCGGCATTTCTCTGACAGCTTGACCTCTGGGATCCAGACCTGGCCTTTTGGCGCACTTGCACCTAGCAGAGTGTCCAGCTTCCCGAGAGCCGTCGCCAGAATTTTGGACCCTAGAGGTGGGCTCTGTCGGTCCCGAGACATTGCCTCTGGATTTGGTGCCCAGGGTGAATTTGTCTGTCCTGAGTGCAGGTCTGGGGGGAAGGCGCCCGGCGCCACGTCAAAAATTCCCCAAGAGCTGCCGCTTGGGATTTTGCTCCACACATGGGGTCAGAGATCGGGACCGCCACCACCAGAATTTTTCTGACAGCTTGGCCTCTGGGATCCAGACCTGGCCTTTTGGGGCTCTTGCACCTAGCAGAGGGTCCAGCTAACCGAGAGCCGTCGCCAGAATTTTGGACCCTTGAGGTGGTCTCTGTCGGTCCCGAGACATTGCCTCTGGATTTGGTGCCCAGGGTGAATTGTAGGTCCTGAGCACAGACCCGGGGCGAAGGCGCCCGGCGCCACGTCAAAAATTCCCCAAGAGCTGCTGCTTGGGATTTTGCACCACACATGGGGTCGGCGATCGGGACCGCCACCACCGGCATTTCCCTCACAGCTTGGTCTCTGGGATCCAGACCTGGCCTCTTGGGGCTCTTGCACCTAGCAGAGGGTCCACCTTCCCGAAAGCCGTCGCCAGAATTTTGGACCCTTGAGGTGGTCTCTGTCGGTCCCGAGACATTGCCTCTGGATTTGGTGCCCAGGGTGAATTGTAGGTCCTGAGGACAGACCCGGGGCGAAGGCGCCCGGCGCCACGTCAAAAATTCCCCAAGAGCTGCCGCTTGCGATTTTGCTGCACACATCGCGTCAGAGATGTGGACCACCAGCACCGGCATTTCCCTCACAGCTTGGCCTCTGGGATCCAGAACTGGCCTTTTGGGGCACTTGCACCTAGCAGCGTGTCCAGCTAACCGAGAGCCGTCGCCAGAATTTTGGACCCTAGGGGTGGTCTCTGTCGGTCCCGAGACATTGCCTCTGGATTTGGTGCCCAGGGTGAATTGTAGGTCCTGAGCACAGACCCGGGGCGAAGGCGCCCGGCGCCACGTCAAGAATTCCCCAAGAGCTGCCGCTTGCGATTTTGCTCCACACATGGGGTCAGAGATCGGGACCACCAGCACCGGCATTTCTCTCACAGCTTGGCCTCTGGGATCCAGACCTGGCCTTTTGGGGCTCTTGCACCTAGCAGAGGGTCCAGCTAACCAAGAGCCGTCGCCAGAATTTTGGACCCTTGAGGTGGTCTCTGTCAGTCCCGAGACATTGCCTCTGGATTTGGTGCCCAGGGTGAATTGGAGGTCCTGAGCACAGACCCGGGGCGAAGGCGCCCGGCGCCACGTCCAAAATTCTCCAAGTGCTGCCGCTTGGGATTTTGCACCACACATGGGGTCGGCGATCGGGACCGCCACCATCGGCATTTCTCTGACAGCTTGGCCTCTGGGATCCAGACCTGGCCTTTTGGGGCACTTGCACCTAGCAGCGTGTCCAGCTAACCGAGAGCCGTCGCCAAAATTTTGGACCCTAGGGGTGGTCTCTGTCGGTCCCGAGACATTGCCTCTGGATTTGGTGCCCAGGGTGAATTGTAGGTCCTGAGCACAGACCCGGGGCGAAGGCGCCCGGCGCCACGTCAAGAATTCCCCAAGAGCTGCCGCTTGCGATTTTGCTCCACACATGGGGTCAGAGATCGGGACCACCAGCACCGGCATTTCTCTCACAGCTTGGTCTCTGGGATCCAGACCTGGCGTTTTGGGGCTCTTGCACCTAGCAGCGTGTCCAGCTAACCGAGAGCCGTCGCCAGAATTTTGGACCCTAGAGGTGGTCTCTGTCGGTCCCGAGACATTGCCTCTGGATTTGGTGCCCAGGGTGAATTGGAGGTCCTGAGGACAGACCCGGGGCGAAGGCGCCCGGGGCCACGTCAAAAATTCCCCAAGAGCTGCCGCTTGCGATTTTGCTCCACACATGGGGTCAGAGATCGGGACCACCAGCACCGGCATTTCTCTCACAGCTTGGCCTCTGGGATCCAGACCTGGCCTTTTGGGGCTCTTGCACCTAGCAGAGTGTCCAGCTTCCCGAGAGCCGTCGCCAGAATTTTGGACCCTAGAGGTGGGCTCTGTCGGTCCCGAGACATTGCCTCTGGATTTGGTGCCCAGGGTGAATTGTAGGTCCTGAGCACAGACCCGGGGCGAAGGCGCCCGGCGCCACGTCAAAAATTCCCCAAGAGCTGCCGCTTGGGATTTTGCACCACACATTGGGTCAGCGATCGGGACCGCCACCACCGGCATTTTTCTGACAGCTTGGTCTCTGGGATCCAGACCTGGCCTCTTGGGGCTCTTGCACCTAGCAGAGGGTCCAGCTTCCCGAGAGCCGTCGCCAGAATTTTGGACCCTTGAGGTGGTCTCTGTCGGTCCCGAGACATTGCCTCTGGATTTGGTGCCCAGGGTGAATTGGAGGTCCTGAGGACAGACCCGGGGCGAAGGCGCGCGGCGCCACGTCAAAAATTCCCCAAGAGCTGCTGCTTGCGATTTTGCTCCACACATGGGGTCAGTGATCGGGACCACCAGCACCGGCATTTCTCTGACAGCTTGACCTCTGGGATCCAGACCTGGCCTTTTGGCGCACTTGCACCTAGCAGAGTGTCCAGCTTCCCGAGAGCCGTTGCCAGAATTTTGGACCCTAGAGGTGGGCTCTGTCGGTCCCGAGACATTGCCTCTGGATTTGGTGCCCAGGGTGAATTTGTCTGTCCTGAGTGCAGGTCTGGGGCGAAGGCGCCCGGCGCCACGTCAAAAATTCCCCAAGAGCTGCCGCTTGGGATTTTGCTCCACACATGGGGTCAGAGATCGGGACCGCCACCACCAGAATTTTTCTGACAGCTTGGCCTCTGGGATCCAGACCTGGCCTTTTGGGGCACTTGCACCTAGCAGCGTGTCCAGCTAACCGAGAGCCGTCGCCAGAATTTTGGACCCTAGGGGTGGTCTCTGTCGGTCCCGAGACATTGCCTCTGGATTTGGTGCCCAGGGTGAATTGTAGGTCCTGAGCACAGACCCGGGGCGAAGGCGCCCGGCGCCACGTCAAGAATTCCCCAAGAGCTGCCGCTTGCGATTTTGCTCCACACATGGGGTCAGAGATCGGGACCACCAGCACCGACATTTCTCTCACAGCTTGGCCTCTGGGATCCAGACCTGGCCTTTTGGGGCTCTTGCACCTAGCAGAGGGTCCAGCTAACCAAGAGCCGTCGCCAGAATTTTGGACCCTAGGGGTGGTCTCTGTCGGTCCCGAGACATTGCCTCTGGATTTGGTGCCCAGGGTGAATTGTAGGTCCTGAGCACAGACCCGGGGCGAAGGCGCCCGGCGCCACGTCAAGAATTCCCCAAGAGCTGCCGCTTGCGATTTTGCTCCACACATGGGGTCAGAGATCGGGACCACCAGCACCGACATTTCTCTCACAGCTTGGCCTCTGGGATCCAGACCTGGCCTTTTGGGGCTCTTGCACCTAGCAGAGGGTCCAGCTAACCAAGAGCCGTCGCCAGAATTTTGGACCCTTGAGGTGGTCTCTGTCGGTCCCGAGACATTGCCTCTGGATTTGGTGCCCAGGGTGAATTGGAGGTCCTGAGCACAGACCCGGGGCGAAGGCGCCCGGCGCCACGTCCAAAATTCTCCAAGTGCTGCCGCTTGGGATTTTGCACCACACATGGGGTCAGAGATCGGGACCGCCACCATCGGCATTTCTCTGACAGCTTGGCCTCTGGGATCCAGACCTGGCCTTTTGGGGCACTTGCACCTAGCAGCGTGTCCAGCTAACCGAGAGCCGTCGCCAGAATTTTGGACCCTAGGGGTGGTCTCTGTCGGTCCCGAGACATTGCCTCTGGATTTGGTGCCCAGGGTGAATTGTAGGTCCTGAGCACAGACCCGGGGCGAAGGCGCCCGGCGCCACGTCAAGAATTCCCCAAGAGCTGCCGCTTGCGATTTTGCTCCACACATGGGGTCAGAGATCGGGACCACCAGCACCGGCATTTCTCTCACAGCTTGGTCTCTGGGATCCAGACCTGGCATTTTGGGGCTCTTGCACCTAGCAGCGTGTCCAGCTAACCGAGAGCCGTCGCCAGAATTTTGGACCCTAGAGGTGGTCTCTGTCGGTCCCGAGACATTGCCTCTGGATTTGGTGCCCAGGGTGAATTGGAGGTCCTGAGGACAGACCCGGGGCGAAGGCGCGCGGCGCCACGTCAAAAATTCCCCAAGAGCTGCTGCTTGCGATTTTGCTCCACACATGGGGTCAGTGATCGGGACCACCAGCACCGGCATTTCTCTGACAGCTTGACCTCTGGGATCCAGACCTGGCCTTTTGGCGCACTTGCACCTGGCAGAGTGTCCAGCTTCCCGAGAGCCGTCGCCAGAATTTTGGACCCTAGAGGTGGGCTCTGTCGGTCCCGAGACATTGCCTCTGGATTTGGTGCCCAGGGTGAATTTGTCTGTCCTGAGTGCAGGTCTGGGGCGAAGGCGCCCGGCGCCACGTCAAAAATTCCCCAAGAGCTGCCGCTTGGGATTTTGCTCCACACATGGGGTCAGAGATCGGGACCGCCACCACCAGAATTTTTCTGACAGCTTGGCCTCTGGGATCCAGACCTGGCCTTTTGGGGCTCTTGCACCTAGCAGAGGGTCCAGCTAACCGAGAGCCGTCGCCAGAATTTTGGACCCTTGAGGTGGTCTCTGTCGGTCCCGAGACATTGCCTCTGGATTTGGTGCCCAGGGTGAATTGGAGGTCCTGAGCACAGACCCGGGACGAAGGCGCCCGGCGCCACGTCCAAAATTCTCCAAGTGCTGCCGCTTGGGATTTTGCACCACACATGGGGTCGGCGATCGGGACCGCCACCACCGGCATTTCTCTGACAGCTTGGCCTCTGGGATCCAGAGCTGGCCTTTTGGGGCACTTGCACCTAGCAGCGTGTCCAGCTAACCGAGAGCCGTCGCCAGAATTTTGGACCCTAGGGGTGGTCTCTGTCGGTCCCGAGACATTGCCTCTGGATTTGGTGCCCAGGGTGAATTGTAGGTCCTGAGCACAGACCCGGGGCGAAGGCGCCCGGCGCCACGTCAAAAATTCCCCAAGAGCTGCCGCTTGCGATTTTGCTCCACACATGGCGTCAGAGATCGGGACCACCAGCACCGGCATTTCTCTCACAGCTTGGCCTCTGGGATCCAGACCTGGCCTTTTGGGGCTCTTGCACCTAGCAGAGGGTCCAGCTAACCAAGAGCCGTCGCCAGAATTTTGGACCCTTGAGGTGGTCTCTGTCGGTCCCGAGACATTGCCTCTGGATTTGGTGCCCAGGGTGAATTGGAGGTCCTGAGCACAGACCCGGGGCGAAGGCGCCCGGCGCCACGTCAAAAATTCCCCAAGAGCTGCCGTTTGCGATTTTGCTCCACACATGGGGTCAGAGATCGGGACCACCAGCACCGGCATTTCTCTCACAGCTTGGCCTCTGGGATCCAGACCTGGCCTTTTGGGGCTCTTGCACCTAGCAGAGGGTCCAGCTAACCGAGAGCTGTCGCCAGAATTTTGGACCCTTGAGGTGGTCTCTGTCGGTCCCGAGACATTGCCTCTGGATTTGGTGCCCAGGGTGAATTGTAGGTCCTGAGCACAGACCCGGGGCGAAGGCGCCCGGCGCCACGTCAAAAATTCCCCAAGAGCTGCCGCTTGGGATTTTGCACCACACATTGGGTCAGCGATCGGGACCGCCACCACCGGCATTTTTCTGACAGCTTGGTCTCTGGGATCCAGACCTGGCCTCTTGGGGCTCTTGCACCTAGCAGAGGGTCCAGCTTCCCGAGAGCCGTCGCCAGAATTTTGGACCCTTGAGGTGGTCTCTGTCGGTCCCGAGACATTGCCTCTGGATTTGGTGCCCAGGGTGAATTGTAGGTCCTGAGGACAGACCCGGGGCGAAGGCGCCCGGCGCCACGTCAAAAATTCCCCAAGAGCTGCCGCTTGGGATTTTGCACCACACATGGGGTCGGCGATCGGGACCGCCACCACGGGCATTTCTCTGACAGCTTGGCCTCTGGGATCCAGACCTGACCTTTTGGGGCACTTGCACCTAGCAGAGTGTCCAGCTTCCCGAGAGCCGTCGCCAGAATTTTGGACCCTAGAGGTGGTCTCTGTCGGTCCCGAGACATTGCCTCTGGATTTGGTGCCCAGGGTGAATTGTAGGTCCTGAGCACAGACCCGGGGCGAAGGCGCCCGGCGCCACGTCAAAAATTCCCCAAGAGCTGCCGCTTGGGATTTTGCTCCACACATGGGGTCAGAGATCGGGACCGCCTCCACTGGCATTTTTCTGACAGCTTGGCCTCTGGGATCCAGACCTGGCCTTTTGGGGCACTTGCACCTAGCAGCGTGTCCAGCTAACCGAGAGCCGTCGCCAGAATTTTGGACCCTAGGGGTGGTCTCTGTCGGTCCCGAGACATTGCCTCTGGATTTGGTGCCCAGGGTGAATTGTAGGTCCTGAGCACAGACCCGGGGCGAAGGCGCCCGGCGCCACGTCAAGAATTCCCCAAGAGCTGCCGCTTGCGATTTTGCTCCACACATGGGGTCAGAGATCGGGACCACCAGCACCGACATTTCTCTCACAGCTTGGCCTCTGGGATCCAGACCTGGCCTTTTGGGGCTCTTGCACCTAGCAGAGGGTCCAGCTAACCAAGAGCCGTCGCCAGAATTTTGGACCCTAGGGGTGGTCTCTGTCGGTCCCGAGACATTGCCTCTGGATTTGGTGCCCAGGGTGAATTGTAGGTCCTGAGCACAGACCCGGGGCGAAGGCGCCCGGCGCCACGTCAAGAATTCCCCAAGAGCTGCCGCTTGCGATTTTGCTCCACACATGGGGTCAGAGATCGGGACCACCAGCACCGACATTTCTCTCACAGCTTGGCCTCTGGGATCCAGACCTGGCCTTTTGGGGCTCTTGCACCTAGCAGAGGGTCCAGCTAACCAAGAGCCGTCGCCAGAATTTTGGACCCTTGAGGTGGTCTCTGTCGGTCCCGAGACATTGCCTCTGGATTTGGTGCCCAGGGTGAATTGGAGGTCCTGAGCACAGACCCGGGGCGAAGGCGCCCGGCGCCACGTCCAAAATTCTCCAAGTGCTGCCGCTTGGGATTTTGCACCACACATGGGGTCAGAGATCGGGACCGCCACCATCGGCATTTCTCTGACAGCTTGGCCTCTGGGATCCAGACCTGGCCTTTTGGGGCACTTGCACCTAGCAGCGTGTCCAGCTAACCGAGAGCCGTCGCCAGAATTTTGGACCCTAGGGGTGGTCTCTGTCGGTCCCGAGACATTGCCTCTGGATTTGGTGCCCAGGGTGAATTGTAGGTCCTGAGCACAGACCCGGGGCGAAGGCGCCCGGCGCCACGTCAAGAATTCCCCAAGAGCTGCCGCTTGCGATTTTGCTCCACACATGGGGTCAGAGATCGGGACCACCAGCACCGGCATTTCTCTCACAGCTTGGTCTCTGGGATCCAGACCTGGCATTTTGGGGCTCTTGCACCTAGCAGCGTGTCCAGCTAACCGAGAGCCGTCGCCAGAATTTTGGACCCTAGAGGTGGTCTCTGTCGGTCCCGAGACATTGCCTCTGGATTTGGTGCCCAGGGTGAATTGGAGGTCCTGAGCACAGACCCGGGGCGAAGGCGCCCGGCGCCACGTCAAGAATTCCCCAAGAGCTGCGCCTGCGCTGGATTTTGCTCCACACATGGGGTCAGAGATCGGGACCACCAGCACCGGCATTTCTCTCACAGCTTGGCCTCTGGGATCCAGACCTGGCGTTTTGGGGCTCTTGCACCTAGCAGAGGGTCCAGCTAACCGAGAGCCGTCGCCAGAATTTTGGACCCTTGAGGTGGTCTCTGTCGGTCCCGAGACATTGCCTCTGGATTTGGTGCCCAGGGTGAATTGGAGGTCCTGAGGACAGACCCGGGGCGAAGGCGCCCGGCGCCACGTCAAAAATTCCCCAAGAGCTGCTGCTTGCGATTTTGCTCCACACATGGGGTCAGTGATCGGGACCACCAGCACCGGCATTTCTCTGACAGCTTGACCTCTGGGATCCAGACCTGGCCTTTTGGCGCACTTGCACCTAGCAGAGTGTCCAGCTTCCCGAGAGCCGTCGCCAGAATTTTGGACCCTAGAGGTGGGCTCTGTCGGTCCCGAGACATTGCCTCTGGATTTGGTGCCCAGGGTGAATTTGTCTGTCCTGAGTGCAGGTCTGGGGCGAAGGCGCCCGGCGCCACGTCAAAAATTCCCCAAGAGCTTGCCGCTTGCGATTTTGCTCCACACATGGGGTCAGAGATCGGGACCGCCACCACCAGAATTTTTCTGACAGCTTGGCCTCTGGGATCCAGACCTGGCCTTTTGGGGCTCTTGCACCTAGCAGAGGGTCCAGCTAACCGAGAGCCGTCGCCAGAATTTTGGACCCTTGAGGTGGTCTCTGTCGGTCCCGAGACATTGCCTCTGGATTTGGTGCCCAGGGTGAATTGTAGGTCCTGAGCACAGACCCGGGGCGAAGGCGCCCGGCGCCACGTCAAAAATTCCCCAAGTGCTGCCGCTTGGGATTTTGCTCCACACATGGCGTCAGATATCGGGACCACCAGCACCGGCATTTCTCTCACAGCTTGGCCTCTGGGATCCAGACCTGGCCTTTTGGGGCTCTTGCACCTAGCAGAGGGTCCAGCTAACCGAGAGCCGTCGCCAGAATTTTGGACCCTTGAGGTGGTCTCTGTCGGTCCCGAGACATTGCCTCTGGATTTGGTGCCCAGGGTGAATTGTAGGTCCTGAGCACAGACCCGGGGCGAAGGCGCCCGGCGCCACGTCAAAAATTCCCCAAGAGCTGCCGCTTGGGATTTTGCACCACACATGGGGTCGGCGATCGGGACCGCCACCACCGGCATTTCCCTCACAGCTTGGTCTCTGGGATCCAGACCTGGCCTCTTGGGGCTCTTGCACCTAGCAGAGGGTCCAGCTTCCCGAAAGCCGTCGCCAGAATTTTGGACCCTTGAGGTGGTCTCTGTCGGTCCCGAGACATTGCCTCTGGATTTGGTGCCCAGGGTGAATTGTAGGTCCTGAGGACAGACCCGGGGCGAAGGCGCCCGGCGCCACGTCAAGAATTCCCCAAGAGCTGCCGCTTGGGATTTTGCTCCACACATGGGGTCAGAGATCGGGACCGCCACCACCAGCATTTTTCTGACAGCTTGGCCTCTGGGATCCAGACCTGGCCTTTTGGGGCTCTTGCACCTAGCAGAGGGTCCAGCTAACCGAGAGCCGTCGCCAGAATTTTGGACCCTTGAGGTGGTCTCTGTCGGTCCCGAGACATTGCCTCTGGATTTGGTGCCCAGGGTGAATTGTAGGTCCTGAGGACAGACCCGGGGCGAAGGCGCCCGGCGCCACGTCAAAAATTCCCCAAGAGCTGCCGCTTGCGATTTTGCTGCACACATCGCGTCAGAGATGTGGACCACCAGCACCGGCATTTCCCTCACAGCTTGGCCTCTGGGATCCAGACCTGGCCTTTTGGGGCTCTTGCACCTAGCAGAGGGTCCAGCTAACCGAGAGCCGTCGCCAGAATTTTGGACCCTTGAGGTGGTCTCTGTCGGTCCCGAGACATTGCCTCTGGATTTGGTGCCCAGGGTGAATTGGAGGTCCTGAGCACAGACCCGGGACGAAGGCGCCCGGCGCCACGTCAAAAATTCCCCAAGAGCTGCCGCTTGGGATTTTGCACCACACATGGGGTCGGCGATCGGGACCGCCTCCACCGGCATTTTTCTGACAGCTTGGCCTCTGGGATCCAGACCTGGCCTTTTGGGGCACTTGCACCTAGCAGCGTGTCCAGCTAACCGAGAGCCGTCGCCAGAATTTTGGACCCTAGGGGTGGTCTCTGTCGGTCCCGAGACATTGCCTCTGGATTTGGTGCCCAGGGTGAATTGTAGGTCCTGAGCACAGACCCGGGGCGAAGGCGCCGGGCGCCATGTCAAAAATTCCCCAAGAGCTGCCGCTTGCGATTTTGCTCCACACATCGCGTCAGAGATGTGGACCACCAGCACCGGCATTTCCCTCACAGCTTGGCCTCTGGGATCCAGAACTGGCCTTTTGGGGCACTTGCACCTAGCAGCGTGTCCAGCTAACCGAGAGCCGTCGCCAGAATTTTGGACCCTAGGGGTGGTCTCTGTCGGTCCCGAGACATTGCCTCTGGATTTGGTGCCCAGGGTGAATTGGAGGTCCTGAGCACAGACCCGGGGCGAAGGCGCCCGGCGCCACGTCAAAAATTCCCCAAGAGCTGCCGTTTGCGATTTTGCTCCACACATGGGGTCAGAGATCGGGACCACCAGCACCGGCATTTCTCTCACAGCTTGGCCTCTGGGATCCAGACCTGGCCTTTTGGGGCTCTTGCACCTAGCAGAGGGTCCAGCTAACCGAGAGCCGTCGCCAGAATTTTGGACCCTAGGGGTGGTCTCTGTCGGTCCCGAGACATTGCCTCTGGATTTGGTGCCCAGGGTGAATTGTAGGTCCTGAGCACAGACCCGGGGCGAAGGCGCCCGGCGCCACGTCAAAAATTCCCCAAGAGCTGCCGCTTGGGATTTTGCACCACACATGGGGTCGGCGATCGGGACCGCCACCACCGGCATTTCTCTGACAGCTTGGCCTCTGGGATCCAGACCTGGCCTTTTGGGGCACTTGCACTTAGCAGAGTGTCCAGCTTCCGAGAGCCGTCGCCAGAATTTTGGACCCTAGAGGTGGTCTCTGTCGGTCCCTGAGACATTGCCTCTGGATTTGGTGCCCAGGGTGAATTGTAGGTCCTGAGCACAGACCCGGGCGAAGGCGCCCGGCGCCACGTCAAAAATTCCCCAAGAGCTGCCGCTTGGGATTTTGCTCCACACATGGGGTCAGAGGATTGGGACCCGCCTCCACCGGCATTTTTCTGACAGCTTGGCCTCTGGGATCCAGACCTGGCCTTTTGGGGCACTTGCACCTAGCAGCGTGTCCAGCTAACCGAGAGCCGTCGCCAGAATTTTGGACCCTAGGGGTGGTCTCTGTCGGTCCCGAGACATTGCCTCTGGATTTGGTGCCCAGGGTGAATTGTAGGTCCTGAGCACAGACCCGGGGCGAGAGGCGCCCGGCGCCACGTCCAAAATTCTCCAAGAGCTGCCGCTTGCGATTTTGCTCCACACATGGGGTCGGCGATCGGGACCGCCACCATCGGCATTTCTCTGACAGCTTGGCCTCTGGGATCCAGACCTGGCCTTTTGGGGCACTTGCACCTAGCAGCGTGTCCAGCTAACCGAGAGCCGTCGCCAGAATTTTGGACCCTAGGGGTGGTCTCTGTCGGTCCCGAGACATTGCCTCTGGATTTGGTGCCAGGGTGAATTGTAGGTCCTGAGCACAGACCCGGGGCGAAGGCGCCGGCGCCACGTCAAGAATTCCCCAAGAGCTGCCGCTTGCGATTTTGCTCCACACATGGGGTCAGAGATCGGGACCACCAGCACCGGCATTTCTCTCACAGCTTGGTCTCTGGATCCAGACCTGGCATTTTGGGGCTCTTGCACCTAGCAGCGTGTCCAGCTAACCGAGAGCCGTCGCCAGAATTTTGGACCCTAGAGGTGGTCTCTGTCGGTCCCGAGACATTGCCTCTGGATTTGGTGCCCAGGGTGAATTGGAGGTCCTGAGGACAGACCCGGGGCGAAGGCGCGCGGCGCCACGTCAAAAATTCCCCAAGAGCTGCTGCTTGCGATTTTGCTCCACACATGGGTCAGTGATCGGACCACCAGCACCGGCATTTCTCTGACAGCTTGACCTCCTGGGATCCAGACCTGCCTTTTGGCGCACTTGCACCTAGCAGAGTGTCCAGCTTTCCCGAGAGCCGTCGCCAGAATTTTGGAACCCTAGAGGTGGGCTCTCTGTCGGTCCCGAGGACATTGCCTCTGGATTTGGTGCCCAGGGTGAATTTGTCTGTCCTGAGTGCAGGTCTGGGGCGAAGGCGCCCGGCGCCACGTCAAAAATTCCCCAAGAGCTGCCGCTTGGGATTTTGCTCCACACATGGGGTCAGAGATCGGGACCGCCACCACCAGAATTTTTCTGACACCTTGGCCTCTGGGATCCAGACCTGGCCTTTTGGGGCTCTTGCACCTAGCAGAGGGTCCAGCTAACCGAGAGCCGTCGCCAGAATTTTGGACCCTTGAGGTGGTCTCTGTCGGTCCCGAGACATTGCCTCTGGATTTGGTGCCCAGGGTGAATTGGAGGTCCTGAGCACAGACCCGGGACGAAGGCGCCCGGCGCCACGTCCAAAATTCTCCAAGTGCTGCCGCTTGGGATTTTGCACCACACATGGGGTCGGCGATCGGGACCGCCACCATCGGCATTTCTCTGACAGCTTGGCCTCTGGGATCCAGAGCTGGCCTTTTGGGGCACTTGCACCTAGCAGCGTGTCAGCTAACCGAGAGCCGTCGCCAGAATTTTGGACCCTAGGGGTGGTCTCTGTCGGTCCCGAGACATTGCCTCTGGATTTGGTGCCCAGGTGAATTGTAGGTCCTGAGCACAGACCCGGGGCGAAGGCGCCCGGCGCCACGTCAAAAATTCCCCAAGAGCTGCAGCTTGCGATTTTGCTCCACACATGGCGTCAGAGATCGGGACCACCAGCACCGACATTTCTCTCACAGCTTGGCCTCTGGGATCCAGACCTGGCCTTTTGGGGCTCTTGCACCTAGCAGAGGGTCCAACTAACCAAGAGCCGTCGCCAGAATTTTGGACCCTTGAGGTGGTCTCTGTCGGTCCCGAGACATTGCCTCTGGATTTGGTGCCCAGGGTGAATTGGAGGTCCTGAGCACAGACCCGGGGCGAAGGCGCCCGGCGCCACGTCAAAAATTCCCCAAGAGCTGCCGCTTGGGATTTTGCACCACACATGGGGTCGGCGATCGGGACCGCCACCACCGGCATTTCTCTGACAGCTTGGCCTCTGGGATCCAGACCTGGCCTTTTGGGGCACTTGCACCTAGCAGCGTGTCCAGCTAACCGAGAGCCGTCGCCAGAATTTTGGACCCTAGAGGTGGTCTCTGTCGGTCCCGAGACATTGCCTCTGGATTTGGTGCCCAGGGTGAATTTGTCTGTCCTGAGTGCAGGTCTGGGGCGAAGGCGCCCGGCGCCACGTCAAAAATTCACCAAGAGCTGCCGCTTGGGATTTTGCTCCACACATGGGGTCAGAGATCGGGACCGCCACCACCAGCATTTTTCTGACAGCTTGGCCTCTGGGATCCAGACCTGGCCTTTTGGGGCTCTTGCACCTAGCAGAGGGTCCAGCTAACCGAGAGCCGTCGCCAGAATTTTGGACCCTAGAGGTGGTCTCTGTCGGTCCCGAGACATTGCCTCTGGATTTGGTGCCCAGGGTGAATTGTAGGTCCTGAGGACAGACCCGGGGCGAAGGCGCCCGGCGCCACGTCAAAAATTCCCCAAGAGGTGCCGCTTGCGATTTTGCTGCACACATCGCGTCAGAGATGTGGACCACCAGCACCGGCATTTCCCTCACAGCTTGGCCTCTGGGATCCAGAACTGGCCTTTTGGGGCACTTGCACCTAGCAGCGTGTCCAGCTAACCGAGAGCCGTCGCCAGAATTTTGGACCCTAGGGGTGGTCTCTGTCGGTCCCGAGACATTGCCTCTGGATTTGGTGCCCAGGGTGAATTGGAGGTCCTGAGCACAGACCCGGGGCGAAGGCGCCCGGCGCCACGTCAAAAATTCCCCAAGAGCTGCCGCTTGCGATTTTGCTCCACACATGGGGTCAGAGATCGGGACCACCAGCACCGGCATTTCTCTCACAGCTTGGCCTCTGGGATCCAGACCTGGCCTTTTGGGGCTCTTGCACCTAGCAGAGGGTCCAGCTAACCGAGAGCCGTCGCCAGAATTTTGGACCCTAGAGGTGGGCTCTGTCGGTCCCGAGACATTGCCTCTGGATTTGGTGCCCAGGGTGAATTTGTCTGTCCTGAGCACAGACCCGGGGCGAAGGCGCCCGGCGCCACGTCAAAAATTCCCCAAGAGCTGCCGCTTGGGATTTTGCTCCACACATGGGTTCAGAGATCGGGACCGCCACCACCAGCATTTTTCTGACAGCTTGGCCTCTGGGATCCAGACCTGGCCTTTTGGGGCTCTTGCACCTAGCAGCGTGTCCAGCTAACCGAGAGCCGTCGCCAGAATTTTGGACCCTAGGGGTGGTCTCTGTCGGTCCCGAGACATTGCCTCTGGATTTGGTGCCCAGGGTGAATTGGAGGTCCTGAGCACAGACCCGGGGCGAAGGCGCCCGGCGCCACGTCAAAAATTCCCCAAGAGCTGCCGCTTGGGATTTTGCACCACACATGGGGTCGGCGATCGGGACCGCCACCACCGGCATTTCCCTCACAGCTTGGCCTCTGGGATCCAGACCTGGCCTTTTGGGGCACTTGCACCTAGCAGCGTGTCCAGCTAACCGAGAGCCGTCGCCAGAATTTTGGACCCTAGATGTGGTCTCTGTCGGTCCCGAGACATTGCCTCTGGATTTGGTGCCCAGGGTGAATTGTAGGTCCTGAGCACAGACCCGGGGCGAAGGCGCCCGGCGCCACGTCAAAAATTCCCCAAGAGCTGCCGCTTGCGATTTTGCTGCACACATCGCGTCAGAGATGTGGACCACCAGCACCGGCATTTCCCTCACAGCTTGGCCTCTGGGATCCAGAACTGGCCTTTTGGGGCACTTGCACCTAGCAGCGTGTCCAGCTAACCGAGAGCCGTCGCCAGAATTTTGGACCCTAGGGGTGGTCTCTGTCGGTCCCGAGACATTGCCTCTGGATTTGGTGCCCAGGGTGAATTGTAGGTCCTGAGCACAGACCCGGGGCGAAGGCGCCCGGCGCCACGTCAAGAATTCCCCAAGAGCTGCCGCTTGCGATTTTGCTCCACACATGGGGTCAGAGATCGGGACCACCAGCACCGGCATTTCTCTCACAGCTTGGCCTCTGGGATCCAGACCTGGCCTTTTGGGGCTCTTGCACCTAGCAGAGGGTCCAGCTAACCAAGAGCCGTCGCCAGAATTTTGGACCCTTGAGGTGGTCTCTGTCGGTCCCGAGACATTGCCTCTGGATTTGGTGCCCAGGGTGAATTGGAGGTCCTGAGCACAGACCCGGGGCGAAGGCGCCCGGCGCCACGTCCAAAATTCTCCAAGTGCTGCCGCTTGGGATTTTGCACCACACATGGGGTCGGCGATCGGGACCGCCACCATCGGCATTTCTCTGACAGCTTGGCCTCTGGGATCCAGACCTGGCCTTTTGGGGCACTTGCACCTAGCAGCGTGTCCAGCTAACCGAGAGCCGTCGCCAGAATTTTGGACCCTAGGGGTGGTCTCTGTCGGTCCCGAGACATTGCCTCTGGATTTGGTGCCCAGGGTGAATTGTAGGTCCTGAGCACAGACCCGGGGCGAAGGCGCCCGGCGCCACGTCAAAAATTCCCCAAGAGCTGCCGCTTGCGATTTTGCTCCACACATGGCGTCAGAGATCGGGACCACCAGCACCGGCATTTCTCTCACAGCTTGGCCTCTGGGATCCAGACCTGGCCTTTTGGGGCTCTTGCACCTAGCAGAGGGTCCAGCTAACCGAGAGCCGTCGCCAGAATTTTGGACCCTAGGGGTGGTCTCTGTCGGTCCCGAGACATTGCCTCTGGATTTGGTGCCCAGGGTGAATTGGAGGTCCTGAGCACAGACCCGGGGCGAAGGCGCCCGGCGCCACGTCAAAAATTCCCCAAGAGCTGCCGCTTGGGATTTTGCACCACACATGGGGTCGGCGATCGGGACCGCCACCACCGGCATTTCCCTCACAGCTTGGCCTCTGGGATCCAGACCTGGCCTTTTGGGGCACTTGCACCTAGCAGCGTGTCCAGCTAACCGAGAGCCGTCGCCAGAATTTTGGACCCTAGATGTGGTCTCTGTCGGTCCCGAGACATTGCCTCTGGATTTGGTGCCCAGGGTGAATTGTAGGTCCTGAGCACAGACCCGGGGCGAAGGCGCCCGGCGCCACGTCAAAAATTCCCCAAGAGCTGCCGCTTGCGATTTTGCTGCACACATCGCGTCAGAGATGTGGACCACCAGCACCGGCATTTCCCTCACAGCTTGGCCTCTGGGATCCAGAACTGGCCTTTTGGGGCACTTGCACCTAGCAGCGTGTCCAGCTAACCGAGAGCCGTCGCCAGAATTTTGGACCCTAGGGGTGGTCTCTGTCGGTCCCGAGACATTGCCTCTGGATTTGGTGCCCAGGGTGAATTGTAGGTCCTGAGCACAGACCCGGGGCGAAGGCGCCCGGCGCCACGTCAAGAATTCCCCAAGAGCTGCCGCTTGCGATTTTACTCCACACATGGGGTCAGAGATCGGGACCACCAGCACCGGCATTTCTCTCACAGCTTGGCCTCTGGGATCCAGACCTGGCCTTTTGGGGCTCTTGCACCTAGCAGAGGGTCCAGCTAACCAAGAGCCGTCGCCAGAATTTTGGACCCTTGAGGTGGTCTCTGTCGGTCCCGAGACATTGCCTCTGGATTTGGTGCCCAGGGTGAATTGGAGGTCCTGAGCACAGACCCGGGGCGAAGGCGCCCGGCGCCACGTCCAAAATTCTCCAAATGCTGCCGCTTGGGATTTTGCACCACACATGGGGTCGGTGATCGGGACCGCCACCATCGGCATTTCTCTGACAGCTTGGCCTCTGGGATCCAGACCTGGCCTTTTGGGGCACTTGCACCTAGCAGCGTGTCCAGCTAACCGAGAGCCGTCGCCAGAATTTTGGACCCTAGGGGTGGTCTCTGTCGGTCCCGAGACATTGCCTCTGGATTTGGTGCCCAGGGTGAATTGTAGGTCCTGAGCACAGACCCGGGGCGAAGGCGCCCGGCGCCACGTCAAAAATTCCCCAAGAGCTGCCGCTTGCAATTTTGCTCCACACATGGCGTCAGAGATCGGGACCACCAGCACCGGCATTTCCCTCACAGCTTGGCCTCTGGGATCCAGACCTGGCCTTTTGGGGCTCTTGCACCTAGCAGAGGGTCCAGCTAACCGAGAGCCGTCGCCAGAATTTTGGACCCTTGAGGCGGTCTCTGTCAGTCCCGAGACATTGCCTCTGGATTTGGTGCCCAGGGTGAATTGGAGGTCCTGAGGACAGACCCGGGGCGAAGGCGCCCGGCGCCACGTCAAAAATTCCGCAAGAGCTGCCGCTTGCGATTTTGCTCCACACATGGGGTCAGTTATCGGGACCACCAGCACCGGCATTTCTCTGACAGCTTGGCCTCTGAGGTCCAGACCTGGCCTTTTGGCGCACTTGCACCTAGCAGAGTGTCCAGCTTCCCGAGAGCCGTCGCCAGAATTTTGGACCCTAGAGGTGGGCTCTGTCGGTCCCGAGACATTGCCTCTGGATTTGGTGCCCAGGGTGAATTTGTCTGTCCTGAGCACAGACCCGGGGCGAAGGCGCCCGGCGCCACGTCAAAAATTCCCCAAGATCTGCCGCTTGGGATTTTGCTCCACACATGGGGTCAGAGATCGGGACCGCCACCACCAGCATTTTTCTGACAGCTTGGCCTCTGGGATCCAGACCTGGCCTTTTGGGGCTCTTGCACCTAGCAGCGTGTCCAGCTAACCGAGAGCCGTCGCCAGAATTTTGGACCCTAGGGGTGGTCTCTGTCGGTCCCGAGACATTGCCTCTGGATTTGGTGCCCAGGGTGAATTGTAGGTCCTGAGCACAGACCCGGGGCGAAGGCGCCCGGCGCCACGTCAAAAATTCCCCAAGAGCTACCGCTTGGGATTTTGCACCACACATGGGGTCGGCGATCGGGACCGCCACCACCGGCATTTCCCTCACAGCTTGGCCTCTGGGATCCAGACCTGGCCTTTTGGGGCACTTGCACCTAGCAGCGTGTCCAGCTAACCGAGAGCCGTCGCCAGAATTTTGGACCCTAGGGGTGGTCTCTGTCGGTCCCGAGACATTGCCTCTGGATTTGGTGCCCAGGGTGAATTGTAGGTCCTGAGCACAGACCCGGGGCGAAGGCGCCCGGCGCCACGTCAAGAATTCCCCAAGAGCTGCCGCTTGCGATTTTGCTCCACACATGGCGTCAGAGATCGGGACCACCAGCACCGGCATTTCTCTCACAGCTTGGTCTCTGGGATCCAGACCTGGCCTTTTGGGGCTCTTGCACCTAGCAGAGGGTCCAGCTAACCGAGAGCCGTCGCCAGAATTTTGGACCCTTGAGGTGGTCTCTGTCGGTCCCGAGACATTGCCTCTGGATTTGGTGCCCAGGGTGAATTGGAGGTCCTGAGCACAGACCCGGGACGAAGGCGCCCGGCGCCACGTCCAAAATTCCCCAAGAGCTGCCGCTTGGGATTTTGCACCACACATAGGGTCGGCGATCGGGACCGCCTCCACCGGCATTTTTCTGACAGCTTGGCCTCTGGGATCCAGACCTGGCCTTTTGGGGCACTTGCACCTAGCAGCGTGTCCAGCTAACCGAGAGCCGTCGCCCGAATTTTGGACCCTAGGGGTGGTCTCTGTCAGTCCCGAGACATTGCCTCTGGATTTGGTGCCAGGGTGAATTGTAGGTCCTGAGCACAGACCCGGGGCGAAGGCGCCTGGCGCCATGTCAAAAATTCCCCAAGAGCTGCCGCTTGCGATTTTGCTGCACACATCGCGTCAGAGATGTGGACCACCAGCACCGGCATTTCCCTCACAGCTTGGCCTCTGGGATCCAGAACTGGCCTTTTGGGGCACTTGCACCTAGCAGCGTGTCCAGCTAACCGAGAGCCGTCGCCAGAATTTTGGACCCTAGGGGTGGTCTCTGTCGGTCCCGAGACATTGCCTCTGGATTTGGTGCCCAGGGTGAATTGTAGGTCCTGAGCACAGACCCGGGGCGAAGGCGCCCGGCGCCACGTCAAAAATTCCCCAAGAGCTGCCGCTTGGGATTTTGCACCACACATGGGGTCGGCGATCGGGACCGCCACCACCGGCATTTCCCTCACAGCTTGGCCTCTGGGATCCAGACCTGGCCTTTTGGGGCACTTGCACCTAGCAGCGTGTCCAGCTAACCGAGAGCCGTCGCCAGAATTTTGGACCCTAGATGTGGTCTCTGTCGGTCCCGAGACATTGCCTCTGGATTTGGTGCCCAGGGTGAATTGTAGGTCCTGAGCACAGACCCGGGGCGAAGGCGCCCGGCGCCACGTCAAAAATTCCCCAAGAGCTGCCGCTTGCGATTTTGCTGCACACATCGCGTCAGAGATGTGGACCACCAGCACCGGCATTTCCCTCACAGCTTGGCCTCTGGGATCCAGACCTGGCCTTTTGGGGCACTTGCACCTAGCAGCGTGTCCAGCTAACCGAGAGCCGTCGCCAGAATTTTGGACCCTAGGGGTGGTCTCTGTCGGTCCCGAGACATTGCCTCTGGATTTGGTGCCCAGGGTGAATTGTAGGTCCTGAGCACAGACCCGGGGCGAAGGCGCCCGGCGCCACGTCAAGAATTCCCCAAGAGCTGCCGCTTGCGATTTTGCTCCACACATGGGGTCAGAGATCGGGACCACCAGCACCGGCATTTCTCTCACAGCTTGGCCTCTGGGATCCAGACCTGGCCTTTTGGGGCTCTTGCACCTAGCAGAGGATCCAGCTAACCGAGAGCCGTCGCCAGAATTTTGGACCCTTGAGGTGGTCTCTGTCGGTCCCGAGACATTGCCTCTGGATTTGGTGCCCAGGGTGAATTGGAGGTCCTGAGCACAGACCCGGGGCGAAGGCGCCCGGCGCCACGTCCAAAATTCTCCAAATGCTGCCGCTTGGGATTTTGCACCACACATGGGGTCGGCGATCGGGACCGCCACCATCGGCATTTCTCTGACAGCTTGGCCTCTGGGATCCAGACCTGGCCTTTTGGGGCACTTGCACCTAGCAGCGTGTCCAGCTAACCGAGAGCCGTCGCCAGAATTTTGGACCCTAGGGGTGGTCTCTGTCGGTCCCGAGACATTGCCTCTGGATTTGGTGCCCAGGGTGAATTGTAGGTCCTGAGCACAGACCCGGGGCGAAGGCGCCCGGCGCCACGTCAAAAATTCCCCAAGAGCTGCCGCTTGCGATTTTGCTCCACACATGGCGTCAGAGATCGGGACCACCAGCACCGGCATTTCTCTCACAGCTTGGCCTCTGGGATCCAGACCTGGCCTTTTGGGGCTCTTGCACCTAGCAGAGGGTCCAGCTAACCGAGAGCCGTCGCCAGAATTTTGGACCCTTGAGGTGGTCTCTGTCGGTCCCGAGACATTGCCTCTGGATTTGGTGCCCAGGGTGAATTGGAGGTCCTGAGCACAGACCCGGGGCGAAGGCGCCCGGCGCCACGTCAAGAATTCCCCAAGAGCTGCCGCTTGCGATTTTGCTCCACACATGGGGTCAGAGATCGGGACCGCCACCACCAGCATTTTTCTGACAGCTTGGCCTCTGGGATCCAGACCTGGCCTTTTGGGGCTCTTGCACCTAGCAGAGGGTCCAGCTAACCGAGAGCCGTCGCCAGAATTTTGGACCCTTGAGGTGGTCTCTGTCGGTCCCGAGACATTGCCTCTGGATTTGGTGCCCAGGGTGAATTGGAGGTCCTGAGCACAGACCCGGGACGAAGGCGCCCGGCGCCACGTCCAAAATTCCCCAAGAGCTGCCGCTTGGGATTTTGCACCACACATAGGGTCGGCGATCGGGACCGCCTCCACCGGCATTTTTCTGACAGCTTGGCCTCTGGGATCCAGACCTGGCCTTTTGGGGCACTTGCACCTAGCAGCGTGTCCAGCTAACCGAGAGCCGTCGCCCGAATTTTGGACCCTAGGGGTGGTCTCTGTCAGTCCCGAGACATTGCCTCTGGATTTGGTGCCAGGGTGAATTGTAGGTCCTGAGCACAGACCCGGGGCGAAGGCGCCTGGCGCCATGTCAAAAATTCCCCAAGAGCTGCCGCTTGCGATTTTGCTGCACACATCGCGTCAGAGATGTGGACCACCAGCACCGGCATTTCCCTCACAGCTTGGCCTCTGGGATCCAGAACTGGCCTTTTGGGGCACTTGCACCTAGCAGCGTGTCCAGCTAACCGAGAGCCGTCGCCAGAATTTTGGACCCTAGGGGTGGTCTCTGTCGGTCCCGAGACATTGCCTCTGGATTTGGTGCCCAGGGTGAATTGTAGGTCCTGAGCACAGACCCGGGGCGAAGGCGCCCGGCGCCACGTCAAAAATTCCCCAAGAGCTGCCGCTTGGGATTTTGCACCACACATGGGGTCGGCGATCGGGACCGCCACCACCGGCATTTCTCTGACAGCTTGGCCTCTGGGATCCAGAACTGGCCTTTTGGGGCACTTGCACCTAGCAGCGTGTCCAGCTAACCGAGAGCCGTCGCCAGAATTTTGGACCCTAGGGGTGGTCTCTGTCGGTCCCGAGACATTGCCTCTGGATTTGGTGCCCAGGGTGAATTGGAGGTCCTGAGGACAGACCCGGGGCGAAGGCGCGCGGCGCCACGTCAAAAATTCCCCAAGAGCTGCTGCTTGCGATTTTGCTCCACACATGGGGTCAGTGATCGGGACCACCAGCACCGGCATTTCTCTGACAGCTTGACCTCTGGGATCCAGACCTGGCCTTTTGGCGCACTTGCACCTAGCAGAGTGTCCAGCTTCCCGAGAGCCGTCGCCAGAATTTTGGACCCTAGAGGTGGGCTCTGTCGGTCCCGAGACATTGCCTCTGGATTTGGTGCCCAGGGTGAATTTGTCTGTCCTGAGTGCAGGTCTGGGGCGAAGGCGCCCGGCGCCACGTCAAAAATTCCCCAAGAGCTGCCGCTTGGGATTTTGCTCCACACATGGGGTCAGAGATCGGGACCGCCACCACCAGAATTTTTCTGACACCTTGGCCTCTGGGATCCAGACCTGGCCTTTTGGGGCTCTTGCACCTAGCAGAGGGTCCAGCTAACCGAGAGCCGTCGCCAGAATTTTGGACCCTTGAGGTGGTCTCTGTCGGTCCCGAGACATTGCCTCTGGATTTGGTGCCCAGGGTGAATTGGAGGTCCTGAGCACAGACCCGGGACGAAGGCGCCCGGCGCCACGTCCAAAATTCTCCAAGTGCTGCCGCTTGGGATTTTGCACCACACATGGGGTCGGCGATCGGGACCGCCACCATCGGCATTTCTCTGACAGCTTGGCCTCTGGGATCCAGAGCTGGCCTTTTGGGGCACTTGCACCTAGCAGCGTGTCCAGCTAACCGAGAGCCGTCGCCAGAATTTTGGACCCTAGGGGTGGTCTCTGTCGGTCCCGAGACATTGCCTCTGGATTTGGTGCCCAGGGTGAATTGTAGGTCCTGAGCACAGACCCGGGGCGAAGGCGCCCGGCGCCACGTCAAAAATTCCCCAAGAGCTGCAGCTTGCGATTTTGCTCCACACATGGCGTCAGAGATCGGGACCACCAGCACCGACATTTCTCTCACAGCTTGGCCTCTGGGATCCAGACCTGGCCTTTTGGGGCTCTTGCACCTAGCAGAGGGTCCAACTAACCAAGAGCCGTCGCCAGAATTTTGGACCCTTGAGGTGGTCTCTGTCGGTCCCGAGACATTGCCTCTGGATTTGGTGCCCAGGGTGAATTGGAGGTCCTGAGCACAGACCCGGGGCGAAGGCGCCCGGCGCCACGTCAAAAATTCCCCAAGAGCTGCCGCTTGGGATTTTGCACCACACATGGGGTCGGCGATCGGGACCGCCACCACCGGCATTTCTCTGACAGCTTGGCCTCTGGGATCCAGACCTGGCCTTTTGGGGCACTTGCACCTAGCAGCGTGTCCAGCTAACCGAGAGCCGTCGCCAGAATTTTGGACCCTAGAGGTGGTCTCTGTCGGTCCCGAGACATTGCCTCTGGATTTGGTGCCCAGGGTGAATTTGTCTGTCCTGAGTGCAGGTCTGGGGCGAAGGCGCCCGGCGCCACGTCAAAAATTCACCAAGAGCTGCCGCTTGGGATTTTGCTCCACACATGGGGTCAGAGATCGGGACCGCCACCACCAGCATTTTTCTGACAGCTTGGCCTCTGGGATCCAGACCTGGCCTTTTGGGGCTCTTGCACCTAGCAGAGGGTCCAGCTAACCGAGAGCCGTCGCCAGAATTTTGGACCCTAGAGGTGGTCTCTGTCGGTCCCGAGACATTGCCTCTGGATTTGGTGCCCAGGGTGAATTGTAGGTCCTGAGGACAGACCCGGGGCGAAGGCGCCCGGCGCCACGTCAAAAATTCCCCAAGAGGTGCCGCTTGCGATTTTGCTGCACACATCGCGTCAGAGATGTGGACCACCAGCACCGGCATTTCCCTCACAGCTTGGCCTCTGGGATCCAGAACTGGCCTTTTGGGGCACTTGCACCTAGCAGCGTGTCCAGCTAACCGAGAGCCGTCGCCAGAATTTTGGACCCTAGGGGTGGTCTCTGTCGGTCCCGAGACATTGCCTCTGGATTTGGTGCCCAGGGTGAATTGGAGGTCCTGAGCACAGACCCGGGGCGAAGGCGCCCGGCGCCACGTCAAAAATTCCCCAAGAGCTGCCGCTTGCGATTTTGCTCCACACATGGGGTCAGAGATCGGGACCACCAGCACCGGCATTTCTCTCACAGCTTGGCCTCTGGGATCCAGACCTGGCCTTTTGGGGCTCTTGCACCTAGCAGAGGGTCCAGCTAACCGAGAGCCGTCGCCAGAATTTTGGACCCTAGAGGTGGGCTCTGTCGGTCCCGAGACATTGCCTCTGGATTTGGTGCCCAGGGTGAATTTGTCTGTCCTGAGCACAGACCCGGGGCGAAGGCGCCCGGCGCCACGTCAAAAATTCCCCAAGAGCTGCCGCTTGGGATTTTGCTCCACACATGGGTTCAGAGATCGGGACCGCCACCACCAGCATTTTTCTGACAGCTTGGCCTCTGGGATCCAGACCTGGCCTTTTGGGGCTCTTGCACCTAGCAGCGTGTCCAGCTAACCGAGAGCCGTCGCCAGAATTTTGGACCCTAGGGGTGGTCTCTGTCGGTCCCGAGACATTGCCTCTGGATTTGGTGCCCAGGGTGAATTGGAGGTCCTGAGCACAGACCCGGGGCGAAGGCGCCCGGCGCCACGTCAAAAATTCCCCAAGAGCTGCCGCTTGGGATTTTGCACCACACATGGGGTCGGCGATCGGGACCGCCACCACCGGCATTTCCCTCACAGCTTGGCCTCTGGGATCCAGACCTGGCCTTTTGGGGCACTTGCACCTAGCAGCGTGTCCAGCTAACCGAGAGCCGTCGCCAGAATTTTGGACCCTAGATGTGGTCTCTGTCGGTCCCGAGACATTGCCTCTGGATTTGGTGCCCAGGGTGAATTGTAGGTCCTGAGCACAGACCCGGGGCGAAGGCGCCCGGCGCCACGTCAAAAATTCCCCAAGAGCTGCCGCTTGCGATTTTGCTGCACACATCGCGTCAGAGATGTGGACCACCAGCACCGGCATTTCCCTCACAGCTTGGCCTCTGGGATCCAGAACTGGCCTTTTGGGGCACTTGCACCTAGCAGCGTGTCCAGCTAACCGAGAGCCGTCGCCAGAATTTTGGACCCTAGGGGTGGTCTCTGTCGGTCCCGAGACATTGCCTCTGGATTTGGTGCCCAGGGTGAATTGTAGGTCCTGAGCACAGACCCGGGGCGAAGGCGCCCGGCGCCACGTCAAGAATTCCCCAAGAGCTGCCGCTTGCGATTTTGCTCCACACATGGGGTCAGAGATCGGGACCACCAGCACCGGCATTTCTCTCACAGCTTGGCCTCTGGGATCCAGACCTGGCCTTTTGGGGCTCTTGCACCTAGCAGAGGGTCCAGCTAACCAAGAGCCGTCGCCAGAATTTTGGACCCTTGAGGTGGTCTCTGTCGGTCCCGAGACATTGCCTCTGGATTTGGTGCCCAGGGTGAATTGGAGGTCCTGAGCACAGACCCGGGGCGAAGGCGCCCGGCGCCACGTCCAAAATTCTCCAAGTGCTGCCGCTTGGGATTTTGCACCACACATGGGGTCGGCGATCGGGACCGCCACCATCGGCATTTCTCTGACAGCTTGGCCTCTGGGATCCAGACCTGGCCTTTTGGGGCACTTGCACCTAGCAGCGTGTCCAGCTAACCGAGAGCCGTCGCCAGAATTTTGGACCCTAGGGGTGGTCTCTGTCGGTCCCGAGACATTGCCTCTGGATTTGGTGCCCAGGGTGAATTGTAGGTCCTGAGCACAGACCCGGGGCGAAGGCGCCCGGCGCCACGTCAAAAATTCCCCAAGAGCTGCCGCTTGCGATTTTGCTCCACACATGGCGTCAGAGATCGGGACCACCAGCACCGGCATTTCTCTCACAGCTTGGCCTCTGGGATCCAGACCTGGCCTTTTGGGGCTCTTGCACCTAGCAGAGGGTCCAGCTAACCGAGAGCCGTCGCCAGAATTTTGGACCCTAGGGGTGGTCTCTGTCGGTCCCGAGACATTGCCTCTGGATTTGGTGCCCAGGGTGAATTGGAGGTCCTGAGCACAGACCCGGGGCGAAGGCGCCCGGCGCCACGTCAAAAATTCCCCAAGAGCTGCCGCTTGGGATTTTGCACCACACATGGGGTCGGCGATCGGGACCGCCACCACCGGCATTTCCCTCACAGCTTGGCCTCTGGGATCCAGACCTGGCCTTTTGGGGCACTTGCACCTAGCAGCGTGTCCAGCTAACCGAGAGCCGTCGCCAGAATTTTGGACCCTAGATGTGGTCTCTGTCGGTCCCGAGACATTGCCTCTGGATTTGGTGCCCAGGGTGAATTGTAGGTCCTGAGCACAGACCCGGGGCGAAGGCGCCCGGCGCCACGTCAAAAATTCCCCAAGAGCTGCCGCTTGCGATTTTGCTGCACACATCGCGTCAGAGATGTGGACCACCAGCACCGGCATTTCCCTCACAGCTTGGCCTCTGGGATCCAGAACTGGCCTTTTGGGGCACTTGCACCTAGCAGCGTGTCCAGCTAACCGAGAGCCGTCGCCAGAATTTTGGACCCTAGGGGTGGTCTCTGTCGGTCCCGAGACATTGCCTCTGGATTTGGTGCCCAGGGTGAATTGTAGGTCCTGAGCACAGACCCGGGGCGAAGGCGCCCGGCGCCACGTCAAGAATTCCCCAAGAGCTGCCGCTTGCGATTTTACTCCACACATGGGGTCAGAGATCGGGACCACCAGCACCGGCATTTCTCTCACAGCTTGGCCTCTGGGATCCAGACCTGGCCTTTTGGGGCTCTTGCACCTAGCAGAGGGTCCAGCTAACCAAGAGCCGTCGCCAGAATTTTGGACCCTTGAGGTGGTCTCTGTCGGTCCCGAGACATTGCCTCTGGATTTGGTGCCCAGGGTGAATTGGAGGTCCTGAGCACAGACCCGGGGCGAAGGCGCCCGGCGCCACGTCCAAAATTCTCCAAATGCTGCCGCTTGGGATTTTGCACCACACATGGGGTCGGCGATCGGGACCGCCACCATCGGCATTTCTCTGACAGCTTGGCCTCTGGGATCCAGACCTGGCCTTTTGGGGCACTTGCACCTAGCAGCGTGTCCAGCTAACCGAGAGCCGTCGCCAGAATTTTGGACCCTAGGGGTGGTCTCTGTCGGTCCCGAGACATTGCCTCTGGATTTGGTGCCCAGGGTGAATTGTAGGTCCTGAGCACAGACCCGGGGCGAAGGCGCCCGGCGCCACGTCAAAAATTCCCCAAGAGCTGCCGCTTGCAATTTTGCTCCACACATGGCGTCAGAGATCGGGACCACCAGCACCGGCATTTCCCTCACAGCTTGGCCTCTGGGATCCAGACCTGGCCTTTTGGGGCTCTTGCACCTAGCAGAGGGTCCAGCTAACCGAGAGCCGTCGCCAGAATTTTGGACCCTTGAGGCGGTCTCTGTCAGTCCCGAGACATTGCCTCTGGATTTGGTGCCCAGGGTGAATTGGAGGTCCTGAGGACAGACCCGGGGCGAAGGCGCCCGGCGCCACGTCAAAAATTCCGCAAGAGCTGCCGCTTGCGATTTTGCTCCACACATGGGGTCAGTTATCGGGACCACCAGCACCGGCATTTCTCTGACAGCTTGGCCTCTGAGGTCCAGACCTGGCCTTTTGGCGCACTTGCACCTAGCAGAGTGTCCAGCTTCCCGAGAGCCGTCGCCAGAATTTTGGACCCTAGAGGTGGGCTCTGTCGGTCCCGAGACATTGCCTCTGGATTTGGTGCCCAGGGTGAATTTGTCTGTCCTGAGCACAGACCCGGGGCGAAGGCGCCCGGCGCCACGTCAAAAATTCCCCAAGATCTGCCGCTTGGGATTTTGCTCCACACATGGGGTCAGAGATCGGGACCGCCACCACCAGCATTTTTCTGACAGCTTGGCCTCTGGGATCCAGACCTGGCCTTTTGGGGCTCTTGCACCTAGCAGCGTGTCCAGCTAACCGAGAGCCGTCGCCAGAATTTTGGACCCTAGGGGTGGTCTCTGTCGGTCCCGAGACATTGCCTCTGGATTTGGTGCCCAGGGTGAATTGTAGGTCCTGAGCACAGACCCGGGGCGAAGGCGCCCGGCGCCACGTCAAAAATTCCCCAAGAGCTACCGCTTGGGATTTTGCACCACACATGGGGTCGGCGATCGGGACCGCCACCACCGGCATTTCCCTCACAGCTTGGCCTCTGGGATCCAGACCTGGCCTTTTGGGGCACTTGCACCTAGCAGCGTGTCCAGCTAACCGAGAGCCGTCGCCAGAATTTTGGACCCTAGGGGTGGTCTCTGTCGGTCCCGAGACATTGCCTCTGGATTTGGTGCCCAGGGTGAATTGTAGGTCCTGAGCACAGACCCGGGGCGAAGGCGCCCGGCGCCACGTCAAGAATTCCCCAAGAGCTGCCGCTTGCGATTTTGCTCCACACATGGCGTCAGAGATCGGGACCACCAGCACCGGCATTTCTCTCACAGCTTGGTCTCTGGGATCCAGACCTGGCCTTTTGGGGCTCTTGCACCTAGCAGAGGGTCCAGCTAACCGAGAGCCGTCGCCAGAATTTTGGACCCTTGAGGTGGTCTCTGTCGGTCCCGAGACATTGCCTCTGGATTTGGTGCCCAGGGTGAATTGGAGGTCCTGAGCACAGACCCGGGACGAAGGCGCCCGGCGCCACGTCCAAAATTCCCCAAGAGCTGCCGCTTGGGATTTTGCACCACACATAGGGTCGGCGATCGGGACCGCCTCCACCGGCATTTTTCTGACAGCTTGGCCTCTGGGATCCAGACCTGGCCTTTTGGGGCACTTGCACCTAGCAGCGTGTCCAGCTAACCGAGAGCCGTCGCCCGAATTTTGGACCCTAGGGGTGGTCTCTGTCAGTCCCGAGACATTGCCTCTGGATTTGGTGCCAGGGTGAATTGTAGGTCCTGAGCACAGACCCGGGGCGAAGGCGCCTGGCGCCATGTCAAAAATTCCCCAAGAGCTGCCGCTTGCGATTTTGCTGCACACATCGCGTCAGAGATGTGGACCACCAGCACCGGCATTTCCCTCACAGCTTGGCCTCTGGGATCCAGAACTGGCCTTTTGGGGCACTTGCACCTAGCAGCGTGTCCAGCTAACCGAGAGCCGTCGCCAGAATTTTGGACCCTAGGGGTGGTCTCTGTCGGTCCCGAGACATTGCCTCTGGATTTGGTGCCCAGGGTGAATTGTAGGTCCTGAGCACAGACCCGGGGCGAAGGCGCCCGGCGCCACGTCAAAAATTCCCCAAGAGCTGCCGCTTGGGATTTTGCACCACACATGGGGTCGGCGATCGGGACCGCCACCACCGGCATTTCCCTCACAGCTTGGCCTCTGGGATCCAGACCTGGCCTTTTGGGGCACTTGCACCTAGCAGCGTGTCCAGCTAACCGAGAGCCGTCGCCAGAATTTTGGACCCTAGATGTGGTCTCTGTCGGTCCCGAGACATTGCCTCTGGATTTGGTGCCCAGGGTGAATTGTAGGTCCTGAGCACAGACCCGGGGCGAAGGCGCCCGGCGCCACGTCAAAAATTCCCCAAGAGCTGCCGCTTGCGATTTTGCTGCACACATCGCGTCAGAGATGTGGACCACCAGCACCGGCATTTCCCTCACAGCTTGGCCTCTGGGATCCAGACCTGGCCTTTTGGGGCACTTGCACCTAGCAGCGTGTCCAGCTAACCGAGAGCCGTCGCCAGAATTTTGGACCCTAGGGGTGGTCTCTGTCGGTCCCGAGACATTGCCTCTGGATTTGGTGCCCAGGGTGAATTGTAGGTCCTGAGCACAGACCCGGGGCGAAGGCGCCCGGCGCCACGTCAAGAATTCCCCAAGAGCTGCCGCTTGCGATTTTGCTCCACACATGGGGTCAGAGATCGGGACCACCAGCACCGGCATTTCTCTCACAGCTTGGCCTCTGGGATCCAGACCTGGCCTTTTGGGGCTCTTGCACCTAGCAGAGGATCCAGCTAACCGAGAGCCGTCGCCAGAATTTTGGACCCTTGAGGTGGTCTCTGTCGGTCCCGAGACATTGCCTCTGGATTTGGTGCCCAGGGTGAATTGGAGGTCCTGAGCACAGACCCGGGGCGAAGGCGCCCGGCGCCACGTCCAAAATTCTCCAAATGCTGCCGCTTGGGATTTTGCACCACACATGGGGTCGGCGATCGGGACCGCCACCATCGGCATTTCTCTGACAGCTTGGCCTCTGGGATCCAGACCTGGCCTTTTGGGGCACTTGCACCTAGCAGCGTGTCCAGCTAACCGAGAGCCGTCGCCAGAATTTTGGACCCTAGGGGTGGTCTCTGTCGGTCCCGAGACATTGCCTCTGGATTTGGTGCCCAGGGTGAATTGTAGGTCCTGAGCACAGACCCGGGGCGAAGGCGCCCGGCGCCACGTCAAAAATTCCCCAAGAGCTGCCGCTTGCGATTTTGCTCCACACATGGCGTCAGAGATCGGGACCACCAGCACCGGCATTTCTCTCACAGCTTGGCCTCTGGGATCCAGACCTGGCCTTTTGGGGCTCTTGCACCTAGCAGAGGGTCCAGCTAACCGAGAGCCGTCGCCAGAATTTTGGACCCTTGAGGTGGTCTCTGTCGGTCCCGAGACATTGCCTCTGGATTTGGTGCCCAGGGTGAATTGTAGGTCCTGAGCACAGACCCGGGGCGAAGGCGCCCGGCGCCACGTCAAGAATTCCCCAAGAGCTGCCGCTTGCGATTTTGCTCCACACATGGGGTCAGAGATCGGGACCGCCACCACCAGCATTTTTCTGACAGCTTGGCCTCTGGGATCCAGACCTGGCCTTTTGGGGCTCTTGCACCTAGCAGAGGGTCCAGCTAACCGAGAGCCGTCGCCAGAATTTTGGACCCTTGAGGTGGTCTCTGTCGGTCCCGAGACATTGCCTCTGGATTTGGTGCCCAGGGTGAATTGGAGGTCCTGAGCACAGACCCGGGACGAAGGCGCCCGGCGCCACGTCCAAAATTCCCCAAGAGCTGCCGCTTGGGATTTTGCACCACACATAGGGTCGGCGATCGGGACCGCCTCCACCGGCATTTTTCTGACAGCTTGGCCTCTGGGATCCAGACCTGGCCTTTTGGGGCACTTGCACCTAGCAGCGTGTCCAGCTAACCGAGAGCCGTCGCCCGAATTTTGGACCCTAGGGGTGGTCTCTGTCAGTCCCGAGACATTGCCTCTGGATTTGGTGCCAGGGTGAATTGTAGGTCCTGAGCACAGACCCGGGGCGAAGGCGCCTGGCGCCATGTCAAAAATTCCCCAAGAGCTGCCGCTTGCGATTTTGCTGCACACATCGCGTCAGAGATGTGGACCACCAGCACCGGCATTTCCCTCACAGCTTGGCCTCTGGGATCCAGAACTGGCCTTTTGGGGCACTTGCACCTAGCAGCGTGTCCAGCTAACCGAGAGCCGTCGCCAGAATTTTGGACCCTAGGGGTGGTCTCTGTCGGTCCCGAGACATTGCCTCTGGATTTGGTGCCCAGGGTGAATTGTAGGTCCTGAGCACAGACCCGGGGCGAAGGCGCCCGGCGCCACGTCAAAAATTCCCCAAGAGCTGCCGCTTGGGATTTTGCACCACACATGGGGTCGGCGATCGGGACCGCCACCACCGGCATTTCTCTGACAGCTTGGCCTCTGGGATCCAGAACTGGCCTTTTGGGGCACTTGCACCTAGCAGCGTGTCCAGCTAACCGAGAGCCGTCGCCAGAATTTTGGACCCTAGGGGTGGTCTCTGTCGGTCCCGAGACATTGCCTCTGGATTTGGTGCCCAGGGTGAATTGGAGGTCCTGAGCACAGACCCGGGGCGAAGGCGCCCGGCGCCACGTCAAAAATTCCCCAAGAGCTGCCGCTTGGGATTTTGCACCACACATGGGGTCGGCGATCGGGACCGCCACCACCGGCATTTCCCTCACAGCTTGGCCTCTGGGATCCAGACCTGGCCTTTTGGGGCACTTGCACCTAGCAGCGTGTCCAGCTAACCGAGAGCCGTCGCCAGAATTTTGGACCCTAGATGTGGTCTCTGTCGGTCCCGAGACATTGCCTCTGGATTTGGTGCCCAGGGTGAATTGTAGGTCCTGAGCACAGACCCGGGGCGAAGGCGCCCGGCGCCACGTCAAAAATTCCCCAAGAGCTGCCGCTTGCGATTTTGCTGCACACATCGCGTCAGAGATGTGGACCACCAGCACCGGCATTTCCCTCACAGCTTGGCCTCTGGGATCCAGACCTGGCCTTTTGGGGCACTTGCACCTAGCAGCGTGTCCAGCTAACCGAGAGCCGTCGCCAGAATTTTGGACCCTAGGGGTGGTCTCTGTCGGTCCCGAGACATTGCCTCTGGATTTGGTGCCCAGGGTGAATTGTAGGTCCTGAGCACAGACCCGGGGCGAAGGCGCCCGGCGCCACGTCAAGAATTCCCCAAGAGCTGCCGCTTGCGATTTTGCTCCACACATGGGGTCAGAGATCGGGACCACCAGCACCGGCATTTCTCTCACAGCTTGGCCTCTGGGATCCAGACCTGGCCTTTTGGGGCTCTTGCACCTAGCAGAGGATCCAGCTAACCGAGAGCCGTCGCCAGAATTTTGGACCCTTGAGGTGGTCTCTGTCGGTCCCGAGACATTGCCTCTGGATTTGGTGCCCAGGGTGAATTGGAGGTCCTGAGCACAGACCCGGGGCGAAGGCGCCCGGCGCCACGTCCAAAATTCTCCAAATGCTGCCGCTTGGGATTTTGCACCACACATGGGGTCGGCGATCGGGACCGCCACCATCGGCATTTCTCTGACAGCTTGGCCTCTGGGATCCAGACCTGGCCTTTTGGGGCACTTGCACCTAGCAGCGTGTCCAGCTAACCGAGAGCCGTCGCCAGAATTTTGGACCCTAGGGGTGGTCTCTGTCGGTCCCGAGACATTGCCTCTGGATTTGGTGCCCAGGGTGAATTGTAGGTCCTGAGCACAGACCCGGGGCGAAGGCGCCCGGCGCCACGTCAAAAATTCCCCAAGAGCTGCCGCTTGCGATTTTGCTCCACACATGGCGTCAGAGATCGGGACCACCAGCACCGGCATTTCTCTCACAGCTTGGCCTCTGGGATCCAGACCTGGCCTTTTGGGGCTCTTGCACCTAGCAGAGGGTCCAGCTAACCGAGAGCCGTCGCCAGAATTTTGGACCCTTGAGGTGGTCTCTGTCGGTCCCGAGACATTGCCTCTGGATTTGGTGCCCAGGGTGAATTGGAGGTCCTGAGGACAGACCCGGGGCGAAGGCGCCCGGCGCCACGTCAAAAATTCCGCAAGAGCTGCCGCTTGCGATTTTGCTCCACACATGGGGTCAGTTATCGGGACCACCAGCACCGGCATTTCTCTGACAGCTTGGCCTCTGAGGTCCAGACCTGGCCTTTTGGCGCACTTGCACCTAGCAGAGTGTCCAGCTTCCCGAGAGCCGTCGCCAGAATTTTGGACCCTAGAGGTGGGCTCTGTCGGTCCCGAGACATTGCCTCTGGATTTGGTGCCCAGGGTGAATTTGTCTGTCCTGAGCACAGACCCGGGGCGAAGGCGCCCGGCGCCACGTCAAAAATTCCCCAAGAGCTGCCGCTTGGGATTTTGCTCCACACATGGGGTCAGAGATCGGGACCGCCACCACCAGCATTTTTCTGACAGCTTGGCCTCTGGGATCCAGACCTGGCCTTTTGGGGCTCTTGCACCTAGCAGCGTGTCCAGCTAACCGAGAGCCGTCGCCAGAATTTTGGACCCTAGGGGTGGTCTCTGTCGGTCCCGAGACATTGCCTCTGGATTTGGTGCCCAGGGTGAATTGTAGGTCCTGAGCACAGACCCGGGGCGAAGGCGCCCGGCGCCACGTCAAAAATTCCCCAAGAGCTGCCGCTTGGGATTTTGCACCACACATGGGGTCGGCGATCGGGACCGCCACCACCGGCATTTCCCTCACAGCTTGGCCTCTGGGATCCAGACCTGGCCTTTTGGGGCACTTGCACCTAGCAGCGTGTCCAGCTAACCGAGAGCCGTCGCCAGAATTTTGGACCCTAGGGGTGGTCTCTGTCGGTCCCGAGACATTGCCTCTGGATTTGGTGCCCAGGGTGAATTGTAGGTCCTGAGCACAGACCCGGGGCGAAGGCGCCCGGCGCCACGTCAAGAATTCCCCAAGAGCTGCCGCTTGCGATTTTGCTCCACACATGGGGTCAGAGATCGGGACCACCAGCACCGGCATTTCTCTCACAGCTTGGTCTCTGGGATCCAGACCTGGCCTTTTGGGGCTCTTGCACCTAGCAGCGTGTCCAGCTAACCGAGAGCCGTCGCCAGAATTTTGGACCCTAGAGATGGTCTCTGTCGGTCCCGAGACATTGCCTCTGGATTTGGTGCCCAGGGTGAATTGTAGGTCCTGAGCACAGACCCGGGGCGAAGGCGCCCGGCGCCACGTCAAAAATTCCCCAAGAGCTGCCGCTTGCGATTTTGCTCCACACATGGCGTCAGAGATCGGGACCACCAGCACCGGCATTTCTCTCACAGCTTGGCCTCTGGGATCCAGACCTGGCCTTTTGGCGCACTTGCACCTAGCAGAGGGTCCAGCTAACCGAGAGCCGTCGCCAGAATTTTGGACCCTTGAGGTGGTCTCTGTCGGTCCCGAGACATTGCCTCTGGATTTGGTGCCCAGGGTGAATTGGAGGTCCTGAGGACAGACCCGGGGCGAAGGCGACCGGCGCCACGTCAAAAATTCCCCAAGAGCTGCCGCTTGCGATTTTGCTCCACACATGGGGTCAGTGATCGGGACCACCAGCACCGGCATTTCTCTGACAGCTTGGCCTCTGAGGTCCAGACCTGGCCTTTTGGCGCACTTGCAGCTAGCAGAGTGTCCAGCTTCCCGAGAGCCGTCGCCAGAATTTTGGACCCTAGAGGTGGGTTCTGTCGGTCCCGAGACATTGCCTCTGGATTTGGTGCCCAGGGTGAATTTGTCTGTCCTGAGTGCAGGTCTGGGGCGAAGGCGCCCGGCGCCACGTCAAAAATTCACCAAGAGCTGCCGCTTGGGATTTTGCTCCACACATGGGGTCAGAGATCGGGACCGCCACCACCAGCATTTTTCTGACAGCTTGGCCTCTGGGATCCAGACCTGGCCTTTTGGGGCTCTTGCACCTAGCAGCGTGTCCAGCTAACCGAGAGCCGTCGCCAGAATTTTGGACCCTAGGGGTGGTCTCTGTCGGTCCCGAGACATTGCCTCTGGATTTGGTGCCCAGGGTGAATTGTAGGTCCTGAGCACAGACCCGGGGCGAAGGCGCCCGGCGCCACGTCAAAAATTCCCCAAGAGCTACCGCTTGGGATTTTGCACCACACATGGGGTCGGCGATCGGGACCGCCACCACCGGCATTTCCCTCACAGCTTGGCCTCTGGGATCCAGACCTGGCCTTTTGGGGCACTTGCACCTAGCAGCGTGTCCAGCTAACCGAGAGCCGTCGCCAGAATTTTGGACCCTAGGGGTGGTCTCTGTCGGTCCCGAGACATTGCCTCTGGATTTGGTGCCCAGGGTGAATTGTAGGTCCTGAGCACAGACCCGGGGCGAAGGCGCCCGGCGCCACGTCAAGAATTCCCCAAGAGCTGCCGCTTGCGATTTTGCTCCACACATGGCGTCAGAGATCGGGACCACCAGCACCGGCATTTCTCTCACAGCTTGGTCTCTGGGATCCAGACCTGGCCTTTTGGGGCTCTTGCACCTAGCAGCGTGTCCAGCTAACCGAGAGCCGTCGCCAGAATTTTGGACCCTAGAGATGGTCTCTTTCGGTCCCGAGACATTGCCTCTGGATTTGGTGCCCAGGGTGAATTGGAGGTCCTGAGCACAGACCCGGGGCGAAGGCGCCCGGCGCCACGTCAAAAATTCCCCAAGAGCTGCCGCTTGCGATTTTGCTCCACACATGGCGTCAGAGATCGGGACCACCAGCACCGGCATTTCTCTCACAGCTTGGCCTCTGGGATCCAGACCTGGCCTTTTGGGGCTCTTGCACCTAGCAGAGGGTCCAGCTAACCGAGAGCCGTCGCCAGAATTTTGGACCCTTGAGGTGGTCTCTGTCGGTCCCGAGACATTGCCTCTGGATTTGGTGCCCAGGGTGAATTGGAGGTCCTGAGGACAGACCCGGGGCGAAGGCGCCCGGCGCCACGTCAAGAATTCCCCAAGAGCTGCCGCTTGCGATTTTGCTCCACACATGGGGTCAGAGATCGGGACCGCCACCACCAGCATTTTTCTGACAGCTTGGCCTCTGGGATCCAGACCTGGCCTTTTGGGGCTCTTGCACCTAGCAGAGGGTCCAGCTAACCGAGAGCCGTCGCCAGAATTTTGGACCCTTGAGGTGGTCTCTGTCGGTCCCGAGACATTGCCTCTGGATTTGGTGCCCAGGGTGAATTGGAGGTCCTGAGCACAGACCCGGGACGAAGGCGCCCGGCGCCACGTCCAAAATTCCCCAAGAGCTGCCGCTTGGGATTTTGCACCACACATTGGGTCGGCGATCGGGACCGCCTCCACCGGCATTTTTCTGACAGCTTGGCCTCTGGGATCCAGACCTGGCCTTTTGGGGCACTTGCACCTAGCAGCGTGTCCAGCTAACCGAGAGCCGTCGCCCGAATTTTGGACCCTAGGGGTGGTCTCTGTCAGTCCCGAGACATTGCCTCTGGATTTGGTGCCAGGGTGAATTGTAGGTCCTGAGCACAGACCCGGGGCGAAGGCGCCTGGCGCCATGTCAAAAATTCCCCAAGAGCTGCCGCTTGCGATTTTGCTGCACACATCGCGTCAGAGATGTGGACCACCAGCACCGGCATTTCCCTCACAGCTTGGCCTCTGGGATCCAGAACTGGCCTTTTGGGGCACTTGCACCTAGCAGCGTGTCCAGCTAACCGAGAGCCGTCGCCAGAATTTTGGACCCTAGGGGTGGTCTCTGTCGGTCCCGAGACATTGCCTCTGGATTTGGTGCCCAGGGTGAATTGTAGGTCCTGAGCACAGACCCGGGGCGAAGGCGCCCGGCGCCACGTCAAAAATTCCCCAAGAGCTGCCGCTTGGGATTTTGCACCACACATGGGGTCGGCGATCGGGACCGCCACCACCGGCATTTCTCTGACAGCTTGGCCTCTGGGATCCAGAACTGGCCTTTTGGGGCACTTGCACCTAGCAGCGTGTCCAGCTAACCGAGAGCCGTCGCCAGAATTTTGGACCCTAGGGGTGGTCTCTGTCGGTCCCGAGACATTGCCTCTGGATTTGGTGCCCAGGGTGAATTGGAGGTCCTGAGCACAGACCCGGGGCGAAGGCGCCCGGCGCCACGTCAAAAATTCCCCAAGAGCTGCCGCTTGGGATTTTGCACCACACATGGGGTCGGCGATCGGGACCGCCTCCACCGGCATTTTTCTGACAGCTTGGCCTCTGGGATCCAGACCTGGCCTTTTGGGGCACTTGCACCTAGCAGCGTGTCCAGCTAACCGAGAGCCGTCGCCAGAATTTTGGACCCTAGGGGTGGTCTCTGTCGGTCCCGAGACATTGCCTCTGGATTTGGTGCCCAGGGTGAATTGGAGGTCCTGAGCACAGACCCGGGGCGAAGGCGCCTGGCGCCATGTCAAAAATTCCCCAAGAGGTGCCGCTTGCGATTTTGCTGCACACATCGCGTCAGAGATGTGGACCACCAGCACCGGCATTTCCCTCACAGCTTGGCCTCTGGGATCCAGAACTGGCCTTTTGGGGCACTTGCACCTAGCAGCGTGTCCAGCTAACCGAGAGCCGTCGCCAGAATTTTGGACCCTAGGGGTGGTCTCTGTCGGTCCCGAGACATTGCCTCTGGATTTGGTGCCCAGGGTGAATTGGAGGTCCTGAGCACAGACCCGGGGCGAAGGCGCCCGGCGCCACGTCAATAATTCCGCAAGAGCTGCCGCTTGCGATTTTGCTCCACACATGGGGTCAGTTATCGGGACCACCAGCACCGGCATTTCTCTGACAGCTTGGCCTCTGAGGTCCAGACCTGGCCTTTTGGCGCACTTGCACCTAGCAGAGTGTCCAGCTTCCCGAGAGCCGTCGCCAGAATTTTGGACCCTAGAGGTGGGCTCTGTCGGTCCCGAGACATTGCCTCTGGATTTGGTGCCCAGGGTGAATTTGTCTGTCCTGAGCACAGACCCGGGGCGAAGGCGCCCGGCGCCACGTCAAAAATTCCCCAAGAGCTGCCGCTTGGGATTTTGCTCCACACATGGGGTCAGAGATAGGGACCGCCACCACCAGCATTTTTCTGACAGCTTGGCCTCTGGGATCCAGACCTGGCCTTTTGGGGCTCTTGCACCTAGCAGCGTGTCCAGCTAACCGAGAGCCGTCGCCAGAATTTTGGACCCTAGGGGTGGTCTCTGTCGGTCCCGAGACATTGCCTCTGGATTTGGTGCCCAGGGTGAATTGTAGGTCCTGAGCACAGACCCGGGGCGAAGGCGCCCGGTGCCACGTCAAAAATTCCCCAAGAGCTGCCGCTTGGGATTTTGCACCACACATGGGGTCGGCGATCGGGACCGCCACCACCGGCATTTCCCTCACAGCTTGGCCTCTGGGATCCAGACCTGGCCTTTTGGGGCACTTGCACCTAGCAGCGTGTCCAGCTAACCGAGAGCCGTCGCCAGAATTTTGGACCCTAGGGGTGGTCTCTGTCGGTCCCGAGACATTGCCTCTGGATTTGGTGCCCAGGGTGAATTGTAGGTCCTGAGCACAGACCCGGGGCGAAGGCGCCCGGCGCCACGTCAAGAATTCCCCAAGAGCTGCCGCTTGCGATTTTGCTCCACACATGGCGTCAGAGATCGGGACCACCAGCACCGGCATTTCTCTCACAGCTTGGTCTCTGGGATCCAGACCTGGCCTTTTGGGGCTCTTGCACCTAGCAGCGTGTCCAGCTAACCGAGAGCCGTCGCCAGAATTTTGGACCCTAGAGATGGTCTCTGTCGGTCCCGAGACATTGCCTCTGGATTTGGTGCCCAGGGTGAATTGTAGGTCCTGAGCACAGACCCGGGGCGAAGGCGCCTGGCGCCATGTCAAAAATTCCCCAAGAGGTGCCGCTTGCGATTTTGCTGCACACATCGCGTCAGAGATGTGGACCACCAGCACCGGCATTTCCCTCACAGCTTGGCCTCTGGGATCCAGAACTGGCCTTTTGGGGCACTTGCACCTAGCAGAGGGTCCAGCTAACCGAGAGCCGTCGCCAGAATTTTGGACCCTAGGGGTGGTCTCTGTCGGTCCCGAGACATTGCCTCTGGATTTGGTGCCCAGGGTGAATTGGAGGTCCTGAGCACAGACCCGGGGCGAAGGCGCCCGGCGCCACGTCAAAAATTCCCCAAGAGCTGCCGCTTGGGATTTTGCACCACACATGGGGTCGGCGATCGGGACCGCCACCACCGGCATTTCCCTCACAGCTTGGCCTCTGGGATCCAGACCTGGCCTCTTGGGGCTCTTGCACCTAGCAGCGTGTCCAGCTAACCGAGAGCCGTCGCCAGAATTTTGGACCCTAGGGGTGGTCTCTGTCGGTCCCGAGACATTGCCTCTGGATTTGGTGCCCAGGGTGAATTGTAGGTCCTGAGCACAGACCCGGGGCGAAGGCGCCCGGCGCCACGTCAAAAATTCCCCAAGAGCTGCCGCTTGGCATTTTGCACCACACATTGGGTCGGCGATCGGGACCGCCACCACCGGCATTTTTCTGACAGCTTGGTCTCTGGGATCCAGACCTGGCCTCTTGGGGCTCTTGCACCTAGCAGAGGGTCCAGCTTCCCGAGAGCCGTCGCCAGAATTTTGGACCCTTGAGGTGGTCTCTGTCGGTCCCGAGACATTGCCTCTGGATTTGGTGCCCAGGGTGAATTGGAGGTCCTGAGGACAGACCCGGGGCGAAGGCGCCCGGCGCCACGTCAAAAATTCCCCAAGAGCTGCCGCTTGGGATTTTGCACCACACATGGGGTCGGCGATCGGGACCGCCACCACCGGCATTTCTCTGACAGCTTGGCCTCTGGGATCCAGACCTGGCCTTTTGGGGCACTTGCACCTAGCAGAGTGTCCAGCTTCCCGAGAGCCGTCGCCAGAATTTTGGACCCTAGAGGTGGTCTCTGTCGGTCCCGAGACATTGCCTCTGGATTTGGTGCCCAGGGTGAATTGTAGGTCCTGAGCACAGACCCGGGGCGAAGGCGCCCGGCGCCACGTCAAAAATTCACCAAGAGCTGCCGCTTGCGATTTTGCTCCACACATGGGGTCAGAGATCGGGACCGCCACCACCAGCATTTTTCTGACAGCTTGGCCTCTGGGATCCAGACCTGGCCTTTTGGGGCTCTTGCACCTAGCAGAGGGTCCAGCTAACCGAGAGCCGTCGCCAGAATTTTGGACCCTTGAGGTGGTCTCTGTCGGTCCCGAGACATTGCCTCTGGATTTGGTGCCCAGGGTGAATTGGAGGTCCTGAGCACAGACCCGGGACGAAGGCGCCCGGCGCCACGTCAAAAATTCCCCAAGAGCTGCCGCTTGGGATTTTGCACCACACATGGGGTCGGCGATCGGGACCGCCTCCACCAGCATTTTTCTGACAGCTTGGCCTCTGGGATCCAGACCTGGCCTTTTGGGGCTCTTGCACCTAGCAGCGTGTCCAGCTAACCGAGAGCCGTCGCCAGAATTTTGGACCCTAGGGGTGGTCTCTGTCGGTCCCGAGACATTGCCTCTGGATTTGGTGCCCAGGGTGAATTGTAGGTCCTGAGCACAGACCCGGGGCGAAGGCGCCCGGCGCCACGTCAAAAATTCCCCAAGAGCTGCCGCTTGGGATTTTGCACCACACATGGGGTCGGCGATCGGGACCGCCACCACCGGCATTTCCCTCACAGCTTGGCCTCTGGGATCCAGACCTGGCCTTTTGGGGCACTTGCACCTAGCAGCGTGTCCAGCTAACCGAGAGCCGTCGCCAGAATTTTGGACCCTAGGGGTGGTCTCTGTCGGTCCCGAGACATTGCCTCTGGATTTGGTGCCAGGGTGAATTGTAGGTCCTGAGCACAGACCCGGGACGAAGGCGCCCGGCGCCACGTCAAAAATTCCCCAAGAGCTGCCGCTTGGGATTTTGCACCACACATTGGGTCGGCGATCGGGACCGCCACCACCGGCATTTTTCTGACAGCTTGGTCTCTGGGATCCAGACCTGGCCTCTTGGGGCTCTTGCACCTAGCAGAGGGTCCAGCTTCCCGAAAGCCGTCGCCAGAATTTTGGACCCTTGAGGTGGTCTCTGTCGGTCCCGAGACATTGCCTCTGGATTTGGTGCCCAGGGTGAATTTGTCTGTCCTGAGTGCAGGTCTGGGGCGAAGGCGCCCGGCGCCACGTCAAGAATTCCCCAAGAGCTGCCGCTTGGGATTTTGCTCCACACATGGGGTCAGAGATCGGGACCGCCACCACCAGCATTTTTCTGACAGCTTGGCCTCTGGGATCCAGACCTGGCCTTTTGGGGCACTTGCACCTAGCAGCGTGTCCAGCTAACCGAGAGCCGTCGCCAGAATTTTGGACCCTAGGGGTGGTCTCTGTCGGTCCCGAGACATTGCCTCTGGATTTGGTGCCCAGGGTGAATTGTAGGTCCTGAGCACAGACCCGGGGCGAAGGCGCCCGGCGCCACGTCAAAAATTCCCCAAGAGCTGCCGCTTGGGATTTTGCACCACACATGGGGTCGGCGATCGGGACCGCCTCCACCGGCATTTTTCTGACAGCTTGGCCTCTGGGATCCAGACCTGGCCTTTTGGGGCACTTGCACCTAGCAGCGTGTCCAGCTAACCGAGAGCCGTCGCCAGAATTTTGGACCCTAGGGGTGGTCTCTGTCGGTCCCGAGACATTGCCTCTGGATTTGGTGCCCAGGGTGAATTGGAGGTCCTGAGCACAGACCCGGGGCGAAGGCGCCTGGCGCCATGTCAAAAATTCCCCAAGAGGTGCCGCTTGCGATTTTGCTGCACACATCGCGTCAGAGATGTGGACCACCAGCACCGGCATTTCCCTCACAGCTTGGCCTCTGGGATCCAGAACTGGCCTTTTGGGGCACTTGCACCTAGCAGCGTGTCCAGCTAACCGAGAGCCGTCGCCAGAATTTTGGACCCTAGGGGTGGTCTCTGTCGGTCCCGAGACATTGCCTCTGGATTTGGTGCCCAGGGTGAATTGGAGGTCCTGAGCACAGACCCGGGGCGAAGGCGCCCGGCGCCACGTCAAAAATTCCCCAAAGGCTGCCGCTTGGGATTTTGCACCACACATGGGGTCGGCGATCGGGACCGCCACCACCGGCATTTCCCTCACAGCTTGGCCTCTGGGATCCAGACCTGGCCTCTTGGGGCTCTTGCACCTAGCAGCGTGTCCAGCTAACCGAGAGCCGTCGCCAGAATTTTGGACCCTAGGGGTGGTCTCTGTCGGTCCCGAGACATTGCCTCTGGATTTGGTGCCCAGGGTGAATTGTAGGTCCTGAGCACAGACCCGGGGCGAAGGCGCCCGGCGCCACGTCAAGAATTCCCCAAGAGCTGCCGCTTGCGATTTTGCTCCACACATGGCGTCAGAGATCGGGACCACCAGCACCGGCATTTCTCTCACAGCTTGGTCTCTGGGATCCAGACCTGGCCTTTTGGGGCTCTTGCACCTAGCAGCGTGTCCAGCTAACCGAGAGCCGTCGCCAGAATTTTGGACCCTAGAGATGGTCTCTGTCGGTCCCGAGACATTGCCTCTGGATTTGGTGCCCAGGGTGAATTGTAGGTCCTGAGCACAGACCCGGGGCGAAGGCGCCTGGCGCCATGTCAAAAATTCCCCAAGAGGTGCCGCTTGCGATTTTGCTGCACACATCGCGTCAGAGATGTGGACCACCAGCACCGGCATTTCCCTCACAGCTTGGCCTCTGGGATCCAGAACTGGCCTTTTGGGGCACTTGCACCTAGCAGAGGGTCCAGCTAACCGAGAGCCGTCGCCAGAATTTTGGACCCTAGGGGTGGTCTCTGTCGGTCCCGAGACATTGCCTCTGGATTTGGTGCCCAGGGTGAATTGGAGGTCCTGAGCACAGACCCGGGGCGAAGGCGCCCGGCGCCACGTCAAAAATTCCCCAAGAGCTGCCGCTTGGGATTTTGCACCACACATGGGGTCGGCGATCGGGACCGCCACCACCGGCATTTCCCTCACAGCTTGGCCTCTGGGATCCAGACCTGGCCTCTTGGGGCTCTTGCACCTAGCAGCGTGTCCAGCTAACCGAGAGCCGTCGCCAGAATTTTGGACCCTAGGGGTGGTCTCTGTCGGTCCCGAGACATTGCCTCTGGATTTGGTGCCCAGGGTGAATTGTAGGTCCTGAGCACAGACCCGGGGCGAAGGCGCCCGGCGCCACGTCAAAAATTCCCCAAGAGCTGCCGCTTGGCATTTTGCACCACACATTGGGTCGGCGATCGGGACCGCCACCACCGGCATTTTTCTGACAGCTTGGTCTCTGGGATCCAGACCTGGCCTCTTGGGGCTCTTGCACCTAGCAGAGGGTCCAGCTTCCCGAGAGCCGTCGCCAGAATTTTGGACCCTTGAGGTGGTCTCTGTCGGTCCCGAGACATTGCCTCTGGATTTGGTGCCCAGGGTGAATTGGAGGTCCTGAGGACAGACCCGGGGCGAAGGCGCCCGGCGCCACGTCAAAAATTCCCCAAGAGCTGCCGCTTGGGATTTTGCACCACACATGGGGTCGGCGATCGGGACCGCCACCACCGGCATTTCTCTGACAGCTTGGCCTCTGGGATCCAGACCTGGCCTTTTGGGGCACTTGCACCTAGCAGAGTGTCCAGCTTCCCGAGAGCCGTCGCCAGAATTTTGGACCCTAGAGGTGGTCTCTGTCGGTCCCGAGACATTGCCTCTGGATTTGGTGCCCAGGGTGAATTGTAGGTCCTGAGCACAGACCCGGGGCGAAGGCGCCCGGCGCCACGTCAAAAATTCACCAAGAGCTGCCGCTTGCGATTTTGCTCCACACATGGGGTCAGAGATCGGGACCGCCACCACCAGCATTTTTCTGACAGCTTGGCCTCTGGGATCCAGACCTGGCCTTTTGGGGCACTTGCACCTAGCAGCGTGTCCAGCTAACCGAGAGCCGTCGCCAGAATTTTGGACCCTAGGGGTGGTCTCTGTCGGTCCCGAGACATTGCCTCTGGATTTGGTGCCCAGGGTGAATTGTAGGTCCTGAGCACAGACCCGGGGCGAAGGCGCCCGGCGCCACGTCAAAAATTCCCCAAGAGCTGCCGCTTGGGATTTTGCACCACACATGGGGTCGGCGATCGGGACCGCCTCCACCGGCATTTTTCTGACAGCTTGGCCTCTGGGATCCAGACCTGGCCTTTTGGGGCACTTGCACCTAGCAGCGTGTCCAGCTAACCGAGAGCCGTCGCCAGAATTTTGGACCCTAGGGGTGGTCTCTGTCGGTCCCGAGACATTGCCTCTGGATTTGGTGCCCAGGGTGAATTGGAGGTCCTGAGCACAGACCCGGGGCGAAGGCGCCTGGCGCCATGTCAAAAATTCCCCAAGAGGTGCCGCTTGCGATTTTGCTGCACACATCGCGTCAGAGATGTGGACCACCAGCACCGGCATTTCCCTCACAGCTTGGCCTCTGGGATCCAGAACTGGCCTTTTGGGGCACTTGCACCTAGCAGCGTGTCCAGCTAACCGAGAGCCGTCGCCAGAATTTTGGACCCTAGGGGTGGTCTCTGTCGGTCCCGAGACATTGCCTCTGGATTTGGTGCCCAGGGTGAATTGGAGGTCCTGAGCACAGACCCGGGGCGAAGGCGCCCGGCGCCACGTCAAAAATTCCCCAAAGGCTGCCGCTTGGGATTTTGCACCACACATGGGGTCGGCGATCGGGACCGCCACCACCGGCATTTCCCTCACAGCTTGGCCTCTGGGATCCAGACCTGGCCTCTTGGGGCTCTTGCACCTAGCAGCGTGTCCAGCTAACCGAGAGCCGTCGCCAGAATTTTGGACCCTAGGGGTGGTCTCTGTCGGTCCCGAGACATTGCCTCTGGATTTGGTGCCCAGGGTGAATTGTAGGTCCTGAGCACAGACCCGGGGCGAAGGCGCCCGGCGCCACGTCAAGAATTCCCCAAGAGCTGCCGCTTGCGATTTTGCTCCACACATGGCGTCAGAGATCGGGACCACCAGCACCGGCATTTCTCTCACAGCTTGGTCTCTGGGATCCAGACCTGGCCTTTTGGGGCTCTTGCACCTAGCAGCGTGTCCAGCTAACCGAGAGCCGTCGCCAGAATTTTGGACCCTAGAGATGGTCTCTGTCGGTCCCGAGACATTGCCTCTGGATTTGGTGCCCAGGGTGAATTGTAGGTCCTGAGCACAGACCCGGGGCGAAGGCGCCTGGCGCCATGTCAAAAATTCCCCAAGAGGTGCCGCTTGCGATTTTGCTGCACACATCGCGTCAGAGATGTGGACCACCAGCACCGGCATTTCCCTCACAGCTTGGCCTCTGGGATCCAGAACTGGCCTTTTGGGGCACTTGCACCTAGCAGAGGGTCCAGCTAACCGAGAGCCGTCGCCAGAATTTTGGACCCTAGGGGTGGTCTCTGTCGGTCCCGAGACATTGCCTCTGGATTTGGTGCCCAGGGTGAATTTGTCTGTCCTGAGTGCAGGTCTGGGGCGAAGGCGCCCGGCGCCACGTCAAGAATTCCCCAAGAGCTGCCGCTTGGGATTTTGCTCCACACATGGGGTCAGAGATCGGGACCGCCACCACCAGCATTTTTCTGACAGCTTGGCCTCTGGGATCCAGACCTGGCCTTTTGGGGCACTTGCACCTAGCAGCGTGTCCAGCTAACCGAGAGCCGTCGCCAGAATTTTGGACCCTAGGGGTGGTCTCTGTCGGTCCCGAGACATTGCCTCTGGATTTGGTGCCCAGGGTGAATTGTAGGTCCTGAGCACAGACCCGGGGCGAAGGCGCCTGGCGCCATGTCAAAAATTCCCCAAGAGGTGCCGCTTGCGATTTTGCTGCACACATCGCGTCAGAGATGTGGACCACCAGCACCGGCATTTCCCTCACAGCTTGGCCTCTGGGATCCAGAACTGGCCTTTTGGGGCACTTGCACCTAGCAGAGGGTCCAGCTAACCGAGAGCCGTCGCCAGAATTTTGGACCCTAGGGGTGGTCTCTGTCGGTCCCGAGACATTGCCTCTGGATTTGGTGCCCAGGGTGAATTTGTCTGTCCTGAGTGCAGGTCTGGGGCGAAGGCGCCCGGCGCCACGTCAAGAATTCCCCAAGAGCTGCCGCTTGGGATTTTGCTCCACACATGGGGTCAGAGATCGGGACCGCCACCACCAGCATTTTTCTGACAGCTTGGCCTCTGGGATCCAGACCTGGCCTTTTGGGGCACTTGCACCTAGCAGCGTGTCCAGCTAACCGAGAGCCGTCGCCAGAATTTTGGACCCTAGGGGTGGTCTCTGTCGGTCCCGAGACATTGCCTCTGGATTTGGTGCCCAGGGTGAATTGGAGGTCCTGAGCACAGACCCGGGGCGAAGGCGCCCGGCGCCACGTCAAAAATTCCCCAAGAGCTGCCGCTTGGGATTTTGCACCACACATGGGGTCGGCGATCGGGACCGCCTCCACCGGCATTTTTCTGACAGCTTGGCCTCTGGGATCCAGACCTGGCCTTTTGGGGCACTTGCACCTAGCAGCGTGTCCAGCTAACCGAGAGCCGTCGCCAGAATTTTGGACCCTAGGGGTGGTCTCTGTCGGTCCCGAGACATTGCCTCTGGATTTGGTGCCCAGGGTGAATTTGTCTGTCCTGAGTGCAGGTCTGGGGCGAAGGCGCCCGGCGCCACGTCAAGAATTCCCCAAGAGCTGCCGCTTGGGATTTTGCTCCACACATGGGGTCAGAGATCGGGACCGCCACCACCAGCATTTTTCTGACAGCTTGGCCTCTGGGATCCAGACCTGGCCTTTTGGGGCACTTGCACCTAGCAGCGTGTCCAGCTAACCGAGAGCCGTCGCCAGAATTTTGGACCCTAGGGGTGGTCTCTGTCGGTCCCGAGACATTGCCTCTGGATTTGGTGCCCAGGGTGAATTGTAGGTCCTGAGCACAGACCCGGGGCGAAGGCGCCCGGCGCCACGTCAAAAATTCCCCAAGAGCTGCCGCTTGGGATTTTGCACCACACATGGGGTCGGCGATCGGGACCGCCTCCACCGGCATTTTTCTGACAGCTTGGCCTCTGGGATCCAGACCTGGCCTTTTGGGGCACTTGCACCTAGCAGCGTGTCCAGCTAACCGAGAGCCGTCGCCAGAATTTTGGACCCTAGGGGTGGTCTCTGTCGGTCCCGAGACATTGCCTCTGGATTTGGTGCCCAGGGTGAATTGGAGGTCCTGAGCACAGACCCGGGGCGAAGGCGCCTGGCGCCATGTCAAAAATTCCCCAAGAGGTGCCGCTTGCGATTTTGCTGCACACATCGCGTCAGAGATGTGGACCACCAGCACCGGCATTTCCCTCACAGCTTGGCCTCTGGGATCCAGAACTGGCCTTTTGGGGCACTTGCACCTAGCAGCGTGTCCAGCTAACCGAGAGCCGTCGCCAGAATTTTGGACCCTAGGGGTGGTCTCTGTCGGTCCCGAGACATTGCCTCTGGATTTGGTGCCCAGGGTGAATTGGAGGTCCTGAGCACAGACCCGGGGCGAAGGCGCCCGGCGCCACGTCAAAAATTCCCCAAAGGCTGCCGCTTGGGATTTTGCACCACACATGGGGTCGGCGATCGGGACCGCCACCACCGGCATTTCCCTCACAGCTTGGCCTCTGGGATCCAGACCTGGCCTCTTGGGGCTCTTGCACCTAGCAGCGTGTCCAGCTAACCGAGAGCCGTCGCCAGAATTTTGGACCCTAGGGGTGGTCTCTGTCGGTCCCGAGACATTGCCTCTGGATTTGGTGCCCAGGGTGAATTGTAGGTCCTGAGCACAGACCCGGGGCGAAGGCGCCCGGCGCCACGTCAAGAATTCCCCAAGAGCTGCCGCTTGCGATTTTGCTCCACACATGGCGTCAGAGATCGGGACCACCAGCACCGGCATTTCTCTCACAGCTTGGTCTCTGGGATCCAGACCTGGCCTTTTGGGGCTCTTGCACCTAGCAGCGTGTCCAGCTAACCGAGAGCCGTCGCCAGAATTTTGGACCCTAGAGATGGTCTCTGTCGGTCCCGAGACATTGCCTCTGGATTTGGTGCCCAGGGTGAATTGTAGGTCCTGAGCACAGACCCGGGGCGAAGGCGCCTGGCGCCATGTCAAAAATTCCCCAAGAGGTGCCGCTTGCGATTTTGCTGCACACATCGCGTCAGAGATGTGGACCACCAGCACCGGCATTTCCCTCACAGCTTGGCCTCTGGGATCCAGAACTGGCCTTTTGGGGCACTTGCACCTAGCAGAGGGTCCAGCTAACCGAGAGCCGTCGCCAGAATTTTGGACCCTTGAGGTGGTCTCTGTCGGTCCCGAGACATTGCCTCTGGATTTGGTGCCCAGGGTGAATTGGAGGTCCTGAGGACAGACCCGGGGCGAAGGCGCCCGGCGCCACGTCAAAAATTCCCCAAGAGCTGCCGCTTGGGATTTTGCACCACACATGGGGTCGGCGATCGGGACCGCCACCACCGGCATTTCTCTGACAGCTTGGCCTCTGGGATCCAGACCTGGCCTTTTGGGGCACTTGCACCTAGCAGAGTGTCCAGCTTCCCGAGAGCCGTCGCCAGAATTTTGGACCCTAGAGGTGGTCTCTGTCGGTCCCGAGACATTGCCTCTGGATTTGGTGCCCAGGGTGAATTGTAGGTCCTGAGCACAGACCCGGGGCGAAGGCACCCGGCGCCACGTCAAAAATTCACCAAGAGCTGCCGCTTGCGATTTTGCTCCACACATGGGGTCAGAGATCGGGACCGCCACCACCAGCATTTTTCTGACAGCTTGGCCTCTGGGATCCAGACCTGGCCTTTTGGGGCACTTGCACCTAGCAGCGTGTCCAGCTAACCGAGAGCCGTCGCCAGAATTTTGGACCCTAGGGGTGGTCTCTGTCGGTCCCGAGACATTGCCTCTGGATTTGGTGCCCAGGGTGAATTGTAGGTCCTGAGCACAGACCCGGGGCGAAGGCGCCCGGCGCCACGTCAAAAATTCCCCAAGAGCTGCCGCTTGGCATTTTGCACCACACATTGGGTCGGCGATCGGGACCGCCACCACCGGCATTTTTCTGACAGCTTGGTCTCTGGGATCCAGACCTGGCCTCTTGGGGCTCTTGCACCTAGCAGAGGGTCCAGCTTCCCGAGAGCCGTCGCCAGAATTTTGGACCCTTGAGGTGGTCTCTGTCGGTCCCGAGACATTGCCTCTGGATTTGGTGCCCAGGGTGAATTGGAGGTCCTGAGGACAGACCCGGGGCGAAGGCGCCCGGCGCCACGTCAAAAATTCCCCAAGAGCTGCCGCTTGGGATTTTGCACCACACATGGGGTCGGCGATCGGGACCGCCACCACCGGCATTTCTCTGACAGCTTGGCCTCTGGGATCCAGACCTGGCCTTTTGGGGCACTTGCACCTAGCAGAGTGTCCAGCTTCCCGAGAGCCGTCGCCAGAATTTTGGACCCTAGAGGTGGTCTCTGTCGGTCCCGAGACATTGCCTCTGGATTTGGTGCCCAGGGTGAATTTGTCTGTCCTGAGTGCAGGTCTGGGGCGAAGGCGCCCGGCGCCACGTCAAAAATTCACCAAGAGCTGCCGCTTGGGATTTTGCTCCACACATGGGGTCAGAGATCGGGACCGCCACCACCAGCATTTTTCTGACAGCTTGGCCTCTGGGATCCAGACCTGGCCTTTTGGGGCTCTTGCACCTAGCAGAGGGTCCAGCTAACCGAGAGCCGTCGCCAGAATTTTGGACCCTTGAGGTGGTCTCTGTCGGTCCCGAGACATTGCCTCTGGATTTGGTGCCCAGGGTGAATTGGAGGTCCTGAGCACAGACCCGGGACGAAGGCGCCCGGCGCCACGTCAAAAATTCCCCAAGAGCTGCCGCTTGGGATTTTGCACCACACATGGGGTCGGCGATCGGGACCGCCTCCACCGGCATTTTTCTGACAGCTTGGCCTCTGGGATCCAGACCTGGCCTTTTGGGGCACTTGCACCTAGCAGCGTGTCCAGCTAACCGAGAGCCGTCGCCAGAATTTTGGACCCTAGGGGTGGTCTCTGTCGGTCCCGAGACATTGCCTCTGGATTTGGTGCCAGGGTGAATTGTAGGTCCTGAGCACAGACCCGGGGCGAAGGCGCCTGGCGCCATGTCAAAAATTCCCCAAGAGCTGCCGCTTGCGATTTTGCTGCACACATCGCGTCAGAGATGTGGACCACCAGCACCGGCATTTCCCTCACAGCTTGGCCTCTGGGATCCAGAACTGGCCTTTTGGGGCACTTGCACCTAGCAGCGTGTCCAGCTAACCGAGAGCCGTCGCCAGAATTTTGGACCCTAGGGGTGGTCTCTGTCGGTCCCGAGACATTGCCTCTGGATTTGGTGCCCAGGGTGAATTGTAGGTCCTGAGCACAGACCCGGGGCGAAGGCGCCCGGCGCCACGTCAAGAATTCCCCAAGAGCTGCCGCTTGCGATTTTGCTCCACACATGGGGTCAGAGATCGGGACCACCAGCACCGGCATTTCTCTCACAGCTTGGCCTCTGGGATCCAGACCTGGCCTTTTGGGGCTCTTGCACCTAGCAGAGGGTCCAGCTAACCAAGAGCCGTCGCCAGAATTTTGGACCCTTGAGGTGGTCTCTGTCGGTCCCGAGACATTGCCTCTGGATTTGGTGCCCAGGGTGAATTGGAGGTCCTGAGCACAGACCCGGGGCGAAGGCGCCCGGCGCCACGTCCAAAATTCTCCAAATGCTGCCGCTTGGGATTTTGCACCACACATGGGGTCGGCGATCGGGACCGCCACCATCGGCATTTCTCTGACAGCTTGGCCTCTGGGATCCAGACCTGGCCTTTTGGGGCACTTGCACCTAGCAGCGTGTCCAGCTAACCGAGAGCCGTCGCCAGAATTTTGGACCCTAGGGGTGGTCTCTGTCGGTCCCGAGACATTGCCTCTGGATTTGGTGCCCAGGGTGAATTGTAGGTCCTGAGCACAGACCCGGGACGAAGGCGCCCGGCGCCACGTCAAAAATTCCCCAAGAGCTGCCGCTTGGGATTTTGCACCACACATTGGGTCGGCGATCGGGACCGCCACCACCGGCATTTTTCTGACAGCTTGGTCTCTGGGATCCAGACCTGGCCTCTTGGGGCTCTTGCACCTAGCAGAGGGTCCAGCTTCCCGAAAGCCGTCGCCAGAATTTTGGACCCTTGAGGTGGTCTCTGTCGGTCCCGAGACATTGCCTCTGGATTTGGTGCCCAGGGTGAATTTGTCTGTCCTGAGTGCAGGTCTGGGGCGAAGGCGCCCGGCGCCACGTCAAGAATTCCCCAAGAGCTGCCGCTTGGGATTTTGCTCCACACATGGGGTCAGAGATCGGGACCGCCACCACCAGCATTTTTCTGACAGCTTGGCCTCTGGGATCCAGACCTGGCCTTTTGGGGCTCTTGCACCTAGCAGAGGGTCCAGCTAACCGAGAGCCGTCGCCAGAATTTTGGACCCTTGAGGTGGTCTCTGTCGGTCCCGAGACATTGCCTCTGGATTTGGTGCCCAGGGTGAATTGGAGGTCCTGAGCACAGACCCGGGACGAAGGCGCCCGGCGCCACGTCAAAAATTCCCCAAGAGCTGCCGCTTGGGATTTTGCACCACACATGGGGTCGGCGATCGGGACCGCCTCCACCGGCATTTTTCTGACAGCTTGGCCTCTGGGATCCAGACCTGGCCTTTTGGGGCACTTGCACCTAGCAGCGTGTCCAGCTAACCGAGAGCCGTCGCCAGAATTTTGGACCCTAGGGGTGGTCTCTGTCGGTCCCGAGACATTGCCTCTGGATTTGGTGCCAGGGTGAATTGTAGGTCCTGAGCACAGACCCGGGGCGAAGGCGCCTGGCGCCATGTCAAAAATTCCCCAAGAGCTGCCGCTTGCGATTTTGCTGCACACATCGCGTCAGAGATGTGGACCACCAGCACCGGCATTTCCCTCACAGCTTGGCCTCTGGGATCCAGAACTGGCCTTTTGGGGCACTTGCACCTAGCAGCGTGTCCAGCTAACCGAGAGCCGTCGCCAGTATTTTGGACCCTAGGGGTGGTCTCTGTCGGTCCCGAGACATTGCCTCTGGATTTGGTGCCCAGGGTGAATTGTAGGTCCTGAGCACAGACCCGGGGCGAAGGCGCCCGGCGCCACGTCAAAAATTCCCCAAGAGCTGCCGCTTGGGATTTTGCACCACACATGGGGTCGGCGATCGGGACCGCCACCACCGGCATTTCTCTGACAGCTTGGCCTCTGGGATCCAGAACTGGCCTTTTGGGGCACTTGCACCTAGCAGCGTGTCCAGCTAACCGAGAGCCGTCGCCAGAATTTTGGACCCTAGGGGTGGTCTCTGTCGGTCCCGAGACATTGCCTCTGGATTTGGTGCCCAGGGTGAATTGTAGGTCCTGAGCACAGACCCGGGGCGAAGGCGCCCGGCGCCACGTCAAAAATTCCCCAAGAGCTGCCGCTTGGGATTTTGCACCACACATGGGGTCGGCGATCGGGACCGCCACCACCGGCATTTCCCTCACAGCTTGGCCTCTGGGATCCAGACCTGGCCTTTTGGGGCACTTGCACCTAGCAGCGTGTCCAGCTAACCGAGAGCCGTCGCCAGAATTTTGGACCCTAGGGGTGGTCTCTGTCGGTCCCGAGACATTGCCTCTGGATTTGGTGCCCAGGGTGAATTGGAGGTCCTGAGCACAGACCCGGGGCGAAGGCGCCCGGCGCCACGTCAAAAATTCCCCAAGAGCTGCCGCTTGGGATTTTGCACCACACATTGGGTCGGCGATCGGGACCGCCACCACCGGCATTTTTCTGACAGCTTGGTCTCTGGGATCCAGACCTGGCCTCTTGGGGCTCTTGCACCTAGCAGAGGGTCCAGCTTCCCGAAAGCCGTCGCCAGAATTTTGGACCCTTGAGGTGGTCTCTGTCGGTCCCGAGACATTGCCTCTGGATTTGGTGCCCAGGGTGAATTGGAGGTCCTGAGGACAGACCCGGGGCGAAGGCGCCCGGCGCCACGTCAAAAATTCCCCAAGAGCTGCCGCTTGCGATTTTGCTCCACACATGGGGTCGGCGATCGGGACCGCCACCACCGGCATTTCTCTCACAGCTTGGCCTCTGGGATCCAGACCTGGCCTTTTGGGGCACTTGCACCTAGCAGCGTGTCCAGCTAACCGAGAGCCGTCGCCAGAATTTTGGACCCTAGGGGTGGTCTCTGTCGGTCCCGAGACATTGCCTCTGGATTTGGTGCCCAGGGTGAATTGTAGGTCCTGAGCACAGACCCGGGGCGAAGGCGCCCGGCGCCACGTCAAAAATTCCCCAAGAGCTGCCGCTTGCGATTTTGCTCCAGACATGGCGTCAGAGATGTGGACCACCAGCACCGGCATTTCCCTCACAGCTTGGCCTCTGGGATCCAGAACTGGCCTTTTGGGGCACTTGCACCTAGCAGCGTGTCCAGCTAACCGAGAGCCGTCGCCAGAATTTTGGACCCTAGGGGTGGTCTCTGTCGGTCCCGAGACATTGCCTCTGGATTTGGTGCCCAGGGTGAATTGTAGGTCCTGAGCACAGACCCGGGGCGAAGGCGCCCGGCGCCACGTCAAGAATTCCCCAAGAGCTGCCGCTTGCGATTTTGCTCCACACATGGGGTCAGAGATCGGGACCACCAGCACCGGCATTTCTCTCACAGCTTGGCCTCTGGGATCCAGACCAGGCCTTTTGGGGCTCTTGCACCTAGCAGAGGGTCCAGCTAACCAAGAGCCGTCGCCAGAATTTTGGACCCTTGAGGTGGTCTCTGTCGGTCCCGAGACATTGCCTCTGGATTTGGTGCCCAGGGTGAATTGGAGGTCCTGAGCACAGACCCGGGGCGAAGGCGCCCGGCGCCACGTCCAAAATTCTCCAAATGCTGCCGCTTGGGATTTTGCACCACACATGGGGTCGGCGATCGGGACCGCCACCATCGGCATTTCTCTGACAGCTTGGCCTCTGGGATCCAGACCTGGCCTTTTGGGGCACTTGCACCTAGCAGCGTGTCCAGCTAACCGAGAGCCGTCGCCAGAATTTTGGACCCTAGGGGTGGTCTCTGTCGGTCCCGAGACATTGCCTCTGGATTTGGTGCCCAGGGTGAATTGTAGGTCCTGAGCACAGACCCGGGACGAAGGCGCCCGGCGCCACGTCAAAAATTCCCCAAGAGCTGCCGCTTGGGATTTTGCACCACACATTGGGTCGGCGATCGGGACCGCCACCACCGGCATTTTTCTGACAGCTTGGTCTCTGGGATCCAGACCTGGCCTCTTGGGGCTCTTGCACCTAGCAGAGGGTCCAGCTTCCCGAAAGCCGTCGCCAGAATTTTGGACCCTTGAGGTGGTCTCTGTCGGTCCCGAGACATTGCCTCTGGATTTGGTGCCCAGGGTGAATTTGTCTGTCCTGAGTGCAGGTCTGGGGCAAAGGCGCCCGGCGCCACGTCAAAAATTCACCAAGAGCTGCCGCTTGGGATTTTGCTCCACACATGGGGTCAGAGATCGGGACCGCCACCACCAGCATTTTTCTGACAGCTTGGCCTCTGGGATCCAGACCTGGCCTTTTGGGGCTCTTGCACCTAGCAGAGGGTCCAGCTAACCGAGAGCCGTCGCCAGAATTTTGGACCCTTGAGGTGGTCTCTGTCGGTCCCGAGACATTGCCTCTGGATTTGGTGCCCAGGGTGAATTGGAGGTCCTGAGCACAGACCCGGGACGAAGGCGCCCGGCGCCACGTCAAAAATTCCCCAAGAGCTGCCGCTTGGGATTTTGCACCACACATGGGGTCGGCGATCGGGACCGCCTCCACCGGCATTTTTCTGACAGCTTGGCCTCTGGGATCCAGACCTGGCCTTTTGGGGCACTTGCACCTAGCAGCGTGTCCAGCTAACCGAGAGCCGTCGCCAGAATTTTGGACCCTAGGGGTGGTCTCTGTCGGTCCCGAGACATTGCCTCTGGATTTGGTGCCAGGGTGAATTGTAGGTCCTGAGCACAGACCCGGGGCGAAGGCGCCTGGCGCCATGTCAAAAATTCCCCAAGAGGTGCCGCTTGCGATTTTGCTGCACACATCGCGTCAGAGATGTGGACCACCAGCACCGGCATTTCCCTCACAGCTTGGCCTCTGGGATCCAGAACTGGCCTTTTGGGGCACTTGCACCTAGCAGCGTGTCCAGCTAACCGAGAGCCGTCGCCAGAATTTTGGACCCTAGGGGTGGTCTCTGTCGGTCCCGAGACATTGCCTCTGGATTTGGTGCCCAGGGTGAATTGGAGGTCCTGAGCACAGACCCGGGGCGAAGGCGCCCGGCGCCACGTCAAAAATTCCCCAAGAGCTGCCGCTTGGGATTTTGCACCACACATGGGGTCGGCGATCGGGACCGCCACCACCGGCATTTCCCTCACAGCTTGGCCTCTGGGATCCAGACCTGGCCTTTTGGGGCACTTGCACCTAGCAGCGTGTCCAGCTAACCGAGAGCCGTCGCCAGTATTTTGGACCCTAGGGGTGGTCTCTGTCGGTCCCGAGACATTGCCTCTGGATTTGGTGCCCAGGGTGAATTGTAGGTCCTGAGCACAGACCCGGGGCGAAGGCGCCCGGCGCCACGTCAAAAATTCCCCAAGAGCTGCCGCTTGGGATTTTGCACCACACATGGGGTCGGCGATCGGGACCGCCACCACCGGCATTTCTCTGACAGCTTGGCCTCTGGGATCCAGAACTGGCCTTTTGGGGCACTTGCACCTAGCAGCGTGTCCAGCTAACCGAGAGCCGTCGCCAGAATTTTGGACCCTAGGGGTGGTCTCTGTCGGTCCCGAGACATTGCCTCTGGATTTGGTGCCCAGGGTGAATTGTAGGTCCTGAGCACAGACCCGGGGCGAAGGCGCCCGGCGCCACGTCAAAAATTCCCCAAGAGCTGCCGCTTGGGATTTTGCACCACACATGGGGTCGGCGATCGGGACCGCCACCACCGGCATTTCCCTCACAGCTTGGCCTCTGGGATCCAGACCTGGCCTTTTGGGGCACTTGCACCTAGCAGCGTGTCCAGCTAACCGAGAGCCGTCGCCAGAATTTTGGACCCTAGGGGTGGTCTCTGTCGGTCCCGAGACATTGCCTCTGGATTTGGTGCCCAGGGTGAATTGTAGGTCCTGAGCACAGACCCGGGGCGAAGGCGCCCGGCGCCACGTCAAAAATTCCCCAAGAGCTGCCGCTTGGGATTTTGCACCACACATTGGGTCGGCGATCGGGACCGCCACCACCGGCATTTTTCTGACAGCTTGGTCTCTGGGATCCAGACCTGGCCTCTTGGGGCTCTTGCACCTAGCAGAGGGTCCAGCTTCCCGAAAGCCGTCGCCAGAATTTTGGACCCTTGAGGTGGTCTCTGTCGGTCCCGAGACATTGCCTCTGGATTTGGTGCCCAGGGTGAATTGGAGGTCCTGAGGACAGACCCGGGGCGAAGGCGCCCGGCGCCACGTCAAAAATTCCCCAAGAGCTGCCGCTTGCGATTTTGCTCCACACATGGGGTCGGCGATCGGGACCGCCACCACCGGCATTTCTCTCACAGCTTGGCCTCTGGGATCCAGACCTGGCCTTTTGGGGCACTTGCACCTAGCAGCGTGTCCAGCTAACCGAGAGCCGTCGCCAGAATTTTGGACCCTAGGGGTGGTCTCTGTCGGTCCCGAGACATTGCCTCTGGATTTGGTGCCCAGGGTGAATTGTAGGTCCTGAGCACAGACCCGGGGCGAAGGCGCCCGGCGCCACGTCAAAAATTCCCCAAGAGCTGCCGCTTGCGATTTTGCTGCACACATCGCGTCAGAGATGTGGACCACCAGCACCGGCATTTCCCTCACAGCTTGGCCTCTGGGATCCAGAACTGGCCTTTTGGGGCACTTGCACCTAGCAGCGTGTCCAGCTAACCGAGAGCCGTCGCCAGAATTTTGGACCCTAGGGGTGGTCTCTGTCGGTCCCGAGACATTGCCTCTGGATTTGGTGCCCAGGGTGAATTGTAGGTCCTGAGCACAGACCCGGGGCGAAGGCGCCCGGCGCCACGTCAAGAATTCCCCAAGAGCTGCCGCTTGCGATTTTGCTCCACACATGGGGTCAGAGATCGGGACCACCAGCACCGGCATTTCTCTCACAGCTTGGCCTCTGGGATCCAGACCTGGCCTTTTGGGGCTCTTGCACCTAGCAGAGGGTCCAGCTAACCAAGAGCCGTCGCCAGAATTTTGGACCCTTGAGGTGGTCTCTGTCGGTCCCGAGACATTGCCTCTGGATTTGGTGCCCAGGGTGAATTGGAGGTCCTGAGCACAGACCCGGGGCGAAGGCGCCCGGCGCCACGTCCAAAATTCTCCAAATGCTGCCGCTTGGGATTTTGCACCACACATGGGGTCGGCGATCGGGACCGCCACCATCGGCATTTCTCTGACAGCTTGGCCTCTGGGATCCAGACCTGGCCTTTTGGGGCACTTGCACCTAGCAGCGTGTCCAGCTAACCGAGAGCCGTCGCCAGAATTTTGGACCCTAGGGGTGGTCTCTGTCGGTCCCGAGACATTGCCTCTGGATTTGGTGCCCAGGGTGAATTGTAGGTCCTGAGCACAGACCCGGGACGAAGGCGCCCGGCGCCACGTCAAAAATTCCCCAAGAGCTGCCGCTTGGGATTTTGCACCACACATTGGGTCGGCGATCGGGACCGCCACCACCGGCATTTTTCTGACAGCTTGGTCTCTGGGATCCAGACCTGGCCTCTTGGGGCTCTTGCACCTAGCAGAGGGTCCAGCTTCCCGAAAGCCGTCGCCAGAATTTTGGACCCTTGAGGTGGTCTCTGTCGGTCCCGAGACATTGCCTCTGGATTTGGTGCCCAGGGTGAATTTGTCTGTCCTGAGTGCAGGTCTGGGGCAAAGGCGCCCGGCGCCACGTCAAAAATTCACCAAGAGCTGCCGCTTGGGATTTTGCTCCACACATGGGGTCAGAGATCGGGACCGCCACCACCAGCATTTTTCTGACAGCTTGGCCTCTGGGATCCAGACCTGGCCTTTTGGGGCTCTTGCACCTAGCAGAGGGTCCAGCTAACCGAGAGCCGTCGCCAGAATTTTGGACCCTTGAGGTGGTCTCTGTCGGTCCCGAGACATTGCCTCTGGATTTGGTGCCCAGGGTGAATTGTAGGTCCTGAGCACAGACCCGGGACGAAGGCGCCCGGGGCCACGTCAAAAATTCCCCAAGAGCTGCCGCTTGGGATTTTGCACCACACATGGGGTCGGCGATCGGGACCGCCTCCACCGGCATTTTTCTGACAGCTTGGCCTCTGGGATCCAGACCTGGCCTTTTGGGGCACTTGCACCTAGCAGCGTGTCCAGCTAACCGAGAGCCGTCGCCAGAATTTTGGACCCTAGGGGTGGTCTCTGTCGGTCCCGAGACATTGCCTCTGGATTTGGTGCCAGGGTGAATTGTAGGTCCTGAGCACAGACCCGGGGCGAAGGCGCCTGGCGCCATGTCAAAAATTCCCCAAGAGGTGCCGCTTGCGATTTTGCTGCACACATCGCGTCAGAGATGTGGACCACCAGCACCGGCATTTCCCTCACAGCTTGGCCTCTGGGATCCAGAACTGGCCTTTTGGGGCACTTGCACCTAGCAGCGTGTCCAGCTAACCGAGAGCCGTCGCCAGAATTTTGGACCCTAGGGGTGGTCTCTGTCGGTCCCGAGACATTGCCTCTGGATTTGGTGCCCAGGGTGAATTGTAGGTCCTGAGCACAGACCCGGGGCGAAGGCGCCCGGCGCCACGTCAAAAATTCCCCAAGAGCTGCCGCTTGGGATTTTGCACCACACATGGGGTCGGCGATCGGGACCGCCACCACCGGCATTTCCCTCACAGCTTGGCCTCTGGGATCCAGACCTGGCCTTTTGGGGCACTTGCACCTAGCAGCGTGTCCAGCTAACCGAGAGCCGTCGCCAGTATTTTGGACCCTAGGGGTGGTCTCTGTCGGTCCCGAGACATTGCCTCTGGATTTGGTGCCCAGGGTGAATTGTAGGTCCTGAGCACAGACCCGGGGCGAAGGCGCCCGGCGCCACGTCAAAAATTCCCCAAGAGCTGCCGCTTGGGATTTTGCACCACACATGGGGTCGGCGATCGGGACCGCCACCACCGGCATTTCTCTGACAGCTTGGCCTCTGGGATCCAGAACTGGCCTTTTGGGGCACTTGCACCTAGCAGCGTGTCCAGCTAACCGAGAGCCGTCGCCAGAATTTTGGACCCTAGGGGTGGTCTCTGTCGGTCCCGAGACATTGCCTCTGGATTTGGTGCCCAGGGTGAATTGTAGGTCCTGAGCACAGACCCGGGGCGAAGGCGCCCGGCGCCACGTCAAAAATTCCCCAAGAGCTGCCGCTTGGGATTTTGCACCACACATGGGGTCGGCGATCGGGACCGCCACCACCGGCATTTCCCTCACAGCTTGGCCTCTGGGATCCAGACCTGGCCTTTTGGGGCACTTGCACCTAGCAGCGTGTCCAGCTAACCGAGAGCCGTCGCCAGAATTTTGGACCCTAGGGGTGGTCTCTGTCGGTCCCGAGACATTGCCTCTGGATTTGGTGCCCAGGGTGAATTGTAGGTCCTGAGCACAGACCCGGGGCGAAGGCGCCCGGCGCCACGTCAAAAATTCCCCAAGAGCTGCCGCTTGGGATTTTGCACCACACATTGGGTCGGCGATCGGGACCGCCACCACCGGCATTTTTCTGACAGCTTGGTCTCTGGGATCCAGACCTGGCCTCTTGGGGCTCTTGCACCTAGCAGAGGGTCCAGCTTCCCGAAAGCCGTCGCCAGAATTTTGGACCCTTGAGGTGGTCTCTGTCGGTCCCGAGACATTGCCTCTGGATTTGGTGCCCAGGGTGAATTGGAGGTCCTGAGGACAGACCCGGGGCGAAGGCGCCCGGCGCCACGTCAAAAATTCCCCAAGAGCTGCCGCTTGCGATTTTGCTCCACACATGGGGTCGGCGATCGGGACCGCCACCACCGGCATTTCTCTCACAGCTTGGCCTCTGGGATCCAGACCTGGCCTTTTGGGGCACTTGCACCTAGCAGCGTGTCCAGCTAACCGAGAGCCGTCGCCAGAATTTTGGACCCTAGGGGTGGTCTCTGTCGGTCCCGAGACATTGCCTCTGGATTTGGTGCCCAGGGTGAATTGTAGGTCCTGAGCACAGACCCGGGGCGAAGGCGCCCGGCGCCACGTCAAAAATTCCCCAAGAGCTGCCGCTTGCGATTTTGCTGCACACATCGCGTCAGAGATGTGGACCACCAGCACCGGCATTTCCCTCACAGCTTGGCCTCTGGGATCCAGAACTGGCCTTTTGGGGCACTTGCACCTAGCAGCGTGTCCAGCTAACCGAGAGCCGTCGCCAGAATTTTGGACCCTAGGGGTGGTCTCTGTCGGTCCCGAGACATTGCCTCTGGATTTGGTGCCCAGGGTGAATTGTAGGTCCTGAGCACAGACCCGGGGCGAAGGCGCCCGGCGCCACGTCAAGAATTCCCCAAGAGCTGCCGCTTGCGATTTTGCTCCACACATGGGGTCAGAGATCGGGACCACCAGCACCGGCATTTCTCTCACAGCTTGGCCTCTGGGATCCAGACCTGGCCTTTTGGGGCTCTTGCACCTAGCAGAGGGTCCAGCTAACCAAGAGCCGTCGCCAGAATTTTGGACCCTTGAGGTGGTCTCTGTCGGTCCCGAGACATTGCCTCTGGATTTGGTGCCCAGGGTGAATTGGAGGTCCTGAGCACAGACCCGGGGCGAAGGCGCCCGGCGCCACGTCCAAAATTCTCCAAATGCTGCCGCTTGGGATTTTGCACCACACATGGGGTCGGCGATCGGGACCGCCACCATCGGCATTTCTCTGACAGCTTGGCCTCTGGGATCCAGACCTGGCCTTTTGGGGCACTTGCACCTAGCAGCGTGTCCAGCTAACCGAGAGCCGTCGCCAGAATTTTGGACCCTAGGGGTGGTCTCTGTCGGTCCCGAGACATTGCCTCTGGATTTGGTGCCCAGGGTGAATTGTAGGTCCTGAGCACAGACCCGGGACGAAGGCGCCCGGCGCCACGTCAAAAATTCCCCAAGAGCTGCCGCTTGGGATTTTGCACCACACATTGGGTCGGCGATCGGGACCGCCACCACCGGCATTTTTCTGACAGCTTGGTCTCTGGGATCCAGACCTGGCCTCTTGGGGCTCTTGCACCTAGCAGAGGGTCCAGCTTCCCGAAAGCCGTCGCCAGAATTTTGGACCCTTGAGGTGGTCTCTGTCGGTCCCGAGACATTGCCTCTGGATTTGGTGCCCAGGGTGAATTTGTCTGTCCTGAGTGCAGGTCTGGGGCAAAGGCGCCCGGCGCCACGTCAAAAATTCACCAAGAGCTGCCGCTTGGGATTTTGCTCCACACATGGGGTCAGAGATCGGGACCGCCACCACCAGCATTTTTCTGACAGCTTGGCCTCTGGGATCCAGACCTGGCCTTTTGGGGCTCTTGCACCTAGCAGAGGGTCCAGCTAACCGAGAGCCGTCGCCAGAATTTTGGACCCTTGAGGTGGTCTCTGTCGGTCCCGAGACATTGCCTCTGGATTTGGTGCCCAGGGTGAATTGTAGGTCCTGAGCACAGACCCGGGACGAAGGCGCCCGGCGCCACGTCAAAAATTCCCCAAGAGCTGCCGCTTGGGATTTTGCACCACACATGGGGTCGGCGATCGGGACCGCCTCCACCGGCATTTTTCTGACAGCTTGGCCTCTGGGATCCAGACCTGGCCTTTTGGGGCACTTGCACCTAGCAGCGTGTCCAGCTAACCGAGAGCCGTCGCCAGAATTTTGGACCCTAGGGGTGGTCTCTGTCGGTCCCGAGACATTGCCTCTGGATTTGGTGCCAGGGTGAATTGTAGGTCCTGAGCACAGACCCGGGGCGAAGGCGCCTGGCGCCATGTCAAAAATTCCCCAAGAGGTGCCGCTTGCGATTTTGCTGCACACATCGCGTCAGAGATGTGGACCACCAGCACCGGCATTTCCCTCACAGCTTGGCCTCTGGGATCCAGAACTGGCCTTTTGGGGCACTTGCACCTAGCAGCGTGTCCAGCTAACCGAGAGCCGTCGCCAGAATTTTGGACCCTAGGGGTGGTCTCTGTCGGTCCCGAGACATTGCCTCTGGATTTGGTGCCCAGGGTGAATTGGAGGTCCTGAGCACAGACCCGGGGCGAAGGCGCCCGGCGCCACGTCAAAAATTCCCCAAGAGCTGCCGCTTGGGATTTTGCACCACACATGGGGTCGGCGATCGGGACCGCCACCACCGGCATTTCCCTCACAGCTTGGCCTCTGGGATCCAGACCTGGCCTCTTGGGGCTCTTGCACCTAGCAGCGTGTCCAGCTAACCGAGAGCCGTCGCCAGAATTTTGGACCCTAGGGGTGGTCTCTGTCGGTCCCGAGACATTGCCTCTGGATTTGGTGCCCAGGGTGAATTGGAGGTCCTGAGCACAGACCCGGGGCGAAGGCGCCCGGCGCCACGTCAAAAATTCACCAAGAGCTGCCGCTTGGGATTTTGCACCACACTTGGGGTCAGAGATCGGGACCGCCACCACCGGCATTTTTCTGACAGCTTGGTCTCTGGGATCCAGACCTGGCCTCTTGGGGCTCTTGCACCTAGCAGAGGGTCCAGCTTCCCGAGAGCCGTCGCCAGAATTTTGGACCCTTGAGGTGGTCTCTGTCGGTCCCGAGACATTGCCTCTGGATTTGGTGCCCAGGGTGAATTGTAGGTCCTGAGGACAGACCCGGGGCGAAGGCGCCCGGCGCCACGTCAAAAATTCCCCAAGAGCTGCCGCTTGGGATTTTGCACCACACATGGGGTCGGCGATCGGGACCGCCACCACCGGCATTTCTCTGACAGCTTGGCCTCTGGGATCCAGACCTGGCCTTTTGGGGCACTTGCACCTAGCAGAGTGTCCAGCTTCCCGAGAGCCGTCGCCAGAATTTTGGACCCTAGAGGTGGTCTCTGTCGGTCCCGAGACATTGCCTCTGGATTTGGTGCCCAGGGTGAATTTGTCTGTCCTGAGTGCAGGTCTGGGGCGAAGGCGCCCGGCGCCACGTCAAAAATTCACCAAGAGCTGCCGCTTGGGATTTTGCTCCACACATGGGGTCAGAGATCGGGACCGCCACCACCAGCATTTTTCTGACAGCTTGGCCTCTGGGATCCAGACCTGGCCTTTTGGGGCTCTTGCACCTAGCAGAGGGTCCAGCTAACCGAGAGCCGTCGCCAGAATTTTGGACCCTTGAGGTGGTCTCTGTCGGTCCCGAGACATTGCCTCTGGATTTGGTGCCCAGGGTGAATTGGAGGTCCTGAGCACAGACCCGGGACGAAGGCGCCCGGCGCCATGTCAAAAATTCCCCAAGAGGTGCCGCTTGCGATTTTGCTGCACACATCGCGTCAGAGATGTGGACCACCAGCACCGGCATTTCCCTCACAGCTTGGCCTCTGGGATCCAGAACTGGCCTTTTGGGGCACTTGCACCTAGCAGCGTGTCCAGCTAACCGAGAGCCGTCGCCAGAATTTTGGACCCTAGGGGTGGTCTCTGTCGGTCCCGAGACATTGCCTCTGGATTTGGTGCCCAGGGTGAATTGTAGGTCCTGAGCACAGACCCGGGGCGAAGGCGCCCGGCGCCACGTCAAAAATTCCCCAAGAGCTGCCGCTTGGGATTTTGCACCACACATGGGGTCGGCGATCGGGACCGCCACCACCGGCATTTCTCTGACAGCTTGGCCTCTGGGATCCAGAACTGGCCTTTTGGGGCACTTGCACCTAGCAGCGTGTCCAGCTAACCGAGAGCCGTCGCCAGAATTTTGGACCCTAGGGGTGGTCTCTGTCGGTCCCGAGACATTGCCTCTGGATTTGGTGCCCAGGGTGAATTGTAGGTCCTGAGCACAGACCCGGGGCGAAGGCGCCCGGCGCCACGTCAAAAATTCCCCAAGAGCTGCCGCTTGGGATTTTGCACCACACATGGGGTCGGCGATCGGGACCGCCACCACCGGCATTTCCCTCACAGCTTGGCCTCTGGGATCCAGACCTGGCCTTTTGGGGCACTTGCACCTAGCAGCGTGTCCAGCTAACCGAGAGCCGTCGCCAGAATTTTGGACCCTAGATGTGGTCTCTGTCGGTCCCGAGACATTGCCTCTGGATTTGGTGCCCAGGGTGAATTGTAGGTCCTGAGCACAGACCCGGGGCGAAGGCGCCCGGCGCCACGTCAAAAATTCCCCAAGAGCTGCCGCTTGGGATTTTGCACCACACATTGGGTCGGCGATCGGGACCGCCACCACCGGCATTTTTCTGACAGCTTGGTCTCTGGGATCCAGACCTGGCCTCTTGGGGCTCTTGCACCTAGCAGAGGGTCCAGCTTCCCGAAAGCCGTCGCCAGAATTTTGGACCCTTGAGGTGGTCTCTGTCGGTCCCGAGACATTGCCTCTGGATTTGGTGCCCAGGGTGAATTGGAGGTCCTGAGGACAGACCCGGGGCGAAGGCGCCCGGCGCCACGTCAAAAATTCACCAAGAGCTGCCGCTTGCGATTTTGCTCCACACATGGGGTCGGCGATCGGGACCGCCACCACCGGCATTTCTCTCACAGCTTGGCCTCTGGGATCCAGACCTGGCCTTTTGGGGCTCTTGCACCTAGCAGCGTGTCCAGCTAACCGAGAGCCGTCGCCAGAATTTTGGACCCTAGGGGTGGTCTCTGTCGGTCCCGAGACATTGCCTCTGGATTTGGTGCCCAGGGTGAATTGTAGGTCCTGAGCACAGACCCGGGGCGAAGGCGCCCGGCGCCACGTCAAAAATTCCCCAAGAGCTGCCGCTTGCGATTTTGCTGCACACATCGCGTCAGAGATGTGGACCACCAGCACCGGCATTTCCCTCACAGCTTGGCCTCTGGGATCCAGAACTGGCCTTTTGGGGCACTTGCACCTAGCAGCGTGTCCAGCTAACCGAGAGCCGTCGCCAGAATTTTGGACCCTAGGGGTGGTCTCTGTCGGTCCCGAGACATTGCCTCTGGATTTGGTGCCCAGGGTGAATTGTAGGTCCTGAGCACAGACCCGGGGCGAAGGCGCCCGGCGCCACGTCAAGAATTCCCCAAGAGCTGCCGCTTGCGATTTTGCTCCACACATGGGGTCAGAGATCGGGACCACCAGCACCGGCATTTTTCTGACAGCTTGGCCTCTGGGATCCAGACCTGGCCTTTTGGGGCTCTTGCACCTAGCAGAGGGTCCAGCTAACCAAGAGCCGTCGCCAGAATTTTGGACCCTTGAGGTGGTCTCTGTCGGTCCCGAGACATTGCCTCTGGATTTGGTGCCCAGGGTGAATTGGAGGTCCTGAGCACAGACCCGGGGCGAAGGCGCCCGGCGCCACGTCCAAAATTCTCCAAATGCTGCCGCTTGGGATTTTGCACCACACATGGGGTCGGCGATCGGGACCGCCACCATCGGCATTTCTCTGACAGCTTGGCCTCTGGGATCCAGACCTGGCCTTTTGGGGCACTTGCACCTAGCAGCGTGTCCAGCTAACCGAGAGCCGTCGCCAGAATTTTGGACCCTAGGGGTGGTCTCTGTCGGTCCCGAGACATTGCCTCTGGATTTGGTGCCCAGGGTGAATTGGAGGTCCTGAGCACAGACCCGGGGCGAAGGCGCCCGGCGCCACGTCAAAAATTCCCCAAGAGCTGCCGCTTGGGATTTTGCACCACACATGGGGTCGGCGATCGGGACCGCCACCACCGGCATTTCCCTCACAGCTTGGCCTCTGGGATCCAGACCTGGCCTTTTGGGGCACTTGCACCTAGCAGCGTGTCCAGCTAACCGAGAGCCGTCGCCAGTATTTTGGACCCTAGGGGTGGTCTCTGTCGGTCCCGAGACATTGCCTCTGGATTTGGTGCCCAGGGTGAATTGTAGGTCCTGAGCACAGACCCGGGGCGAAGGCGCCCGGCGCCACGTCAAAAATTCCCCAAGAGCTGCCGCTTGGGATTTTGCACCACACATGGGGTCGGCGATCGGGACCGCCACCACCGGCATTTCTCTGACAGTTTGGCCTCTGGGATCCAGAACTGGCCTTTTGGGGCACTTGCACCTAGCAGCGTGTCCAGCTAACCGAGAGCCGTCGCCAGAATTTTGGACCCTAGGGGTGGTCTCTGTCGGTCCCGAGACATTGCCTCTGGATTTGGTGCCCAGGGTGAATTGTAGGTCCTGAGCACAGACCCGGGGCGAAGGCGCCCGGCGCCACGTCAAAAATTCCCCAAGAGCTGCCGCTTGGGATTTTGCACCACACATGGGGTCGGCGATCGGGACCGCCACCACCGGCATTTCCCTCACAGCTTGGCCTCTGGGATCCAGACCTGGCCTTTTGGGGCACTTGCACCTAGCAGCGTGTCCAGCTAACCGAGAGCCGTCGCCAGAATTTTGGACCCTAGGGGTGGTCTCTGTCGGTCCCGAGACATTGCCTCTGGATTTGGTGCCCAGGGTGAATTGTAGGTCCTGAGCACAGACCCGGGGCGAAGGCGCCCGGCGCCACGTCAAAAATTCCCCAAGAGCTGCCGCTTGGGATTTTGCACCACACATTGGGTCGGCGATCGGGACCGCCACCACCGGCATTTTTCTGACAGCTTGGTCTCTGGGATCCAGACCTGGCCTCTTGGGGCTCTTGCACCTAGCAGAGGGTCCAGCTTCCCGAAAGCCGTCGCCAGAATTTTGGACCCTTGAGGTGGTCTCTGTCGGTCCCGAGACATTGCCTCTGGATTTGGTGCCCAGGGTGAATTGGAGGTCCTGAGGACAGACCCGGGGCGAAGGCGCCCGGCGCCACGTCAAAAATTCCCCAAGAGCTGCCGCTTGCGATTTTGCTCCACACATGGGGTCGGCGATCGGGACCGCCACCACCGGCATTTCTCTCACAGCTTGGCCTCTGGGATCCAGACCTGGCCTTTTGGGGCACTTGCACCTAGCAGCGTGTCCAGCTAACCGAGAGCCGTCGCCAGAATTTTGGACCCTAGGGGTGGTCTCTGTCGGTCCCGAGACATTGCCTCTGGATTTGGTGCCCAGGGTGAATTGTAGGTCCTGAGCACAGACCCGGGGCGAAGGCGCCCGGCGCCACGTCAAAAATTCCCCAAGAGCTGCCGCTTGCGATTTTGCTGCACACATCGCGTCAGAGATGTGGACCACCAGCACCGGCATTTCCCTCACAGCTTGGCCTCTGGGATCCAGAACTGGCCTTTTGGGGCACTTGCACCTAGCAGCGTGTCCAGCTAACCGAGAGCCGTCGCCAGAATTTTGGACCCTAGGGGTGGTCTCTGTCGGTCCCGAGACATTGCCTCTGGATTTGGTGCCCAGGGTGAATTGTAGGTCCTGAGCACAGACCCGGGGCGAAGGCGCCCGGCGCCACGTCAAGAATTCCCCAAGAGCTGCCGCTTGCGATTTTGCTCCACACATGGGGTCAGAGATCGGGACCACCAGCACCGGCATTTCTCTCACAGCTTGGCCTCTGGGATCCAGACCTGGCCTTTTGGGGCTCTTGCACCTAGCAGAGGGTCCAGCTAACCAAGAGCCGTCGCCAGAATTTTGGACCCTTGAGGTGGTCTCTGTCGGTCCCGAGACATTGCCTCTGGATTTGGTGCCCAGGGTGAATTGGAGGTCCTGAGCACAGACCCGGGGCGAAGGCGCCCGGCGCCACGTCCAAAATTCTCCAAATGCTGCCGCTTGGGATTTTGCACCACACATGGGGTCGGCGATCGGGACCGCCACCATCGGCATTTCTCTGACAGCTTGGCCTCTGGGATCCAGACCTGGCCTTTTGGGGCACTTGCACCTAGCAGCGTGTCCAGCTAACCGAGGGCCGTCGCCAGAATTTTGGACCCTAGGGGTGGTCTCTGTCGGTCCCGAGACATTGCCTCTGGATTTGGTGCCCAGGGTGAATTGTAGGTCCTGAGCACAGACCCGGGACGAAGGCGCCCGGCGCCACGTCAAAAATTCCCCAAGAGCTGCCGCTTGGGATTTTGCACCACACATTGGGTCGGCGATCGGGACCGCCACCACCGGCATTTTTCTGACAGCTTGGTCTCTGGGATCCAGACCTGGCCTCTTGGGGCTCTTGCACCTAGCAGAGGGTCCAGCTTCCCGAAAGCCGTCGCCAGAATTTTGGACCCTTGAGGTGGTCTCTGTCGGTCCCGAGACATTGCCTCTGGATTTGGTGCCCAGGGTGAATTTGTCTGTCCTGAGTGCAGGTCTGGGGCAAAGGCGCCCGGCGCCACGTCAAAAATTCCCCAAGAGCTGCCGCTTGGGATTTTGCACCACACATGGGGTCGGCGATCGGGACCGCCACCACCGGCATTTCCCTCACAGCTTGGCCTCTGGGATCCAGACCTGGCCTCTTGGGGCTCTTGCACCTAGCAGCGTGTCCAGCTAACCGAGAGCCGTCGCCAGAATTTTGGACCCTAGGGGTGGTCTCTGTCGGTCCCGAGACATTGCCTCTGGATTTGGTGCCCAGGGTGAATTGGAGGTCCTGAGCACAGACCCGGGGCGAAGGCGCCCGGCGCCACGTCAAAAATTCACCAAGAGCTGCCGCTTGGGATTTTGCACCACACATGGGGTCAGAGATCGGGACCGCCACCACCGGCATTTTTCTGACAGCTTGGTCTCTGGGATCCAGAACTGGCCTCTTGGGGCTCTTGCACCTAGCAGAGGGTCCAGCTTCCCGAGAGCCGTCGCCAGAATTTTGGACCCTTGAGGTGGTCTCTGTCGGTCCCGAGACATTGCCTCTGGATTTGGTGCCCAGGGTGAATTGTAGGTCCTGAGGACAGACCCGGGGCGAAGGCGCCCGGCGCCACGTCAAAAATTCCCCAAGAGCTGCCGCTTGGGATTTTGCACCACACATGGGGTCGGCGATCGGGACCGCCACCACCGGCATTTCTCTGACAGCTTGGCCTCTGGGATCCAGACCTGGCCTTTTGGGGCACTTGCACCTAGCAGAGTGTCCAGCTTCCCGAGAGCCGTCGCCAGAATTTTGGACCCTAGAGGTGGTCTCTGTCGGTCCCGAGACATTGCCTCTGGATTTGGTGCCCAGGGTGAATTTGTCTGTCCTGAGTGCAGGTCTGGGGCGAAGGCGCCCGGCGCCACGTCAAAAATTCACCAAGAGCTGCCGCTTGGGATTTTGCTCCACACATGGGGTCAGAGATCGGGACCGCCACCACCAGCATTTTTCTGACAGCTTGGCCTCTGGGATCCAGACCTGGCCTTTTGGGGCTCTTGCACCTAGCAGAGGGTCCAGCTAACCGAGAGCCGTCGCCAGAATTTTGGACCCTTGAGGTGGTCTCTGTCGGTCCCGAGACATTGCCTCTGGATTTGGTGCCCAGGGTGAATTGGAGGTCCTGAGCACAGACCCGGGACGAAGGCGCCCGGCGCCATGTCAAAAATTCCCCAAGAGGTGCCGCTTGCGATTTTGCTGCACACATCGCGTCAGAGATGTGGACCACCAGCACCGGCATTTCCCTCACAGCTTGGCCTCTGGGATCCAGAACTGGCCTTTTGGGGCACTTGCACCTAGCAGCGTGTCCAGCTAACCGAGAGCCGTCGCCAGAATTTTGGACCCTAGGGGTGGTCTCTGTCGGTCCCGAGACATTGCCTCTGGATTTGGTGCCCAGGGTGAATTGGAGGTCCTGAGCACAGACCCGGGGCGAAGGCGCCCGGCGCCACGTCAAAAATTCCCCAAGAGCTGCCGCTTGGGATTTTGCACCACACATGGGGTCGGCGATCGGGACCGCCACCACCGGCATTTCCCTCACAGCTTGGCCTCTGGGATCCAGACCTGGCCTCTTGGGGCTCTTGCACCTAGCAGCGTGTCCAGCTAACCGAGAGCCGTCGCCAGAATTTTGGACCCTAGGGGTGGTCTCTGTCGGTCCCGAGACATTGCCTCTGGATTTGGTGCCCAGGGTGAATTGGAGGTCCTGAGCACAGACCCGGGGCGAAGGCGCCCGGCGCCACGTCAAAAATTCACCAAGAGCTGCCGCTTGGGATTTTGCACCACACATGGGGTCGGCGATAGGGACCGCCTCCACCGGCATTTCTCTGACAGCTTGGTCTCTGGGATCCAGACCTGGCCTCTTGGGGCTCTTGCACCTAGCAGAGGGTCCAGCTTCCCGAGAGCCGTCGCCAGAATTTTGGACCCTTGAGGTGGTCTCTGTCGGTCCCGAGACATTGCCTCTGGATTTGGTGCCCAGGGTGAATTGTAGGTCCTGAGGACAGACCCGGGGCGAAGGCGCCCGGCGCCACGTCAAAAATTCCCCAAGAGCTGCCGCTTGGGATTTTGCACCACACATGGGGTCGGCGATCGGGACCGCCACCACCGGCATTTCTCTGACAGCTTGGCCTCTGGGATCCAGACCTGGCCTTTTGGGGCACTTGCACCTAGCAGAGTGTCCAGCTTCCCGAGAGCCGTCGCCAGAATTTTGGACCCTAGAGGTGGTCTCTGTCGGTCCCGAGACATTGCCTCTGGATTTGGTGCCCAGGGTGAATTTGTCTGTCCTGAGTGCAGGTCTGGGGCGAAGGCGCCCGGCGCCACGTCAAAAATTCACCAAGAGCTGCCGCTTGGGATTTTGCTCCACACATGGGGTCAGAGATCGGGACCGCCACCACCAGCATTTTTCTGACAGCTTGGCCTCTGGGATCCAGACCTGGCCTTTTGGGGCTCTTGCACCTAGCAGAGGGTCCAGCTAACCGAGAGCCGTCGCCAGAATTTTGGACCCTTGAGGTGGTCTCTGTCGGTCCCGAGACATTGCCTCTGGATTTGGTGCCCAGGGTGAATTGGAGGTCCTGAGCACAGACCCGGGACGAAGGCGCCCGGCGCCACGTCAAAAATTCCCCAAGAGCTGCCGCTTGGGATTTTGCACCACACATGGGGTCGGCGATCGGGACCGCCTCCACCGGCATTTTTCTGACAGCTTGGCCTCTGGGATCCAGACCTGGCCTTTTGGGGCACTTGCACCTAGCAGCGTGTCCAGCTAACCGAGAGCCGTCGCCAGAATTTTGGACCCTAGGGGTGGTCTCTGTCGGTCCCGAGACATTGCCTCTGGATTTGGTGCCCAGGGTGAATTGTAGGTCCTGAGCACAGACCCGGGGCGAAGGCGCCTGGCGCCATGTCAAAAATTCCCCAAGAGCTGCCGCTTGCGATTTTGCTGCACACATCGCGTCAGAGATGTGGACCACCAGCACCGGCATTTCCCTCACAGCTTGGCCTCTGGGATCCAGAACTGGCCTTTTGGGGCACTTGCACCTAGCAGCGTGTCCAGCTAACCGAGAGCCGTCGCCAGTATTTTGGACCCTAGGGGTGGTCTCTGTCGGTCCCGAGACATTGCCTCTGGATTTGGTGCCCAGGGTGAATTGTAGGTCCTGAGCACAGACCCGGGGCGAAGGCGCCCGGCGCCACGTCAAAAATTCCCCAAGAGCTGCCGCTTGGGATTTTGCACCACACATGGGGTCGGCGATCGGGACCGCCACCACCGGCATTTCTCTGACAGCTTGGCCTCTGGGATCCAGAACTGGCCTTTTGGGGCACTTGCACCTAGCAGCGTGTCCAGCTAACCGAGAGCCGTCGCCAGAATTTTGGACCCTAGGGGTGGTCTCTGTCGGTCCCGAGACATTGCCTCTGGATTTGGTGCCCAGGGTGAATTGTAGGTCCTGAGCACAGACCCGGGGCGAAGGCGCCCGGCGCCACGTCAAAAATTCCCCAAGAGCTGCCGCTTGGGATTTTGCACCACACATGGGGTCGGCGATCGGGACCGCCACCACCGGCATTTCCCTCACAGCTTGGCCTCTGGGATCCAGACCTGGCCTTTTGGGGCACTTGCACCTAGCAGCGTGTCCAGCTAACCGAGAGCCGTCGCCAGAATTTTGGACCCTAGATGTGGTCTCTGTCGGTCCCGAGACATTGCCTCTGGATTTGGTGCCCAGGGTGAATTGTAGGTCCTGAGCACAGACCCGGGGCGAAGGCGCCCGGCGCCACGTCAAAAATTCCCCAAGAGCTGCCGCTTGGGATTTTGCACCACACATTGGGTCGGCGATCGGGACCGCCACCACCGGCATTTTTCTGACAGCTTGGTCTCTGGGATCCAGACCTGGCCTCTTGGGGCTCTTGCACCTAGCAGAGGGTCCAGCTTCCCGAAAGCCGTCGCCAGAATTTTGGACCCTTGAGGTGGTCTCTGTCGGTCCCGAGACATTGCCTCTGGATTTGGTGCCCAGGGTGAATTGGAGGTCCTGAGGACAGACCCGGGGCGAAGGCGCCCGGCGCCACGTCAAAAATTCACCAAGAGCTGCCGCTTGCGATTTTGCTCCACACATGGGGTCGGCGATCGGGACCGCCACCACCGGCATTTCTCTCACAGCTTGGCCTCTGGGATCCAGACCTGGCCTTTTGGGGCTCTTGCACCTAGCAGCGTGTCCACCTAACCGAGAGCCGTCGCCAGAATTTTGGACCCTAGGGGTGGTCTCTGTCGGTCCCGAGACATTGCCTCTGGATTTGGTGCCCAGGGTGAATTGTAGGTCCTGAGCACAGACCCGGGGCGAAGGCGCCCGGCGCCACGTCAAAAATTCCCCAAGAGCTGCCGCTTGCGATTTTGCTGCACACATCGCGTCAGAGATGTGGACCACCAGCACCGGCATTTCCCTCACAGCTTGGCCTCTGGGATCCAGAACTGGCCTTTTGGGGCACTTGCACCTAGCAGCGTGTCCAGCTAACCGAGAGCCGTCGCCAGAATTTTGGACCCTAGGGGTGGTCTCTGTCGGTCCCGAGACATTGCCTCTGGATTTGGTGCCCAGGGTGAATTGTAGGTCCTGAGCACAGACCCGGGGCGAAGGCGCCCGGCGCCACGTCAAGAATTCCCCAAGAGCTGCCGCTTGCGATTTTGCTCCACACATGGGGTCAGAGATCGGGACCACCAGCACCGGCATTTTTCTGACAGCTTGGCCTCTGGGATCCAGACCTGGCCTTTTGGGGCTCTTGCACCTAGCAGAGGGTCCAGCTAACCAAGAGCCGTCGCCAGAATTTTGGACCCTTGAGGTGGTCTCTGTCGGTCCCGAGACATTGCCTCTGGATTTGGTGCCCAGGGTGAATTGGAGGTCCTGAGCACAGACCCGGGGCGAAGGCGCCCGGCGCCACGTCCAAAATTCTCCAAATGCTGCCGCTTGGGATTTTGCACCACACATGGGGTCGGCGATCGGGACCGCCACCATCGGCATTTCTCTGACAGCTTGGCCTCTGGGATCCAGACCTGGCCTTTTGGGGCACTTGCACCTAGCAGCGTGTCCAGCTAACCGAGAGCCGTCGCCAGAATTTTGGACCCTAGAGGTGGTCTCTGTCGGTCCCGAGACATTGCCTCTGGATTTGGTGCCCAGGGTGAATTGGAGGTCCTGAGCACAGACCCGGGGCGAAGGCGCCCGGCGCCACGTCAAAAATTCCCCAAGAGCTGCCGCTTGGGATTTTGCACCACACATGGGGTCGGCGATCGGGACCGCCACCACCGGCATTTCCCTCACAGCTTGGCCTCTGGGATCCAGACCTGGCCTTTTGGGGCACTTGCACCTAGCAGCGTGTCCAGCTAACCGAGAGCCGTCGCCAGTATTTTGGACCCTAGGGGTGGTCTCTGTCGGTCCCGAGACATTGCCTCTGGATTTGGTGCCCAGGGTGAATTGTAGGTCCTGAGCACAGACCCGGGGCGAAGGCGCCCGGCGCCACGTCAAAAATTCACCAAGAGCTGCCGCTTGGGATTTTGCACCACACATGGGGTCGGCGATAGGGACCGCCTCCACCGGCATTTCTCTGACAGCTTGGTCTCTGGGATCCAGACCTGGCCTCTTGGGGCTCTTGCACCTAGCAGAGGGTCCAGCTTCCCGAGAGCCGTCGCCAGAATTTTGGACCCTTGAGGTGGTCTCTGTCGGTCCCGAGACATTGCCTCTGGATTTGGTGCCCAGGGTGAATTGTAGGTCCTGAGGACAGACCCGGGGCGAAGGCGCCCGGCGCCACGTCAAAAATTCCCCAAGAGCTGCCGCTTGGGATTTTGCACCACACATGGGGTCGGCGATCGGGACCGCCACCACCGGCATTTCTCTGACAGCTTGGCCTCTGGGATCCAGACCTGGCCTTTTGGGGCACTTGCACCTAGCAGAGTGTCCAGCTTCCCGAGAGCCGTCGCCAGAATTTTGGACCCTAGAGGTGGTCTCTGTCGGTCCCGAGACATTGCCTCTGGATTTGGTGCCCAGGGTGAATTTGTCTGTCCTGAGTGCAGGTCTGGGGCGAAGGCGCCCGGCGCCACGTCAAAAATTCACCAAGAGCTGCCGCTTGGGATTTTGCTCCACACATGGGGTCAGAGATCGGGACCGCCACCACCAGCATTTTTCTGACAGCTTGGCCTCTGGGATCCAGACCTGGCCTTTTGGGGCTCTTGCACCTAGCAGAGGGTCCAGCTAACCGAGAGCCGTCGCCAGAATTTTGGACCCTTGAGGTGGTCTCTGTCGGTCCCGAGACATTGCCTCTGGATTTGGTGCCCAGGGTGAATTGGAGGTCCTGAGCACAGACCCGGGACGAAGGCGCCCGGCGCCACGTCAAAAATTCCCCAAGAGCTGCCGCTTGGGATTTTGCACCACACATGGGGTCGGCGATCGGGACCGCCTCCACCGGCATTTTTCTGACAGCTTGGCCTCTGGGATCCAGACCTGGCCTTTTGGGGCACTTGCACCTAGCAGCGTGTCCAGCTAACCGAGAGCCGTCGCCAGAATTTTGGACCCTAGGGGTGGTCTCTGTCGGTCCCGAGACATTGCCTCTGGATTTGGTGCCCAGGGTGAATTGTAGGTCCTGAGCACAGACCCGGGGCGAAGGCGCCTGGCGCCATGTCAAAAATTCCCCAAGAGCTGCCGCTTGCGATTTTGCTGCACACATCGCGTCAGAGATGTGGACCACCAGCACCGGCATTTCCCTCACAGCTTGGCCTCTGGGATCCAGAACTGGCCTTTTGGGGCACTTGCACCTAGCAGCGTGTCCAGCTAACCGAGAGCCGTCGCCAGTATTTTGGACCCTAGGGGTGGTCTCTGTCGGTCCCGAGACATTGCCTCTGGATTTGGTGCCCAGGGTGAATTGTAGGTCCTGAGCACAGACCCGGGGCGAAGGCGCCCGGCGCCACGTCAAAAATTCCCCAAGAGCTGCCGCTTGGGATTTTGCACCACACATGGGGTCGGCGATCGGGACCGCCACCACCGGCATTTCTCTGACAGCTTGGCCTCTGGGATCCAGAACTGGCCTTTTGGGGCACTTGCACCTAGCAGCGTGTCCAGCTAACCGAGAGCCGTCGCCAGAATTTTGGACCCTAGGGGTGGTCTCTGTCGGTCCCGAGACATTGCCTCTGGATTTGGTGCCCAGGGTGAATTGTAGGTCCTGAGCACAGACCCGGGGCGAAGGCGCCCGGCGCCACGTCAAAAATTCCCCAAGAGCTGCCGCTTGGGATTTTGCACCACACATGGGGTCGGCGATCGGGACCGCCACCACCGGCATTTCCCTCACAGCTTGGCCTCTGGGATCCAGACCTGGCCTTTTGGGGCACTTGCACCTAGCAGCGTGTCCAGCTAACCGAGAGCCGTCGCCAGAATTTTGGACCCTAGATGTGGTCTCTGTCGGTCCCGAGACATTGCCTCTGGATTTGGTGCCCAGGGTGAATTGTAGGTCCTGAGCACAGACCCGGGGCGAAGGCGCCCGGCGCCACGTCAAAAATTCCCCAAGAGCTGCCGCTTGGGATTTTGCACCACACATTGGGTCGGCGATCGGGACCGCCACCACCGGCATTTTTCTGACAGCTTGGTCTCTGGGATCCAGACCTGGCCTCTTGGGGCTCTTGCACCTAGCAGAGGGTCCAGCTTCCCGAAAGCCGTCGCCAGAATTTTGGACCCTTGAGGTGGTCTCTGTCGGTCCCGAGACATTGCCTCTGGATTTGGTGCCCAGGGTGAATTGGAGGTCCTGAGGACAGACCCGGGGCGAAGGCGCCCGGCGCCACGTCAAAAATTCACCAAGAGCTGCCGCTTGCGATTTTGCTCCACACATGGGGTCGGCGATCGGGACCGCCACCACCGGCATTTCTCTCACAGCTTGGCCTCTGGGATCCAGACCTGGCCTTTTGGGGCTCTTGCACCTAGCAGCGTGTCCAGCTAACCGAGAGCCGTCGCCAGAATTTTGGACCCTAGGGGTGGTCTCTGTCGGTCCCGAGACATTGCCTCTGGATTTGGTGCCCAGGGTGAATTGTAGGTCCTGAGCACAGACCCGGGGCGAAGGCGCCCGGCGCCACGTCAAAAATTCCCCAAGAGCTGCCGCTTGCGATTTTGCTGCACACATCGCGTCAGAGATGTGGACCACCAGCACCGGCATTTCCCTCACAGCTTGGCCTCTGGGATCCAGAACTGGCCTTTTGGGGCACTTGCACCTAGCAGCGTGTCCAGCTAACCGAGAGCCGTCGCCAGAATTTTGGACCCTAGGGGTGGTCTCTGTCGGTCCCGAGACATTGCCTCTGGATTTGGTGCCCAGGGTGAATTGTAGGTCCTGAGCACAGACCCGGGGCGAAGGCGCCCGGCGCCACGTCAAAAATTCCCCAAGAGCTGCCGCTTGCGATTTTGCTCCACACATGGGGTCAGAGATCGGGACCACCAGCACCGGCATTTTTCTGACAGCTTGGCCTCTGGGATCCAGACCTGGCCTTTTGGGGCTCTTGCACCTAGCAGAGGGTCCAGCTAACCAAGAGCCGTCGCCAGAATTTTGGACCCTTGAGGTGGTCTCTGTCGGTCCCGAGACATTGCCTCTGGATTTGGTGCCCAGGGTGAATTGGAGGTCCTGAGCACAGACCCGGGGCGAAGGCGCCCGGCGCCACGTCCAAAATTCTCCAAATGCTGCCGCTTGGGATTTTGCACCACACATGGGGTCGGCGATCGGGACCGCCACCATCGGCATTTCTCTGACAGCTTGGCCTCTGGGATCCAGACCTGGCCTTTTGGGGCACTTGCACCTAGCAGCGTGTCCAGCTAACCGAGAGCCGTCGCCAGAATTTTGGACCCTAGGGGTGGTCTCTGTCGGTCCCGAGACATTGCCTCTGGATTTGGTGCCCAGGGTGAATTGGAGGTCCTGAGCACAGACCCGGGGCGAAGGCGCCCGGCGCCACGTCAAAAATTCCCCAAGAGCTGCCGCTTGGGATTTTGCACCACACATGGGGTCGGCGATCGGGACCGCCACCACCGGCATTTCCCTCACAGCTTGGCCTCTGGGATCCAGACCTGGCCTTTTGGGGCACTTGCACCTAGCAGCGTGTCCAGCTAACCGAGAGCCGTCGCCAGTATTTTGGACCCTAGGGGTGGTCTCTGTCGGTCCCGAGACATTGCCTCTGGATTTGGTGCCCAGGGTGAATTGTAGGTCCTGAGCACAGACCCGGGGCGAAGGCGCCCGGCGCCACGTCAAAAATTCCCCAAGAGCTGCCGCTTGGGATTTTGCACCACACATGGGGTCGGCGATCGGGACCGCCACCACCGGCATTTCTCTGACAGCTTGGCCTCTGGGATCCAGAACTGCCCTTTTGGGGCACTTGCACCTAGCAGCGTGTCCAGCTAACCGAGAGCCGTCGCCAGAATTTTGGACCCTAGGGGTGGTCTCTGTCGGTCCCGAGACATTGCCTCTGGATTTGGTGCCCAGGGTGAATTGTAGGTCCTGAGCACAGACCCGGGGCGAAGGCGCCCGGCGCCACGTCAAAAATTCCCCAAGAGCTGCCGCTTGGGATTTTGCACCACACATTGGGTCGGCGATCGGGACCGCCACCACCGGCATTTTTCTGACAGCTTGGTCTCTGGGATCCAGACCTGGCCTCTTGGGGCTCTTGCACCTAGCAGAGGGTCCAGCTTCCCGAAAGCCGTCGCCAGAATTTTGGACCCTTGAGGTGGTCTCTGTCGGTCCCGAGACATTGCCTCTGGATTTGGTGCCCAGGGTGAATTGGAGGTCCTGAGGACAGACCCGGGGCGAAGGCGCCCGGCGCCACGTCAAAAATTCCCCAAGAGCTGCCGCTTGCGATTTTGCTCCACACATGGGGTCGGCGATCGGGACCGCCACCACCGGCATTTCTCTCACAGCTTGGCCTCTGGGATCCAGACCTGGCCTTTTGGGGCACTTGCACCTAGCAGCGTGTCCAGCTAACCGAGAGCCGTCGCCAGAATTTTGGACCCTAGGGGTGGTCTCTGTCGGTCCCGAGACATTGCCTCTGGATTTGGTGCCCAGGGTGAATTGTAGGTCCTGAGCACAGACCCGGGGCGAAGGCGCCCGGCGCCACGTCAAAAATTCCCCAAGAGCTGCCGCTTGCGATTTTGCTGCACACATCGCGTCAGAGATGTGGACCACCAGCACCGGCATTTCCCTCACAGCTTGGCCTCTGGGATCCAGAACTGGCCTTTTGGGGCACTTGCACCTAGCAGCGTGTCCAGCTAACCGAGAGCCGTCGCCAGAATTTTGGACCCTAGGGGTGGTCTCTGTCGGTCCCGAGACATTGCCTCTGGATTTGGTGCCCAGGGTGAATTGTAGGTCCTGAGCACAGACCCGGGGCGAAGGCGCCCGGCGCCACGTCAAGAATTCCCCAAGAGCTGCCGCTTGCGATTTTGCTCCACACATGGGGTCAGAGATCGGGACCACCAGCACCGGCATTTCTCTCACAGCTTGGCCTCTGGGATCCAGACCTGGCCTTTTGGGGCTCTTGCACCTAGCAGAGGGTCCAGCTAACCAAGAGCCGTCGCCAGAATTTTGGACCCTTGAGGTGGTCTCTGTCGGTCCCGAGACATTGCCTCTGGATTTGGTGCCCAGGGTGAATTGGAGGTCCTGAGCACAGACCCGGGGCGAAGGCGCCCGGCGCCACGTCCAAAATTCTCCAAATGCTGCCGCTTGGGATTTTGCACCACACATGGGGTCGGCGATCGGGACCGCCACCATCGGCATTTCTCTGACAGCTTGGCCTCTGGGATCCAGACCTGGCCTTTTGGGGCACTTGCACCTAGCAGCGTGTCCAGCTAACCGAGAGCCGTCGCCAGAATTTTGGACCCTAGGGGTGGTCTCTGTCGGTCCCGAGACATTGCCTCTGGATTTGGTGCCCAGGGTGAATTGTAGGTCCTGAGCACAGACCCGGGACGAAGGCGCCCGGCGCCACGTCAAAAATTCCCCAAGAGCTGCCGCTTGGGATTTTGCACCACACATTGGGTCGGCGATCGGGACCGCCACCACCGGCATTTCCCTCACAGCTTGGCCTCTGGGATCCAGACCTGGCCTCTTGGGGCTCTTGCACCTAGCAGAGGGTCCAGCTTCCCGAAAGCCGTCGCCAGAATTTTGGACCCTTGAGGTGGTCTCTGTCGGTCCCGAGACATTGCCTCTGGATTTGGTGCCCAGGGTGAATTTGTCTGTCCTGAGTGCAGGTCTGGGGCAAAGGCGCCCGGCGCCACGTCAAAAATTCACCAAGAGCTGCCGCTTGGGATTTTGCTCCACACATGGGGTCAGAGATCGGGACCGCCACCACCAGCATTTTTCTGACAGCTTGGCCTCTGGGATCCAGACCTGGCCTTTTGGGGCTCTTGCACCTAGCAGAGGGTCCAGCTAACCGAGAGCCGTCGCCAGAATTTTGGACCCTAGGGGTGGTCTCTGTCGGTCCCGAGACATTGCCTCTGGATTTGGTGCCAGGGTGAATTGTAGGTCCTGAGCACAGACCCGGGGCGAAGGCGCCTGGCGCCATGTCAAAAATTCCCCAAGAGCTGCCGCTTGCGATTTTGCTGCACACATCGCGTCAGAGATGTGGACCACCAGCACCGGCATTTCCCTCACAGCTTGGCCTCTGGGATCCAGAACTGGCCTTTTGGGGCACTTGCACCTAGCAGCGTGTCCAGCTAACCGAGAGCCGTCGCCAGTATTTTGGACCCTAGGGGTGGTCTCTGTCGGTCCCGAGACATTGCCTCTGGATTTGGTGCCCAGGGTGAATTGTAGGTCCTGAGCACAGACCCGGGGCGAAGGCGCCCGGCGCCACGTCAAAAATTCCCCAAGAGCTGCCGCTTGGGATTTTGCACCACACATGGGGTCGGCGATCGGGACCGCCACCACCGGCATTTCTCTGACAGCTTGGCCTCTGGGATCCAGAACTGGCCTTTTGGGGCACTTGCACCTAGCAGCGTGTCCAGCTAACCGAGAGCCGTCGCCAGAATTTTGGACCCTAGGGGTGGGCTCTGTCGGTCCCGAGACATTGCCTCTGGATTTGGTGCCCAGGGTGAATTGTAGGTCCTGAGCACAGACCCGGGACGAAGGCGCCCGGCGCCACGTCAAAAATTCCCCAAGAGCTGCCGCTTGGGATTTTGCACCACACATTGGGTCGGCGATCGGGACCGCCACCACCGGCATTTCCCTCACAGCTTGGCCTCTGGGATCCAGACCTGGCCTCTTGGGGCTCTTGCACCTAGCAGAGGGTCCAGCTTCCCGAAAGCCGTCGCCAGAATTTTGGACCCTTGAGGTGGTCTCTGTCGGTCCCGAGACATTGCCTCTGGATTTGGTGCCCAGGGTGAATTTGTCTGTCCTGAGTGCAGGTCTGGGGCAAAGGCGCCCGGCGCCACGTCAAAAATTCACCAAGAGCTGCCGCTTGGGATTTTGCTCCACACATGGGGTCAGAGATCGGGACCGCCACCACCAGCATTTTTCTGACAGCTTGGCCTCTGGGATCCAGACCTGGCCTTTTGGGGCTCTTGCACCTAGCAGAGGGTCCAGCTAACCGAGAGCCGTCGCCAGAATTTTGGACCCTAGGGGTGGTCTCTGTCGGTCCCGAGACATTGCCTCTGGATTTGGTGCCAGGGTGAATTGTAGGTCCTGAGCACAGACCCGGGGCGAAGGCGCCTGGCGCCATGTCAAAAATTCCCCAAGAGCTGCCGCTTGCGATTTTGCTGCACACATCGCGTCAGAGATGTGGACCACCAGCACCGGCATTTCCCTCACAGCTTGGCCTCTGGGATCCAGAACTGGCCTTTTGGGGCACTTGCACCTAGCAGCGTGTCCAGCTAACCGAGAGCCGTCGCCAGTATTTTGGACCCTAGGGGTGGTCTCTGTCGGTCCCGAGACATTGCCTCTGGATTTGGTGCCCAGGGTGAATTGTAGGTCCTGAGCACAGACCCGGGGCGAAGGCGCCCGGCGCCACGTCAAAAATTCCCCAAGAGCTGCCGCTTGGGATTTTGCACCACACATGGGGTCGGCGATCGGGACCGCCACCACCGGCATTTCTCTGACAGCTTGGCCTCTGGGATCCAGAACTGGCCTTTTGGGGCACTTGCACCTAGCAGCGTGTCCAGCTAACCGAGAGCCGTCGCCAGAATTTTGGACCCTAGGGGTGGGCTCTGTCGGTCCCGAGACATTGCCTCTGGATTTGGTGCCCAGGGTGAATTGGAGGTCCTGAGCACAGACCCGGGGCGAAGGCGCCCGGCGCCACGTCAAAAATTCCCCAAGAGCTGCCGCTTGGGATTTTGCACCACACATGGGGTCGGCGATCGGGACCGCCACCACCGGCATTTCCCTCACAGCTTGGCCTCTGGGATCCAGACCTGGCCTTTTGGGGCACTTGCACCTAGCAGCGTGTCCAGCTAACCGAGAGCCGTCGCCAGAATTTTGGACCCTAGATGTGGTCTCTGTCGGTCCCGAGACATTGCCTCTGGATTTGGTGCCCAGGGTGAATTGTAGGTCCTGAGCACAGACCCGGGGCGAAGGCGCCCGGCGCCACGTCAAAAATTCCCCAAGAGCTGCCGCTTGGGATTTTGCACCACACATTGGGTCGGCGATCGGGACCGCCACCACCGGCATTTTTCTGACAGCTTGGTCTCTGGGATCCAGACCTGGCCTCTTGGGGCTCTTGCACCTAGCAGAGGGTCCAGCTTCCCGAAAGCCGTCGCCAGAATTTTGGACCCTTGAGGTGGTCTCTGTCGGTCCCGAGACATTGCCTCTGGATTTGGTGCCCAGGGTGAATTGGAGGTCCTGAGGACAGACCCGGGGCGAAGGCGCCCGGCGCCACGTCAAAAATTCCCCAAGAGCTGCCGCTTGCGATTTTGCTCCACACATGGGGTCGGCGATCGGGACCGCCACCACCGGCATTTCTCTCACAGCTTGGCCTCTGGGATCCAGACCTGGCCTTTTGGGGCACTTGCACCTAGCAGCGTGTCCAGCTAACCGAGAGCCGTCGCCAGAATTTTGGACCCTAGGGGTGGTCTCTGTCGGTCCCGAGACATTGCCTCTGGATTTGGTGCCCAGGGTGAATTGTAGGTCCTGAGCACAGACCCGGGGCGAAGGCGCCCGGCGCCACGTCAAAAATTCCCCAAGAGCTGCCGCTTGCGATTTTGCTGCACACATCGCGTCAGAGATGTGGACCACCAGCACCGGCATTTCCCTCACAGCTTGGCCTCTGGGATCCAGAACTGGCCTTTTGGGGCACTTGCACCTAGCAGCGTGTCCAGCTAACCGAGAGCCGTCGCCAGAATTTTGGACCCTAGGGGTGGTCTCTGTCGGTCCCGAGACATTGCCTCTGGATTTGGTGCCCAGGGTGAATTGTAGGTCCTGAGCACAGACCCGGGGCGAAGGCGCCCGGCGCCACGTCAAGAATTCCCCAAGAGCTGCCGCTTGCGATTTTGCTCCACACATGGGGTCAGAGATCGGGACCACCAGCACCGGCATTTTTCTGACAGCTTGGCCTCTGGGATCCAGACCTGGCCTTTTGGGGCTCTTGCACCTAGCAGAGGGTCCAGCTAACCAAGAGCCGTCGCCAGAATTTTGGACCCTTGAGGTGGTCTCTGTCGGTCCCGAGACATTGCCTCTGGATTTGGTGCCCAGGGTGAATTGGAGGTCCTGAGCACAGACCCGGGGCGAAGGCGCCCGGCGCCACGTCCAAAATTCTCCAAATGCTGCCGCTTGGGATTTTGCACCACACATGGGGTCGGCGATCGGGACCGCCACCATCGGCATTTCTCTGACAGCTTGGCCTCTGGGATCCAGACCTGGCCTTTTGGGGCACTTGCACCTAGCAGCGTGTCCAGCTAACCGAGAGCCGTCGCCAGAATTTTGGACCCTAGGGGTGGTCTCTGTCGGTCCCGAGACATTGCCTCTGGATTTGGTGCCAGGGTGAATTGTAGGTCCTGAGCACAGACCCGGGGCGAAGGCGCCTGGCGCCATGTCAAAAATTCCCCAAGAGCTGCCGCTTGCGATTTTGCTGCACACATCGCGTCAGAGATGTGGACCACCAGCACCGGCATTTCCCTCACAGCTTGGCCTCTGGGATCCAGAACTGGCCTTTTGGGGCACTTGCACCTAGCAGCGTGTCCAGCTAACCGAGAGCCGTCGCCAGTATTTTGGACCCTAGGGGTGGTCTCTGTCGGTCCCGAGACATTGCCTCTGGATTTGGTGCCCAGGGTGAATTGTAGGTCCTGAGCACAGACCCGGGGCGAAGGCGCCCGGCGCCACGTCAAAAATTCCCCAAGAGCTGCCGCTTGGGATTTTGCACCACACATGGGGTCGGCGATCGGGACCGCCACCACCGGCATTTCTCTGACAGCTTGGCCTCTGGGATCCAGAACTGGCCTTTTGGGGCACTTGCACCTAGCAGCGTGTCCAGCTAACCGAGAGCCGTCGCCAGAATTTTGGACCCTAGGGGTGGTCTCTGTCGGTCCCGAGACATTGCCTCTGGATTTGGTGCCCAGGGTGAATTGTAGGTCCTGAGCACAGACCCGGGGCGAAGGCGCCCGGCGCCACGTCAAAAATTCCCCAAGAGCTGCCGCTTGGGATTTTGCACCACACATGGGGTCGGCGATCGGGACCGCCACCACCGGCATTTCCCTCACAGCTTGGCCTCTGGGATCCAGACCTGGCCTTTTGGGGCACTTGCACCTAGCAGCGTGTCCAGCTAACCGAGAGCCGTCGCCAGAATTTTGGACCCTAGATGTGGTCTCTGTCGGTCCCGAGACATTGCCTCTGGATTTGGTGCCCAGGGTGAATTGTAGGTCCTGAGCACAGACCCGGGGCGAAGGCGCCCGGCGCCACGTCAAAAATTCCCCAAGAGCTGCCGCTTGGGATTTTGCACCACACATTGGGTCGGCGATCGGGACCGCCACCACCGGCATTTTTCTGACAGCTTGGTCTCTGGGATCCAGACCTGGCCTCTTGGGGCTCTTGCACCTAGCAGAGGGTCCAGCTTCCCGAAAGCCGTCGCCAGAATTTTGGACCCTTGAGGTGGTCTCTGTCGGTCCCGAGACATTGCCTCTGGATTTGGTGCCCAGGGTGAATTGGAGGTCCTGAGGACAGACCCGGGGCGAAGGCGCCCGGCGCCACGTCAAAAATTCCCCAAGAGCTGCCGCTTGCGATTTTGCTCCACACATGGGGTCGGCGATCGGGACCGCCACCACCGGCATTTCTCTCACAGCTTGGCCTCTGGGATCCAGACCTGGCCTTTTGGGGCACTTGCACCTAGCAGCGTGTCCAGCTAACCGAGAGCCGTCGCCAGAATTTTGGACCCTAGGGGTGGTCTCTGTCGGTCCCGAGACATTGCCTCTGGATTTGGTGCCCAGGGTGAATTGTAGGTCCTGAGCACAGACCCGGGGCGAAGGCGCCCGGCGCCACGTCAAGAATTCCCCAAGAGCTGCCGCTTGCGATTTTGCTCCACACATGGGGTCAGAGATCGGGACCACCAGCACCGGCATTTTTCTGACAGCTTGGCCTCTGGGATCCAGACCTGGCCTTTTGGGGCTCTTGCACCTAGCAGAGGGTCCAGCTAACCAAGAGCCGTCGCCAGAATTTTGGACCCTTGAGGTGGTCTCTGTCGGTCCCGAGACATTGCCTCTGGATTTGGTGCCCAGGGTGAATTGGAGGTCCTGAGCACAGACCCGGGGCGAAGGCGCCCGGCGCCACGTCCAAAATTCTCCAAATGCTGCCGCTTGGGATTTTGCACCACACATGGGGTCGGCGATCGGGACCGCCACCATCGGCATTTCTCTGACAGCTTGGCCTCTGGGATCCAGACCTGGCCTTTTGGGGCACTTGCACCTAGCAGCGTGTCCAGCTAACCGAGAGCCGTCGCCAGAATTTTGGACCCTTGAGGTGGTCTCTGTCGGTCCCGAGACATTGCCTCTGGATTTGGTGCCCAGGGTGAATTGGAGGTCCTGAGCACAGACCCGGGACGAAGGCGCCCGGCGCCACGTCAAAAATTCCCCAAGAGCTGCCGCTTGGGATTTTGCACCACACATGGGGTCGGCGATCGGGACCGCCTCCACCGGCATTTTTCTGACAGCTTGGCCTCTGGGATCCAGACCTGGCCTTTTGGGGCACTTGCACCTAGCAGCGTGTCCAGCTAACCGAGAGCCGTCGCCAGAATTTTGGACCCTAGGGGTGGTCTCTGTCGGTCCCGAGACATTGCCTCTGGATTTGGTGCCAGGGTGAATTGTAGGTCCTGAGCACAGACCCGGGGCGAAGGCGCCTGGCGCCATGTCAAAAATTCCCCAAGAGCTGCCGCTTGCGATTTTGCTGCACACATCGCGTCAGAGATGTGGACCACCAGCACCGGCATTTCCCTCACAGCTTGGCCTCTGGGATCCAGAACTGGCCTTTTGGGGCACTTGCACCTAGCAGCGTGTCCAGCTAACCGAGAGCCGTCGCCAGTATTTTGGACCCTAGGGGTGGTCTCTGTCGGTCCCGAGACATTGCCTCTGGATTTGGTGCCCAGGGTGAATTGTAGGTCCTGAGCACAGACCCGGGGCGAAGGCGCCCGGCGCCACGTCAAAAATTCCCCAAGAGCTGCCGCTTGGGATTTTGCACCACACATGGGGTCGGCGATCGGGACCGCCACCACCGGCATTTCTCTGACAGCTTGGCCTCTGGGATCCAGAACTGGCCTTTTGGGGCACTTGCACCTAGCAGCGTGTCCAGCTAACCGAGAGCCGTCGCCAGAATTTTGGACCCTAGGGGTGGTCTCTGTCGGTCCCGAGACATTGCCTCTGGATTTGGTGCCCAGGGTGAATTGTAGGTCCTGAGCACAGACCCGGGGCGAAGGCGCCCGGCGCCACGTCAAAAATTCCCCAAGAGCTGCCGCTTGGGATTTTGCACCACACATGGGGTCGGCGATCGGGACCGCCACCACCGGCATTTCCCTCACAGCTTGGCCTCTGGGATCCAGACCTGGCCTTTTGGGGCACTTGCACCTAGCAGCGTGTCCAGCTAACCGAGAGCCGTCGCCAGAATTTTGGACCCTAGATGTGGTCTCTGTCGGTCCCGAGACATTGCCTCTGGATTTGGTGCCCAGGGTGAATTGTAGGTCCTGAGCACAGACCCGGGGCGAAGGCGCCCGGCGCCACGTCAAAAATTCCCCAAGAGCTGCCGCTTGGGATTTTGCACCACACATTGGGTCAGCGATCGGGACCGCCACCACCGGCATTTTTCTGACAGCTTGGTCTCTGGGATCCAGACCTGGCCTCTTGGGGCTCTTGCACCTAGCAGAGGGTCCAGCTTCCCGAAAGCCGTCGCCAGAATTTTGGACCCTTGAGGTGGTCTCTGTCGGTCCCGAGACATTGCCTCTGGATTTGGTGCCCAGGGTGAATTGGAGGTCCTGAGGACAGACCCGGGGCGAAGGCGCCCGGCGCCACGTCAAAAATTCCCCAAGAGCTGCCGCTTGCGATTTTGCTCCACACATGGGGTCGGCGATCGGGACCGCCACCACCGGCATTTCTCTCACAGCTTGGCCTCTGGGATCCAGACCTGGCCTTTTGGGGCACTTGCACCTAGCAGCGTGTCCAGCTAACCGAGAGCCGTCGCCAGAATTTTGGACCCTAGGGGTGGTCTCTGTCGGTCCCGAGACATTGCCTCTGGATTTGGTGCCCAGGGTGAATTGTAGGTCCTGAGCACAGACCCGGGGCGAAGGCGCCCGGCGCCACGTCAAAAATTCCCCAAGAGCTGCCGCTTGCGATTTTGCTGCACACATCGCGTCAGAGATGTGGACCACCAGCACCGGCATTTCCCTCACAGCTTGGCCTCTGGGATCCAGAACTGGCCTTTTGGGGCACTTGCACCTAGCAGCGTGTCCAGCTAACCGAGAGCCGTCGCCAGAATTTTGGACCCTAGGGGTGGTCTCTGTCGGTCCCGAGACATTGCCTCTGGATTTGGTGCCCAGGGTGAATTGTAGGTCCTGAGCACAGACCCGGGGCGAAGGCGCCCGGCGCCACGTCAAGAATTCCCCAAGAGCTGCCGCTTGCGATTTTGCTCCACACATGGGGTCAGAGATCGGGACCACCAGCACCGGCATTTCTCTCACAGCTTGGCCTCTGGGATCCAGACCTGGCCTTTTGGGGCTCTTGCACCTAGCAGAGGGTCCAGCTAACCAAGAGCCGTCGCCAGAATTTTGGACCCTTGAGGTGGGCTCTGTCGGTCCCGAGACATTGCCTCTGGATTTGGTGCCCAGGGTGAATTGGAGGTCCTGAGCACAGACCCGGGGCGAAGGCGCCCGGCGCCACGTCCAAAATTCTCCAAATGCTGCCGCTTGGGATTTTGCACCACACATGGGGTCGGCGATCGGGACCGCCACCATCGGCATTTCTCTGACAGCTTGGCCTCTGGGATCCAGACCTGGCCTTTTGGGGCACTTGCACCTAGCAGCGTGTCCAGCTAACCGAGAGCCGTCGCCAGAATTTTGGACCCTTGAGGTGGTCTCTTTCGGTCCCGAGACATTGCCTCTGGATTTGGTGCCCAGGGTGAATTGGAGGTCCTGAGCACAGACCCGGGACGAAGGCGCCCGGCGCCACGTCAAAAATTCCCCAAGAGCTGCCGCTTGGGATTTTGCACCACACATGGGGTCGGCGATCGGGACCGCCTCCACCGGCATTTTTCTGACAGCTTGGCCTCTGGGATCCAGACCTGGCCTTTTGGGGCACTTGCACCTAGCAGCGTGTCCAGCTAACCGAGAGCCGTCGCCAGAATTTTGGACCCTAGGGGTGGTCTCTGTCGGTCCCGAGACATTGCCTCTGGATTTGGTGCCAGGGTGAATTGGAGGTCCTGAGCACAGACCCGGGGCGAAGGCGCCTGGCGCCATGTCAAAAATTCCCCAAGAGCTGCCGCTTGCGATTTTGCTGCACACATCGCGTCAGAGATGTGGACCACCAGCACCGGCATTTCCCTCACAGCTTGGCCTCTGGGATCCAGAACTGGCCTTTTGGGGCACTTGCACCTAGCAGCGTGTCCAGCTAACCGAGAGCCGTCGCCAGTATTTTGGACCCTAGGGGTGGTCTAGACATTGCCTCTGGATTTGGTGCCCAGGGTGAATTGTAGGTCCTGAGCACAGACCCGGGGCGAAGGCGCCCGGCGCCACGTCAAAAATTCCCCAAGAGCTGCCGCTTGGGATTTTGCACCACACATGGGGTCGGCGATCGGGACCGCCACCACCGGCATTTTTCTGACAGCTTGGCCTCTGGGATCTAGAACTGGCCTTTTGGGGCACTTGCACCTAGCAGCGTGTCCAGCTAACCGAGAGCCGTCGCCAGAATTTTGGACCCTAGGGGTGGTCTCTGTCGGTCCCGAGACATTGCCTCTGGATTTGGTGCCCAGGGTGAATTGTAGGTCCTGAGCACAGACCCGGGGCGAAGGCGCCCGGCGCCACGTCAAAAATTCCCCAAGAGCTGCCGCTTGGGATTTTGCACCACACATGGGGTCGGCGATCGGGACCGCCACCACCGGCATTTCCCTCACAGCTTGGCCTCTGGGATCCAGACCTGGCCTTTTGGGGCACTTGCACCTAGCAGCGTGTCCAGCTAACCGAGAGCCGTCGCCAGAATTTTGGACCCTAGGGGTGGTCTCTGTCGGTCCCGAGACATTGCCTCTGGATTTGGTGCCCAGGGTGAATTGTAGGTCCTGAGCACAGACCCGGGGCGAAGGCGCCCGGCGCCACGTCAAAAATTCCCCAAGAGCTGCCGCTTGGGATTTTGCACCACACATTGGGTCGGCGATCGGGACCGCCACCACCGGCATTTTTCTGACAGCTTGGTCTCTGGGATCCAGACCTGGCCTCTTGGGGCTCTTGCACCTAGCAGAGGGTCCAGCTTCCCGAAAGCCGTCGCCAGAATTTTGGACCCTTGAGGTGGTCTCTGTCGGTCCCGAGACATTGCCTCTGGATTTGGTGCCCAGGGTGAATTGGAGGTCCTGAGGACAGACCCGGGGCGAAGGCGCCCGGCGCCACGTCAAAAATTCCCCAAGAGCTGCCGCTTGCGATTTTGCTCCACACATGGGGTCGGCGATCGGGACCGCCACCACCGGCATTTCTCTCACAGCTTGGCCTCTGGGATCCAGACCTGGCCTTTTGGGGCACTTGCACCTAGCAGCGTGTCCAGCTAACCGAGAGCCGTCGCCAGAATTTTGGACCCTAGGGGTGGTCTCTGTCGGTCCCGAGACATTGCCTCTGGATTTGGTGCCCAGGGTGAATTGTAGGTCCTGAGCACAGACCCGGGGCGAAGGCGCCCGGCGCCACGTCAAGAATTCCCCAAGAGCTGCCGCTTGCGATTTTGCTCCACACATGGGGTCAGAGATCGGGACCACCCGCACCGGCATTTCTCTCACAGCTTGGCCTCTGGGATCCAGACCTGGCCTTTTGGGGCTCTTGCACCTAGCAGAGGGTCCAGCTAACCAAGAGCCGTCGCCAGAATTTTGGACCCTTGAGGTGGTCTCTGTCGGTCCCGAGACATTGCCTCTGGATTTGGTGCCCAGGGTGAATTGGAGGTCCTGAGCACAGACCCGGGGCGAAGGCGCCCGGCGCCACGTCCAAAATTCTCCAAATGCTGCCGCTTGGGATTTTGCACCACACATGGGGTCGGCGATCGGGACCGCCACCATTGGCATTTCTCTGACAGCTTGGCCTCTGGGATCCAGACCTGGCCTTTTGGGGCACTTGCACCTAGCAGCGTGTCCAGCTAACCGAGAGCCGTCGCCAGAATTTTGGACCCTTGAGGTGGTCTCTGTCGGTCCCGAGACATTGCCTCTGGATTTGGTGCCCAGGGTGAATTGGAGGTCCTGAGCACAGACCCGGGACGAAGGCGCCCGGCGCCACGTCAAAAATTCCCCAAGAGCTGCCGCTTGGGATTTTGCACCACACATCGCGTCAGAGATGTGGACCACCAGCACCGGCATTTTTCTGACAGCTTGGCCTCTGGGATCCAGACCTGGCCTTTTGGGGCACTTGCACCTAGCAGCGTGTCCAGCTAACCGAGAGCCGTCGCCAGAATTTTGGACCCTAGGGGTGGTCTCTGTCGGTCCCGAGACATTGCCTCTGGATTTGGTGCCAGGGTGAATTGTAGGTCCTGAGCACAGACCCGGGGCGAAGGCGCCCGGCGCCACGTCAAAAATTCCCCAAGAGCTGCCGCTTGCGATTTTGCTCCACACATGGCGTCAGAGATCGGGACCACCAGCACCGGCATTTCTCTCACAGCTTGGCCTCTGGGATCCAGACCTGGCCTTTTGGGGCTCTTGCACCTAGCAGAGGGTCCAGCTAACCGAGAGCCGTCGCCAGAATTTTGGACCCTTGAGGTGGTCTCTGTCGGTCCCGAGACATTGCCTCTGGATTTGGTGCCCAGGGTGAATTGGAGGTCCTGAGGACAGACCCGGGGCGAAGGCGCCCGGCGCCACGTCAAAAATTCCCCAAGAGCTGCCGCTTGCGATTTTGCTCCACACATGGGGTCAGTGATCGGGACCACCAGCACCGGCATTTCTCTGACAGCTTGGCCTCTGAGGTCGAGACCTGGCCTTTTGGCGCACTTGCACCTAGCAGAGTGTCCAGCTTCCCGAGAGCCGTCGCCAGAATTTTGGACCCTAGAGGTGGGCTCTGTCGGTCCCGAGACATTGCCTCTGGATTTGGTGCCCAGGGTGAATTTGTCTGTCCTGAGCGCAGGTCTGGGGCGAAGGCGCCCGGCGCCACGTCAAAAATTCCCCAAGAGCTGCCGCTTGGGATTTTGCTCCACACATGGGGTCAGAGATCGGGACCGCCACCACCAGCATTTTTCTGACAGCTTGGCCTCTGGGATCCAGACCTGGCCTTTTGGGGCTCTTGCACCTAGCAGAGGGTCCAGCTAACCGAGAGCCGTCGCCAGAATTTTGGACCCTTGAGGTGGTCTCTGTCGGTCCCGAGACATTGCCTCTGGATTTGGTGCCCAGGGTGAATTTGTCTGTCCTGAGTGCAGGTCTGGGGCGAAGGCGCCCGGCGCCACGTCAAAAATTCCCCAAGAGCTGCCGCTTGGGATTTTGCTCCACACATGGGGTCAGAGATCGGGACCGCCACCACCAGCATTTTTCTGACAGCTTGGCCTCTGGGATCCAGACCTGGCCTTTTGGGGCTCTTGCACCTAGCAGAGGGTCCAGCTAACCGAGAGCCGTCGCCAGAATTTTGGACCCTTGAGGTGGTCTCTGTCGGTCCCGAGACATTGCCTCTGGATTTGGTGCCCAGGGTGAATTGTAGGTCCTGAGCACAGACCCGGGACGAAGGCGCCCGGCGCCACGTCAAAAATTCCCCAAGAGCTGCCGCTTGGGATTTTGCACCACACATGGGGTCGGCGATCGGGACCGCCTCCACCGGCATTTTTCTGACAGCTTGGCCTCTGGGATCCAGACCTGGCCTTTTGGGGCACTTGCACCTAGCAGCGTGTCCAGCTAACCGAGAGCCGTCGCCAGAATTTTGGACCCTAGGGGTGGTCTCTGTCGGTCCCGAGACATTGCCTCTGGATTTGGTGCCAGGGTGAATTGTAGGTCCTGAGCACAGACCCGGGGCGAAGGCGCCTGGCGCCATGTCAAAAATTCCCCAAGAGGTGCCGCTTGCGATTTTGCTGCACACATCGCGTCAGAGATGTGGACCACCAGCACCGGCATTTCCCTCACAGCTTGGCCTCTGGGATCCAGAACTGGCCTTTTGGGGCACTTGCACCTAGCAGCGTGTCCAGCTAACCGAGAGCCGTCGCCAGAATTTTGGACCCTAGGGGTGGTCTCTGTCGGTCCCGAGACATTGCCTCTGGATTTGGTGCCCAGGGTGAATTGGAGGTCCTGAGCACAGACCCGGGGCGAAGGCGCCCGGCGCCACGTCAAAAATTCCCCAAGAGCTGCCGCTTGGGATTTTGCACCACACATGGGGTCGGCGATCGGGACCGCCTCCACCGGCATTTCTCTGACAGCTTGGCCTCTGGGATCCAGACCTGGCCTTTTGGGGCACTTGCACCTAGCAGCGTGTCCAGCTAACCGAGAGCCGTCGCCAGAATTTTGGACCCTAGGGGTGGTCTCTGTCGGTCCCGAGACATTGCCTCTGGATTTGGTGCCCAGGGTGAATTTGTCTGTCCTGAGTGCAGGTCTGGGGCGAAGGCGCCCGGCGCCACGTCAAAAATTCACCAAGAGCTGCCGCTTGGGATTTTGCTCCACACATGGGGTCAGAGATCGGGACCGCCACCACCAGCATTTTTCTGACAGCTTGGCCTCTGGGATCCAGACCTGGCCTTTTGGGGCTCTTGCACCTAGCAGAGGGTCCAGCTAACCGAGAGCCGTCGCCAGAATTTTGGACCCTTGAGGTGGTCTCTGTCGGTCCCGAGACATTGCCTCTGGATTTGGTGCCCAGGGTGAATTGGAGGTCCTGAGCACAGACCCGGACGAAGGCGCCCGGCGCCACGTCAAGAATTCCCCAAGAGCTGCCGCTTGGGATTTTGCACCACACATGGGGTCGGCGATCGGGACCGCCTCCACCGGCATTTTTCTGACAGCTTGGCCTCTGGGATCCAGACCTGGCCTTTTGGGGCACTTGCACCTAGCAGCGTGTCCAGCTAACCGAGAGCCGTCGCCAGAATTTTGGACCCTAGGGGTGGTCTCTGTCGGTCCCGAGACATTGCCTCTGGATTTGGTGCCAGGGTGAATTGTAGGTCCTGAGCACAGACCCGGGGCGAAGGTGCCTGGCGCCATGTCAAAAATTCCCCAAGAGCTGCCGCTTGCGATTTTGCTGCACACATCGCGTCAGAGATGTGGACCACCAGCACCGGCATTTCCCTCACAGCTTGGCCTCTGGGATCCAGAACTGGCCTTTTGGGGCACTTGCACCTAGCAGCGTGTCCAGCTAACCGAGAGCCGTCGCCAGTATTTTGGACCCTAGGGGTGGTCTCTGTCGGTCCCGATGGATTTTGGTGGCCCAGGGTGAATTGTAGGTCCTGAGCACAGACCCGGGGCGAAAAGCGCCCGGCGCCACGTGAAAAAATTCCCCAAGAGCTGCCGCTTGGGATTTTGCACCACACATGGGGTCGGCGATCGGGACCGCCACCACCGGCATTTCCTCTGACAGCTTGGCCTCTGGGATCCAGAACTGGCCCTTTTGGGGCACTTGCACCTAGCAGCGTGTCCAGCTAACCGAGAGCCGTCGCCAGAATTTTGGACCCTAGGGGTGGTCTCTGTCGGTCCCGAGACATTGCCTCTGGATTTGGTGCCCAGGGTGAATTGTAGGTCCTGAGCACAGACCCGGGACGAAGGCGCCCGGCGCTACGTCAAAAATTCCCCAAGAGCTGCCGCTTGGGATTTTGCACCACACATGGGGTCGGCGATCGGGACCGCCACCACCGGCATTTCCCTCACAGCTTGGTCTCTGGGATCCAGACCTGGCCTCTTGGGGCTCTTGCACCTAGCAGAGGGTCCCAGCTTCCCGAAAGCCGTCGCCAGAATTTTGGGACCCTTGAGGTGGTCTCTGTCGGTCCCGAGACATTGCCTCTGGATTTGGTGCCCAGGGTGAATTTGTCTGTCCTGAGTGCAGGTCTGGGGCGAAGGCGCCCGGCGCCACGTCAAAAAATTCACCAAGAGCTTGCCGCTTGGGATTTTGCTCCACACATGGGGTCAGAGATCGGGACCGCCACCACCAGCATTTTTCTGACAGCTTGGCCTCTGGGATCCAGACCTGGCCTTTTGGGGCTCTTGCACCTAGCAGAGGGTCCAGCTAACCGAGAGCCGTCGCCAGAATTTTGGACCCTTGAGGTGGTCTCTGTCGGTCCCGAGACATTGCCTCTGGATTTGGTGCCCAGGGTGAATTGTAGGTCCTGAGCACAGACCCGGGACGAAGGCGCCCGGCGCCACGTCAAAAATTCCCCAAGAGCTGCCGCTTGGGATTTTGCACCACACATGGGGTCGGCGATCGGGACCGCCTCCACCGGCATTTTTCTGACAGCTTGGCCTCTGGGATCCAGACCTGGCCTTTTGGGGCACTTGCACCTAGCAGCGTGTCCAGCTAACCGAGAGCCGTCGCCAGAATTTTTGGACCCTAGGGGTGGTCTCTGTCGGTCCCGAGACATTGCCTCTGGATTTGGTGCCAGGGTGAATTGGAGGTCCTGAGCACAGACCCGGGGCGAAGGCGCCTGGCGCCATGTCAAAAATTCCCCAAGAGGTGCCGCTTGCGATTTTGCTGCACACATCGCCTCAGAGATGTGGACCACCAGCACCGGCATTTCCCTCACAGCTTGGCCTCTGGGATCCAGAACTGGCCTTTTGGGGCACTTGCACCTAGCAGCGTGTCCAGCTAACCGAGAGCCGTCGCCAGAATTTTGGACCCTAGGGGTGGTCTCTGTCGGTCCCGAGACATTGCCTCTGGATTTGGTGCCCAGGGTGAATTGGAGGTCCTGAGCACAGACCCGGGGCGAAGGCGCCCGGCGCCACGTCAAAAATTCCCCAAGAGCTGCCGCTTGGGATTTTGCACCACACATGGGGTCGGCGATCGGGACCGCCACCACCGGCATTTCCCTCACAGCTTGGCCTCTGGGATCCAGACCTGGCCTCTTGGGGCTCTTGCACCTAGCAGCGTGTCCAGCTAACCGAGAGCCGTCGCCAGAATTTTGGACCCTAGGGGTGGTCTCTGTCGGTCCCGAGACATTGCCTCTGGATTTGGTGCCCAGGGTGAATTGTAGGTCCTGAGCACAGACCCGGGGCGAAGGCGCCCGGCGCCACGTCAAAAATTCCCCAAGAGCTGCCGCTTGGGATTTTGCTCCACACATGGGGTCAGAGATCGGGACCGCCACCACCAGCATTTTTCTGACAGCTTGGCCTCTGGGATCCAGACCTGGCCTTTTGGGGCTCTTGCACCTAGCAGCGTGTCCAGCTAACCGAGAGCCGTCGCCAGAATTTTGGACCCTAGGGGTGGTCTCTGTCGGTCCCGAGACATTGCCTCTGGATTTGGTGCCCAGGGTGAATTGTAGGTCCTGAGCACAGACCCGGGACGAAGGCGCCCGGCGCCACGTCAAAAATTCCCCAAGAGCTGCCGCTTGGGATTTTGCACCACACATGGGGTCGGCGATCGGGACCGCCTCCACCGGCATTTTTCTGACAGCTTGGCCTCTGGGATCCAGACCTGGCCTTTTGGGGCACTTGCACCTAGCAGCGTGTCCAGCTAACCGAGAGCCGTCGCCAGAATTTTGGACCCTAGGGGTGGTCTCTGTCGGTCCCGAGACATTGCCTCTGGATTTGGTGCCAGGGTGAATTGTAGGTCCTGAGCACAGACCCGGGGCGAAGGCGCCTGGCGCCATGTCAAAAATTCCCCAAGAGGTGCCGCTTGCGATTTTGCTGCACACATCGCCTCAGAGATGTGGACCACCAGCACCGGCATTTCCCTCACAGCTTGGCCTCTGGGATCCAGAACTGGCCTTTTGGGGCACTTGCACCTAGCAGCGTGTCCAGCTAACCGAGAGCCGTCGCCAGAATTTTGGACCCTAGGGGTGGTCTCTGTCGGTCCCGAGACATTGCCTCTGGATTTGGTGCCCAGGGTGAATTGTAGGTCCTGAGCACAGACCCGGGGCGAAGGCGCCCGGCGCCACGTCAAAAATTCCCCAAGAGCTGCCGCTTGGGATTTTGCACCACACATGGGGTCGGCGATCGGGACCGCCACCACCGGCATTTCCCTCACAGCTTGGCCTCTGGGATCCAGACCTGGCCTCTTGGGGCTCTTGCACCTAGCAGCGTGTCCAGCTAACCGAGAGCCGTCGCCAGAATTTTGGACCCTAGGGGTGGTCTCTGTCGGTCCCGAGACATTGCCTCTGGATTTGGTGCCCAGGGTGAATTGTAGGTCCTGAGCACAGACCCGGGGCGAAGGCGCCCGGCGCCACGTCAAAAATTCCCCAAGAGCTGCCGCTTGGGATTTTGCACCACACATGGGGTCGGCGATCGGGACCGCCACCACCGGCATTTCTCTGACAGCTTGGCCTCTGGGATCCAGACCTGGCCTTTTGGGGCACTTGCACCTAGCAGAGTGTCCAGCTTCCCGAGAGCCGTCGCCAGAATTTTGGACCCTAGAGGTGGTCTCTGTCGGTCCCGAGACATTGCCTCTGGATTTGGTGCCCAGGGTGAATTGGAGGTCCTGAGGACAGACCCGGGGCGAAGGCGCCCGGCGCCACGTCAAAAATTCCCCAAGAGCTGCCGCTTGCGATTTTGCTCCACACATGGGGTCGGCGATCGGGACCGCCACCACCGGCATTTCCCTCACAGCTTGGTCTCTGGGATCCAGACCTGGCCTCTTGGGGCTCTTGCACCTAGCAGAGGGTCCAGCTTCCCGAAAGCCGTCGCCAGAATTTTGGACCCTTGAGGTGGTCTCTGTCGGTCCCGAGACATTGCCTCTGGATTTGGTGCCCAGGGTGAATTTGTCTGTCCTGAGTGCAGGTCTGGGGCGAAGGCGCCCGGCGCCACGTCAAAAATTCACCAAGAGCTGCCGCTTGGGATTTTGCTCCACACATGGGGTCAGAGATCGGGACCGCCACCACCAGCATTTTTCTGACAGCTTGGCCTCTGGGATCCAGACCTGGCCTTTTGGGGCTCTTGCACCTAGCAGAGGGTCCAGCTAACCGAGAGCCGTCGCCAGAATTTTGGACCCTTGAGGTGGTCTCTGTCGGTCCCGAGACATTGCCTCTGGATTTGGTGCCCAGGGTGAATTGTAGGTCCTGAGCACAGACCCGGGACGAAGGCGCCCGGCGCCACGTCAAAAATTCCCCAAGAGCTGCCGCTTGGGATTTTGCACCACACATGGGGTCGGCGATCGGGACCGCCTCCACCGGCATTTTTCTGACAGCTTGGCCTCTGGGATCCAGACCTGGCCTTTTGGGGCACTTGCACCTAGCAGCGTGTCCAGCTAACCGAGAGCCGTCGCCAGAATTTTGGACCCTAGGGGTGGTCTCTGTCGGTCCCGAGACATTGCCTCTGGATTTGGTGCCAGGGTGAATTGGAGGTCCTGAGCACAGACCCGGGGCGAAGGCGCCTGGCGCCATGTCAAAAATTCCCCAAGAGGTGCCGCTTGCGATTTTGCTGCACACATCGCCTCAGAGATGTGGACCACCAGCACCGGCATTTCCCTCACAGCTTGGCCTCTGGGATCCAGAACTGGCCTTTTGGGGCACTTGCACCTAGCAGCGTGTCCAGCTAACCGAGAGCCGTCGCCAGAATTTTGGACCCTAGGGGTGGTCTCTGTCGGTCCCGAGACATTGCCTCTGGATTTGGTGCCCAGGGTGAATTGGAGGTCCTGAGCACAGACCCGGGGCGAAGGCGCCCGGCGCCACGTCAAAAATTCCCCAAGAGCTGCCGCTTGGGATTTTGCACCACACATGGGGTCGGCGATCGGGACCGCCACCACCGGCATTTCCCTCACAGCTTGGCCTCTGGGATCCAGACCTGGCCTCTTGGGGCTCTTGCACCTAGCAGCGTGTCCAGCTAACCGAGAGCCGTCGCCAGAATTTTGGACCCTAGGGGTGGTCTCTGTCGGTCCCGAGACATTGCCTCTGGATTTGGTGCCCAGGGTGAATTGTAGGTCCTGAGCACAGACCCGGGGCGAAGGCGCCCGGCGCCACGTCAAAAATTCCCCAAGAGCTGCCGCTTGGGATTTTGCTCCACACATGGGGTCAGAGATCGGGACCGCCACCACCAGCATTTTTCTGACAGCTTGGCCTCTGGGATCCAGACCTGGCCTTTTGGGGCTCTTGCACCTAGCAGCGTGTCCAGCTAACCGAGAGCCGTCGCCAGAATTTTGGACCCTAGGGGTGGTCTCTGTCGGTCCCGAGACATTGCCTCTGGATTTGGTGCCCAGGGTGAATTGTAGGTCCTGAGCACAGACCCGGGACGAAGGCGCCCGGCGCCACGTCAAAAATTCCCCAAGAGCTGCCGCTTGGGATTTTGCACCACACATGGGGTCGGCGATCGGGACCGCCTCCACCGGCATTTTTCTGACAGCTTGGCCTCTGGGATCCAGACCTGGCCTTTTGGGGCACTTGCACCTAGCAGCGTGTCCAGCTAACCGAGAGCCGTCGCCAGAATTTTGGACCCTAGGGGTGGTCTCTGTCGGTCCCGAGACATTGCCTCTGGATTTGGTGCCAGGGTGAATTGTAGGTCCTGAGCACAGACCCGGGGCGAAGGCGCCTGGCGCCATGTCAAAAATTCCCCAAGAGGTGCCGCTTGCGATTTTGCTGCACACATCGCCTCAGAGATGTGGACCACCAGCACCGGCATTTCCCTCACAGCTTGGCCTCTGGGATCCAGAACTGGCCTTTTGGGGCACTTGCACCTAGCAGCGTGTCCAGCTAACCGAGAGCCGTCGCCAGAATTTTGGACCCTAGGGGTGGTCTCTGTCGGTCCCGAGACATTGCCTCTGGATTTGGTGCCCAGGGTGAATTGTAGGTCCTGAGCACAGACCCGGGGCGAAGGCGCCCGGCGCCACGTCAAAAATTCCCCAAGAGCTGCCGCTTGGGATTTTGCACCACACATGGGGTCGGCGATCGGGACCGCCACCACCGGCATTTCCCTCACAGCTTGGCCTCTGGGATCCAGACCTGGCCTCTTGGGGCTCTTGCACCTAGCAGCGTGTCCAGCTAACCGAGAGCCGTCGCCAGAATTTTGGACCCTAGGGGTGGTCTCTGTCGGTCCCGAGACATTGCCTCTGGATTTGGTGCCCAGGGTGAATTGTAGGTCCTGAGCACAGACCCGGGGCGAAGGCGCCCGGCGCCACGTCAAAAATTCCCCAAGAGCTGCCGCTTGGGATTTTGCACCACACATGGGGTCGGCGATCGGGACCGCCACCACCGGCATTTCTCTGACAGCTTGGCCTCTGGGATCCAGACCTGGCCTTTTGGGGCACTTGCACCTAGCAGAGTGTCCAGCTTCCCGAGAGCCGTCGCCAGAATTTTGGACCCTAGAGGTGGTCTCTGTCGGTCCCGAGACATTGCCTCTGGATTTGGTGCCCAGGGTGAATTGGAGGTCCTGAGGACAGACCCGGGGCGAAGGCGCCCGGCGCCACGTCAAAAATTCCCCAAGAGCTGCCGCTTGCGATTTTGCTCCACACATGGGGTCGGCGATCGGGACCGCCACCACCGGCATTTCTCTCACAGCTTGGCCTCTGGGATCCAGACCTGGCCTTTTGGGGCACTTGCACCTAGCAGCGTGTCCAGCTAACCGAGAGCCGTCGCCAGAATTTTGGACCCTAGGGGTGGTCTCTGTCGGTCCCGAGACATTGCCTCTGGATTTGGTGCCCAGGGTGAATTGTAGGTCCTGAGCACAGACCCGGGGCGAAGGCGCCCGGCGCCACGTCAAGAATTCCCCAAGAGCTGCCGCTTGCGATTTTGCTCCACACATGGGGTCAGAGATCGGGACCACCCGCACCGGCATTTCTCTCACAGCTTGGCCTCTGGGATCCAGACCTGGCCTTTTGGGGCTCTTGCACCTAGCAGAGGGTCCAGCTAACCAAGAGCCGTCGCCAGAATTTTGGACCCTTGAGGTGGTCTCTGTCGGTCCCGAGACATTGCCTCTGGATTTGGTGCCCAGGGTGAATTGGAGGTCCTGAGCACAGACCCGGGGCGAAGGCGCCCGGCGCCACGTCCAAAATTCTCCAAATGCTGCCGCTTGGGATTTTGCACCACACATGGGGTCGGCGATCGGGACCGCCACCATCGGCATTTCTCTGACAGCTTGGCCTCTGGGATCCAGACCTGGCCTTTTGGGGCACTTGCACCTAGCAGCGTGTCCAGCTAACCGAGAGCCGTCGCCAGAATTTTGGACCCTTGAGGTGGTCTCTGTCGGTCCCGAGACATTGCCTCTGGATTTGGTGCCCAGGGTGAATTGGAGGTCCTGAGCACAGACCCGGGACGAAGGCGCCCGGCGCCACGTCAAAAATTCCCCAAGAGCTGCCGCTTGGGATTTTGCACCACACATGGGGTCGGCGATCGGGACCGCCTCCACCGGCATTTTTCTGACAGCTTGGCCTCTGGGATCCAGACCTGGCCTTTTGGGGCACTTGCACCTAGCAGCGTGTCCAGCTAACCGAGAGCCGTCGCCAGAATTTTGGACCCTAGGGGTGGTCTCTGTCGGTCCCGAGACATTGCCTCTGGATTTGGTGCCAGGGTGAATTGTAGGTCCTGAGCACAGACCCGGGGCGAAGGCGCCTGGCGCCATGTCAAAAATTCCCCAAGAGCTGCCGCTTGCGATTTTGCTGCACACATCGCGTCAGAGATGTGGACCACCAGCACCGGCATTTCCCTCACAGCTTGGCCTCTGGGATCCAGACCTGGCCTTTTGGGGCACTTGCACCTAGCAGAGGGTCCAGCTAACCGAGAGCCGTCGCCAGAATTTTGGACCCTTGAGGTGGTCTCTGTCGGTCCCGAGACATTGCCTCTGGATTTGGTGCCCAGGGTGAATTGGAGGTCCTGAGGACAGACCCGGGGCGAAGGCGCCCGGCGCCACGTCAAAAATTCCCCAAGAGCTGCCGCTTGCGATTTTGCTCCACACATGGGGTCAGTGATCGGGACCACCAGCACCGGCATTTCTCTGACAGCTTGGCCTCTGAGGTCGAGACCTGGCCTTTTGGCGCACTTGCACCTAGCAGAGTGTCCAGCTTCCCGAGAGCCGTCGCCAGAATTTTGGACCCTAGAGGTGGGCTCTGTCGGTCCCGAGACATTGCCTCTGGATTTGGTGCCCAGGGTGAATTTGTCTGTCCTGAGCGCAGGTCTGGGGCGAAGGCGCCCGGCGCCACGTCAAAAATTCCCCAAGAGCTGCCGCTTGGGATTTTGCTCCACACATGGGGTCAGAGATCGGGACCGCCACCACCAGCATTTTTCTGACAGCTTGGCCTCTGGGATCCAGACCTGGCCTTTTGGGGCTCTTGCACCTAGCAGAGGGTCCAGCTAACCGAGAGCCGTCGCCAGAATTTTGGACCCTTGAGGTGGTCTCTGTCGGTCCCGAGACATTGCCTCTGGATTTGGTGCCCAGGGTGAATTTGTCTGTCCTGAGTGCAGGTCTGGGGCGAAGGCGCCCGGCGCCACGTCAAAAATTCCCCAAGAGCTGCCGCTTGGGATTTTGCTCCACACATGGGGTCAGAGATCGGGACCGCCACCACCAGCATTTTTCTGACAGCTTGGCCTCTGGGATCCAGACCTGGCCTTTTGGGGCTCTTGCACCTAGCAGAGGGTCCAGCTAACCGAGAGCCGTCGCCAGAATTTTGGACCCTTGAGGTGGTCTCTGTCGGTCCCGAGACATTGCCTCTGGATTTGGTGCCCAGGGTGAATTGTAGGTCCTGAGCACAGACCCGGGACGAAGGCGCCCGGCGCCACGTCAAAAATTCCCCAAGAGCTGCCGCTTGCGATTTTGCTGCACACATCGCGTCAGAGATGTGGACCACCAGCACCGGCATTTCCCTCACAGCTTGGCCTCTGGGATCCAGAACTGGCCTTTTGGGGCACTTGCACCTAGCAGCGTGTCCAGCTAACCGAGAGCCGTCGCCAGAATTTTGGACCCTAGGGGTGGTCTCTGTCGGTCCCGAGACATTGCCTCTGGATTTGGTGCCCAGGGTGAATTGTAGGTCCTGAGCACAGACCCGGGGCGAAGGCGCCCGGCGCCACGTCAAGAATTCCCCAAGAGCTGCCGCTTGCGATTTTGCTCCACACATGGGGTCAGAGATCGGGACCACCAGCACCGGCATTTTTCTGACAGCTTGGCCTCTGGGATCCAGACCTGGCCTTTTGGGGCTCTTGCACCTAGCAGAGGGTCCAGCTAACCAAGAGCCGTCGCCAGAATTTTGGACCCTTGAGGTGGTCTCTGTCGGTCCCGAGACATTGCCTCTGGATTTGGTGCCCAGGGTGAATTGGAGGTCCTGAGCACAGACCCGGGGCGAAGGCGCCCGGCGCCACGTCCAAAATTCTCCAAATGCTGCCGCTTGGGATTTTGCACCACACATGGGGTCGGCGATCGGGACCGCCACCATCGGCATTTCTCTGACAGCTTGGCCTCTGGGATCCAGACCTGGCCTTTTGGGGCACTTGCACCTAGCAGCGTGTCCAGCTAACCGAGAGCCGTCGCCAGAATTTTGGACCCTAGGGGTGGTCTCTGTCGGTCCCGAGACATTGCCTCTGGATTTGGTGCCAGGGTGAATTGTAGGTCCTGAGCACAGACCCGGGGCGAAGGCGCCTGGCGCCATGTCAAAAATTCCCCAAGAGCTGCCGCTTGCGATTTTGCTGCACACATCGCGTCAGAGATGTGGACCACCAGCACCGGCATTTCCCTCACAGCTTGGCCTCTGGGATCCAGAACTGGCCTTTTGGGGCACTTGCACCTAGCAGCGTGTCCAGCTAACCGAGAGCCGTCGCCAGTATTTTGGACCCTAGGGGTGGTCTCTGTCGGTCCCGAGACATTGCCTCTGGATTTGGTGCCCAGGGTGAATTGTAGGTCCTGAGCACAGACCCGGGGCGAAGGCGCCCGGCGCCACGTCAAAAATTCCCCAAGAGCTGCCGCTTGGGATTTTGCACCACACATGGGGTCGGCGATCGGGACCGCCACCACCGGCATTTCTCTGACAGCTTGGCCTCTGGGATCCAGAACTGGCCTTTTGGGGCACTTGCACCTAGCAGCGTGTCCAGCTAACCGAGAGCCGTCGCCAGAATTTTGGACCCTAGGGGTGGTCTCTGTCGGTCCCGAGACATTGCCTCTGGATTTGGTGCCCAGGGTGAATTGTAGGTCCTGAGCACAGACCCGGGGCGAAGGCGCCCGGCGCCACGTCAAAAATTCCCCAAGAGCTGCCGCTTGGGATTTTGCACCACACATGGGGTCGGCGATCGGGACCGCCACCACCGGCATTTCCCTCACAGCTTGGCCTCTGGGATCCAGACCTGGCCTTTTGGGGCACTTGCACCTAGCAGCGTGTCCAGCTAACCGAGAGCCGTCGCCAGAATTTTGGACCCTAGATGTGGTCTCTGTCGGTCCCGAGACATTGCCTCTGGATTTGGTGCCCAGGGTGAATTGTAGGTCCTGAGCACAGACCCGGGGCGAAGGCGCCCGGCGCCACGTCAAAAATTCCCCAAGAGCTGCCGCTTGGGATTTTGCACCACACATTGGGTCGGCGATCGGGACCGCCACCACCGGCATTTTTCTGACAGCTTGGTCTCTGGGATCCAGACCTGGCCTCTTGGGGCTCTTGCACCTAGCAGAGGGTCCAGCTTCCCGAAAGCCGTCGCCAGAATTTTGGACCCTTGAGGTGGTCTCTGTCGGTCCCGAGACATTGCCTCTGGATTTGGTGCCCAGGGTGAATTGGAGGTCCTGAGGACAGACCCGGGGCGAAGGCGCCCGGCGCCACGTCAAAAATTCCCCAAGAGCTGCCGCTTGCGATTTTGCTCCACACATGGGGTCGGCGATCGGGACCGCCACCACCGGCATTTCTCTCACAGCTTGGCCTCTGGGATCCAGACCTGGCCTTTTGGGGCACTTGCACCTAGCAGCGTGTCCAGCTAACCGAGAGCCGTCGCCAGAATTTTGGACCCTAGGGGTGGTCTCTGTCGGTCCCGAGACATTGCCTCTGGATTTGGTGCCCAGGGTGAATTGTAGGTCCTGAGCACAGACCCGGGGCGAAGGCGCCCGGCGCCACGTCAAGAATTCCCCAAGAGCTGCCGCTTGCGATTTTGCTCCACACATGGGGTCAGAGATCGGGACCACCAGCACCGGCATTTTTCTGACAGCTTGGCCTCTGGGATCCAGACCTGGCCTTTTGGGGCTCTTGCACCTAGCAGAGGGTCCAGCTAACCAAGAGCCGTCGCCAGAATTTTGGACCCTTGAGGTGGTCTCTGTCGGTCCCGAGACATTGCCTCTGGATTTGGTGCCCAGGGTGAATTGGAGGTCCTGAGCACAGACCCGGGGCGAAGGCGCCCGGCGCCACGTCCAAAATTCTCCAAATGCTGCCGCTTGGGATTTTGCACCACACATGGGGTCGGCGATCGGGACCGCCACCATCGGCATTTCTCTGACAGCTTGGCCTCTGGGATCCAGACCTGGCCTTTTGGGGCACTTGCACCTAGCAGCGTGTCCAGCTAACCGAGAGCCGTCGCCAGAATTTTGGACCCTTGAGGTGGTCTCTGTCGGTCCCGAGACATTGCCTCTGGATTTGGTGCCCAGGGTGAATTGGAGGTCCTGAGCACAGACCCGGGACGAAGGCGCCCGGCGCCACGTCAAAAATTCCCCAAGAGCTGCCGCTTGGGATTTTGCACCACACATGGGGTCGGCGATCGGGACCGCCTCCACCGGCATTTTTCTGACAGCTTGGCCTCTGGGATCCAGACCTGGCCTTTTGGGGCACTTGCACCTAGCAGCGTGTCCAGCTAACCGAGAGCCGTCGCCAGAATTTTGGACCCTAGGGGTGGTCTCTGTCGGTCCCGAGACATTGCCTCTGGATTTGGTGCCAGGGTGAATTGTAGGTCCTGAGCACAGACCCGGGGCGAAGGCGCCTGGCGCCATGTCAAAAATTCCCCAAGAGCTGCCGCTTGCGATTTTGCTGCACACATCGCGTCAGAGATGTGGACCACCAGCACCGGCATTTCCCTCACAGCTTGGCCTCTGGGATCCAGAACTGGCCTTTTGGGGCACTTGCACCTAGCAGCGTGTCCAGCTAACCGAGAGCCGTCGCCAGTATTTTGGACCCTAGGGGTGGTCTCTGTCGGTCCCGAGACATTGCCTCTGGATTTGGTGCCCAGGGTGAATTGTAGGTCCTGAGCACAGACCCGGGGCGAAGGCGCCCGGCGCCACGTCAAAAATTCCCCAAGAGCTGCCGCTTGGGATTTTGCACCACACATGGGGTCGGCGATCGGGACCGCCACCACCGGCATTTCTCTGACAGCTTGGCCTCTGGGATCCAGAACTGGCCTTTTGGGGCACTTGCACCTAGCAGCGTGTCCAGCTAACCGAGAGCCGTCGCCAGAATTTTGGACCCTAGGGGTGGTCTCTGTCGGTCCCGAGACATTGCCTCTGGATTTGGTGCCCAGGGTGAATTGTAGGTCCTGAGCACAGACCCGGGGCGAAGGCGCCCGGCGCCACGTCAAAAATTCCCCAAGAGCTGCCGCTTGGGATTTTGCACCACACATGGGGTCGGCGATCGGGACCGCCACCACCGGCATTTCCCTCACAGCTTGGCCTCTGGGATCCAGACCTGGCCTTTTGGGGCACTTGCACCTAGCAGCGTGTCCAGCTAACCGAGAGCCGTCGCCAGAATTTTGGACCCTAGATGTGGTCTCTGTCGGTCCCGAGACATTGCCTCTGGATTTGGTGCCCAGGGTGAATTGTAGGTCCTGAGCACAGACCCGGGGCGAAGGCGCCCGGCGCCACGTCAAAAATTCCCCAAGAGCTGCCGCTTGGGATTTTGCACCACACATTGGGTCAGCGATCGGGACCGCCACCACCGGCATTTTTCTGACAGCTTGGTCTCTGGGATCCAGACCTGGCCTCTTGGGGCTCTTGCACCTAGCAGAGGGTCCAGCTTCCCGAAAGCCGTCGCCAGAATTTTGGACCCTTGAGGTGGTCTCTGTCGGTCCCGAGACATTGCCTCTGGATTTGGTGCCCAGGGTGAATTGGAGGTCCTGAGGACAGACCCGGGGCGAAGGCGCCCGGCGCCACGTCAAAAATTCCCCAAGAGCTGCCGCTTGCGATTTTGCTCCACACATGGGGTCGGCGATCGGGACCGCCACCACCGGCATTTCTCTCACAGCTTGGCCTCTGGGATCCAGACCTGGCCTTTTGGGGCACTTGCACCTAGCAGCGTGTCCAGCTAACCGAGAGCCGTCGCCAGAATTTTGGACCCTAGGGGTGGTCTCTGTCGGTCCCGAGACATTGCCTCTGGATTTGGTGCCCAGGGTGAATTGTAGGTCCTGAGCACAGACCCGGGGCGAAGGCGCCCGGCGCCACGTCAAAAATTCCCCAAGAGCTGCCGCTTGCGATTTTGCTGCACACATCGCGTCAGAGATGTGGACCACCAGCACCGGCATTTCCCTCACAGCTTGGCCTCTGGGATCCAGAACTGGCCTTTTGGGGCACTTGCACCTAGCAGCGTGTCCAGCTAACCGAGAGCCGTCGCCAGAATTTTGGACCCTAGGGGTGGTCTCTGTCGGTCCCGAGACATTGCCTCTGGATTTGGTGCCCAGGGTGAATTGTAGGTCCTGAGCACAGACCCGGGGCGAAGGCGCCCGGCGCCACGTCAAGAATTCCCCAAGAGCTGCCGCTTGCGATTTTGCTCCACACATGGGGTCAGAGATCGGGACCACCAGCACCGGCATTTCTCTCACAGCTTGGCCTCTGGGATCCAGACCTGGCCTTTTGGGGCTCTTGCACCTAGCAGAGGGTCCAGCTAACCAAGAGCCGTCGCCAGAATTTTGGACCCTTGAGGTGGGCTCTGTCGGTCCCGAGACATTGCCTCTGGATTTGGTGCCCAGGGTGAATTGGAGGTCCTGAGCACAGACCCGGGGCGAAGGCGCCCGGCGCCACGTCCAAAATTCTCCAAATGCTGCCGCTTGGGATTTTGCACCACACATGGGGTCGGCGATCGGGACCGCCACCATCGGCATTTCTCTGACAGCTTGGCCTCTGGGATCCAGACCTGGCCTTTTGGGGCACTTGCACCTAGCAGCGTGTCCAGCTAACCGAGAGCCGTCGCCAGAATTTTGGACCCTTGAGGTGGTCTCTGTCGGTCCCGAGACATTGCCTCTGGATTTGGTGCCCAGGGTGAATTGGAGGTCCTGAGGACAGACCCGGGGCGAAGGCGCCCGGCGCCACGTCAAAAATTCCCCAAGAGCTGCCGCTTGCGATTTTGCTCCACACATGGGGTCGGCGATCGGGACCGCCACCACCGGCATTTCTCTCACAGCTTGGCCTCTGGGATCCAGACCTGGCCTTTTGGGGCACTTGCACCTAGCAGCGTGTCCAGCTAACCGAGAGCCGTCGCCAGAATTTTGGACCCTAGGGGTGGTCTCTGTCGGTCCCGAGACATTGCCTCTGGATTTGGTGCCCAGGGTGAATTGTAGGTCCTGAGCACAGACCCGGGGCGAAGGCGCCCGGCGCCACGTCAAAAATTCCCCAAGAGCTGCCGCTTGCGATTTTGCTGCACACATCGCGTCAGAGATGTGGACCACCAGCACCGGCATTTCCCTCACAGCTTGGCCTCTGGGATCCAGAACTGGCCTTTTGGGGCACTTGCACCTAGCAGCGTGTCCAGCTAACCGAGAGCCGTCGCCAGAATTTTGGACCCTAGGGGTGGTCTCTGTCGGTCCCGAGACATTGCCTCTGGATTTGGTGCCCAGGGTGAATTGTAGGTCCTGAGCACAGACCCGGGGCGAAGGCGCCCGGCGCCACGTCAAGAATTCCCCAAGAGCTGCCGCTTGCGATTTTGCTCCACACATGGGGTCAGAGATCGGGACCACCAGCACCGGCATTTCTCTCACAGCTTGGCCTCTGGGATCCAGACCTGGCCTTTTGGGGCTCTTGCACCTAGCAGAGGGTCCAGCTAACCAAGAGCCGTCGCCAGAATTTTGGACCCTTGAGGTGGGCTCTGTCGGTCCCGAGACATTGCCTCTGGATTTGGTGCCCAGGGTGAATTGGAGGTCCTGAGCACAGACCCGGGGCGAAGGCGCCCGGCGCCACGTCCAAAATTCTCCAAATGCTGCCGCTTGGGATTTTGCACCACACATGGGGTCGGCGATCGGGACCGCCACCATCGGCATTTCTCTGACAGCTTGGCCTCTGGGATCCAGACCTGGCCTTTTGGGGCACTTGCACCTAGCAGCGTGTCCAGCTAACCGAGAGCCGTCGCCAGAATTTTGGACCCTTGAGGTGGTCTCTTTCGGTCCCGAGACATTGCCTCTGGATTTGGTGCCCAGGGTGAATTGGAGGTCCTGAGCACAGACCCGGGACGAAGGCGCCCGGCGCCACGTCAAAAATTCCCCAAGAGCTGCCGCTTGGGATTTTGCACCACACATGGGGTCGGCGATCGGGACCGCCTCCACCGGCATTTTTCTGACAGCTTGGCCTCTGGGATCCAGACCTGGCCTTTTGGGGCACTTGCACCTAGCAGCGTGTCCAGCTAACCGAGAGCCGTCGCCAGAATTTTGGACCCTAGGGGTGGTCTCTGTCGGTCCCGAGACATTGCCTCTGGATTTGGTGCCAGGGTGAATTGGAGGTCCTGAGCACAGACCCGGGGCGAAGGCGCCTGGCGCCATGTCAAAAATTCCCCAAGAGCTGCCGCTTGCGATTTTGCTGCACACATCGCGTCAGAGATGTGGACCACCAGCACCGGCATTTCCCTCACAGCTTGGCCTCTGGGATCCAGAACTGGCCTTTTGGGGCACTTGCACCTAGCAGCGTGTCCAGCTAACCGAGAGCCGTCGCCAGTATTTTGGACCCTAGGGGTGGTCTCTGTCGGTCCCGAGACATTGCCTCTGGATTTGGTGCCCAGGGTGAATTGTAGGTCCTGAGCACAGACCCGGGGCGAAGGCGCCCGGCGCCACGTCAAAAATTCCCCAAGAGCTGCCGCTTGGGATTTTGCACCACACATGGGGTCGGCGATCGGGACCGCCACCACCGGCATTTTTCTGACAGCTTGGCCTCTGGGATCTAGAACTGGCCTTTTGGGGCACTTGCACCTAGCAGCGTGTCCAGCTAACCGAGAGCCGTCGCCAGAATTTTGGACCCTAGGGGTGGTCTCTGTCGGTCCCGAGACATTGCCTCTGGATTTGGTGCCCAGGGTGAATTGTAGGTCCTGAGCACAGACCCGGGGCGAAGGCGCCCGGCGCCACGTCAAAAATTCCCCAAGAGCTGCCGCTTGGGATTTTGCACCACACATGGGGTCGGCGATCGGGACCGCCACCACCGGCATTTCCCTCACAGCTTGGCCTCTGGGATCCAGACCTGGCCTTTTGGGGCACTTGCACCTAGCAGCGTGTCCAGCTAACCGAGAGCCGTCGCCAGAATTTTGGACCCTAGGGGTGGTCTCTGTCGGTCCCGAGACATTGCCTCTGGATTTGGTGCCCAGGGTGAATTGTAGGTCCTGAGCACAGACCCGGGGCGAAGGCGCCCGGCGCCACGTCAAAAATTCCCCAAGAGCTGCCGCTTGGGATTTTGCACCACACATTGGGTCGGCGATCGGGACCGCCACCACCGGCATTTTTCTGACAGCTTGGTCTCTGGGATCCAGACCTGGCCTCTTGGGGCTCTTGCACCTAGCAGAGGGTCCAGCTTCCCGAAAGCCGTCGCCAGAATTTTGGACCCTTGAGGTGGTCTCTGTCGGTCCCGAGACATTGCCTCTGGATTTGGTGCCCAGGGTGAATTGGAGGTCCTGAGGACAGACCCGGGGCGAAGGCGCCCGGCGCCACGTCAAAAATTCCCCAAGAGCTGCCGCTTGCGATTTTGCTCCACACATGGGGTCGGCGATCGGGACCGCCACCACCGGCATTTCTCTCACAGCTTGGCCTCTGGGATCCAGACCTGGCCTTTTGGGGCACTTGCACCTAGCAGCGTGTCCAGCTAACCGAGAGCCGTCGCCAGAATTTTGGACCCTAGGGGTGGTCTCTGTCGGTCCCGAGACATTGCCTCTGGATTTGGTGCCCAGGGTGAATTGTAGGTCCTGAGCACAGACCCGGGGCGAAGGCGCCCGGCGCCACGTCAAGAATTCCCCAAGAGCTGCCGCTTGCGATTTTGCTCCACACATGGGGTCAGAGATCGGGACCACCCGCACCGGCATTTCTCTCACAGCTTGGCCTCTGGGATCCAGACCTGGCCTTTTGGGGCTCTTGCACCTAGCAGAGGGTCCAGCTAACCAAGAGCCGTCGCCAGAATTTTGGACCCTTGAGGTGGTCTCTGTCGGTCCCGAGACATTGCCTCTGGATTTGGTGCCCAGGGTGAATTGGAGGTCCTGAGCACAGACCCGGGGCGAAGGCGCCCGGCGCCACGTCCAAAATTCTCCAAATGCTGCCGCTTGGGATTTTGCACCACACATGGGGTCGGCGATCGGGACCGCCACCATCGGCATTTCTCTGACAGCTTGGCCTCTGGGATCCAGACCTGGCCTTTTGGGGCACTTGCACCTAGCAGCGTGTCCAGCTAACCGAGAGCCGTCGCCAGAATTTTGGACCCTTGAGGTGGTCTCTGTCGGTCCCGAGACATTGCCTCTGGATTTGGTGCCCAGGGTGAATTGGAGGTCCTGAGCACAGACCCGGGACGAAGGCGCCCGGCGCCACGTCAAAAATTCCCCAAGAGCTGCCGCTTGGGATTTTGCACCACACATGGGGTCGGCGATCGGGACCGCCTCCACCGGCATTTTTCTGACAGCTTGGCCTCTGGGATCCAGACCTGGCCTTTTGGGGCACTTGCACCTAGCAGCGTGTCCAGCTAACCGAGAGCCGTCGCCAGAATTTTGGACCCTAGGGGTGGTCTCTGTCGGTCCCGAGACATTGCCTCTGGATTTGGTGCCAGGGTGAATTGTAGGTCCTGAGCACAGACCCGGGGCGAAGGCGCCCGGCGCCATGTCAAAAATTCCCCAAGAGCTGCCGCTTGCGATTTTGCTGCACACATCGCGTCAGAGATGTGGACCACCAGCACCGGCATTTCCCTCACAGCTTGGCCTCTGGGATCCAGACCTGGCCTTTTGGGGCACTTGCACCTAGCAGCGTGTCCAGCTAACCGAGAGCCGTCGCCAGAATTTTGGACCCTAGGGGTGGTCTCTGTCGGTCCCGAGACATTGCCTCTGGATTTGGTGCCCAGGGTGAATTGTAGGTCCTGAGCACAGACCCGGGGCGAAGGCGCCCGGCGCCACGTCAAAAATTCCCCAAGAGCTGCCGCTTGGGATTTTGCACCACACATGGGGTCGGCGATCGGGACCGCCACCACCGGCATTTCCCTCACAGCTTGGCCTCTGGGATCCAGACCTGGCCTTTTGGGGCACTTGCACCTAGCAGCGTGTCCAGCTAACCGAGAGCCGTCGCCAGAATTTTGGACCCTAGGGGTGGTCTCTGTCGGTCCCGAGACATTGCCTCTGGATTTGGTGCCCAGGGTGAATTGTAGGTCCTGAGCACAGACCCGGGGCGAAGGCGCCCGGCGCCACGTCAAAAATTCCCCAAGAGCTGCCGCTTGGGATTTTGCACCACACATTGGGTCGGCGATCGGGACCGCCACCACCGGCATTTTTCTGACAGCTTGGTCTCTGGGATCCAGACCTGGCCTCTTGGGGCTCTTGCACCTAGCAGAGGGTCCAGCTTCCCGAAAGCCGTCGCCAGAATTTTGGACCCTTGAGGTGGTCTCTGTCGGTCCCGAGACATTGCCTCTGGATTTGGTGCCCAGGGTGAATTGGAGGTCCTGAGGACAGACCCGGGGCGAAGGCGCCCGGCGCCACGTCAAAAATTCCCCAAGAGCTGCCGCTTGCGATTTTGCTCCACACATGGGGTCGGCGATCGGGACCGCCACCACCGGCATTTCTCTCACAGCTTGGCCTCTGGGATCCAGACCTGGCCTTTTGGGGCACTTGCACCAAGCAGCGTGTCCAGCTAACCGAGAGCCGTCGCCAGAATTTTGGACCCTAGGGGTGGTCTCTGTCGGTCCCGAGACATTGCCTCTGGATTTGGTGCCCAGGGTGAATTGTAGGTCCTGAGCACAGACCCGGGGCGAAGGCGCCCGGCGCCACGTCAAGAATTCCCCAAGAGCTGCCGCTTGCGATTTTGCTCCACACATGGGGTCAGAGATCGGGACCACCCGCACCGGCATTTCTCTCACAGCTTGGCCTCTGGGATCCAGACCTGGCCTTTTGGGGCTCTTGCACCTAGCAGAGGGTCCAGCTAACCAAGAGCCGTCGCCAGAATTTTGGACCCTTGAGGTGGTCTCTGTCGGTCCCGAGACATTGCCTCTGGATTTGGTGCCCAGGGTGAATTGGAGGTCCTGAGCACAGACCCGGGGCGAAGGCGCCCGGCGCCACGTCCAAAATTCTCCAAATGCTGCCGCTTGGGATTTTGCACCACACATGGGGTCGGCGATCGGGACCGCCACCATCGGCATTTCTCTGACAGCTTGGCCTCTGGGATCCAGACCTGGCCTTTTGGGGCACTTGCACCTAGCAGCGTGTCCAGCTAACCGAGAGCCGTCGCCAGAATTTTGGACCCTTGAGGTGGTCTCTGTCGGTCCCGAGACATTGCCTCTGGATTTGGTGCCCAGGGTGAATTGGAGGTCCTGAGCACAGACCCGGGACGAAGGCGCCCGGCGCCACGTCAAAAATTCCCCAAGAGCTGCCGCTTGGGATTTTGCACCACACATGGGGTCGGCGATCGGGACCGCCTCCACCGGCATTTTTCTGACAGCTTGGCCTCTGGGATCCAGACCTGGCCTTTTGGGGCACTTGCACCTAGCAGCGTGTCCAGCTAACCGAGAGCCGTCGCCAGAATTTTGGACCCTAGGGGTGGTCTCTGTCGGTCCCGAGACATTGCCTCTGGATTTGGTGCCAGGGTGAATTGTAGGTCCTGAGCACAGACCCGGGGCGAAGGCGCCTGGCGCCATGTCAAAAATTCCCCAAGAGCTGCCGCTTGCGATTTTGCTGCACACATCGCGTCAGAGATGTGGACCACCAGCACCGGCATTTCCCTCACAGCTTGGCCTCTGGGATCCAGACCTGGCCTTTTGGGGCACTTGCACCTAGCAGCGTGTCCAGCTAACCGAGAGCCGTCGCCAGAATTTTGGACCCTAGGGGTGGTCTCTGTCGGTCCCGAGACATTGCCTCTGGATTTGGTGCCCAGGGTGAATTGTAGGTCCTGAGCACAGACCCGGGGCGAAGGCGCCCGGCGCCACGTCAAAAATTCCCCAAGAGCTGCCGCTTGCGATTTTGCTCCACACATGGCGTCAGAGATCGGGACCACCAGCACCGGCATTTCTCTCACAGCTTGGCCTCTGGGATCCAGACCTGGCCTTTTGGGGCTCTTGCACCTAGCAGAGGGTCCAGCTAACCGAGAGCCGTCGCCAGAATTTTGGACCCTTGAGGTGGTCTCTGTCGGTCCCGAGACATTGCCTCTGGATTTGGTGCCCAGGGTGAATTGGAGGTCCTGAGGACAGACCCGGGGCGAAGGCGCCCGGCGCCACGTCAAAAATTCCCCAAGAGCTGCCGCTTGCGATTTTGCTCCACACATGGGGTCAGTGATCGGGACCACCAGCACCGGCATTTCTCTGACAGCTTGGCCTCTGAGGTCGAGACCTGGCCTTTTGGCGCACTTGCACCTAGCAGAGTGTCCAGCTTCCCGAGAGCCGTCGCCAGAATTTTGGACCCTAGAGGTGGGCTCTGTCGGTCCCGAGACATTGCCTCTGGATTTGGTGCCCAGGGTGAATTTGTCTGTCCTGAGCGCAGGTCTGGGGCGAAGGCGCCCGGCGCCACGTCAAAAATTCCCCAAGAGCTGCCGCTTGGGATTTTGCTCCACACATGGGGTCAGAGATCGGGACCGCCACCACCAGCATTTTTCTGACAGCTTGGCCTCTGGGATCCAGACCTGGCCTTTTGGGGCTCTTGCACCTAGCAGAGGGTCCAGCTAACCGAGAGCCGTCGCCAGAATTTTGGACCCTTGAGGTGGTCTCTGTCGGTCCCGAGACATTGCCTCTGGATTTGGTGCCCAGGGTGAATTTGTCTGTCCTGAGCGCAGGTCTGGGGCGAAGGCGCCCGGCGCCACGTCAAAAATTCCCCAAGAGCTGCCGCTTGGGATTTTGCTCCACACATGGGGTCAGAGATCGGGACCGCCACCACCAGCATTTTTCTGACAGCTTGGCCTCTGGGATCCAGACCTGGCCTTTTGGGGCTCTTGCACCTAGCAGAGGGTCCAGCTAACCGAGAGCCGTCGCCAGAATTTTGGACCCTTGAGGTGGTCTCTGTCGGTCCCGAGACATTGCCTCTGGATTTGGTGCCCAGGGTGAATTGTAGGTCCTGAGCACAGACCCGGGACGAAGGCGCCCGGCGCCACGTCAAGAATTCCCCAAGAGCTGCCGCTTGGGATTTTGCACCACACATGGGGTCGGCGATCGGGACCGCCTCCACCGGCATTTTTCTGACAGCTTGGCCTCTGGGATCCAGACCTGGCCTTTTGGGGCACTTGCACCTAGCAGCGTGTCCAGCTAACCGAGAGCCGTCGCCAGAATTTTGGACCCTAGGGGTGGTCTCTGTCGGTCCCGAGACATTGCCTCTGGATTTGGTGCCAGGGTGAATTGTAGGTCCTGAGCACAGACCCGGGGCGAAGGCGCCTGGCGCCATGTCAAAAATTCCCCAAGAGGTGCCGCTTGCGATTTTGCTGCACACATCGCGTCAGAGATGTGGACCACCAGCACCGGCATTTCCCTCACAGCTTGGCCTCTGGGATCCAGAACTGGCCTTTTGGGGCACTTGCACCTAGCAGCGTGTCCAGCTAACCGAGAGCCGTCGCCAGAATTTTGGACCCTAGGGGTGGTCTCTGTCGGTCCCGAGACATTGCCTCTGGATTTGGTGCCCAGGGTGAATTGGAGGTCCTGAGCACAGACCCGGGGCGAAGGCGCCCGGCGCCACGTCAAAAATTCCCCAAGAGCTGCCGCTTGGGATTTTGCACCACACATGGGGTCGGCGATCGGGACCGCCTCCACCGGCATTTCTCTGACAGCTTGGCCTCTGGGATCCAGACCTGGCCTTTTGGGGCACTTGCACCTAGCAGCGTGTCCAGCTAACCGAGAGCCGTCGCCAGAATTTTGGACCCTAGGGGTGGTCTCTGTCGGTCCCGAGACATTGCCTCTGGATTTGGTGCCCAGGGTGAATTTGTCTGTCCTGAGTGCAGGTCTGGGGCGAAGGCGCCCGGCGCCACGTCAAAAATTCACCAAGAGCTGCCGCTTGGGATTTTGCTCCACACATGGGGTCAGAGATCGGGACCGCCACCACCAGCATTTTTCTGACAGCTTGGCCTCTGGGATCCAGACCTGGCCTTTTGGGGCTCTTGCACCTAGCAGAGGGTCCAGCTAACCGAGAGCCGTCGCCAGAATTTTGGACCCTTGAGGTGGTCTCTGTCGGTCCCGAGACATTGCCTCTGGATTTGGTGCCCAGGGTGAATTGGAGGTCCTGAGCACAGACCCGGGACGAAGGCGCCCGGCGCCACGTCAAGAATTCCCCAAGAGCTGCCGCTTGGGATTTTGCACCACACATGGGGTCGGCGATCGGGACCGCCTCCACCGGCATTTTTCTGACAGCTTGGCCTCTGGGATCCAGACCTGGCCTTTTGGGGCACTTGCACCTAGCAGCGTGTCCAGCTAACCGAGAGCCGTCGCCAGAATTTTGGACCCTAGGGGTGGTCTCTGTCGGTCCCGAGACATTGCCTCTGGATTTGGTGCCAGGGTGAATTGTAGGTCCTGAGCACAGACCCGGGGCGAAGGTGCCTGGCGCCATGTCAAAAATTCCCCAAGAGCTGCCGCTTGCGATTTTGCTGCACACATCGCGTCAGAGATGTGGACCACCAGCACCGGCATTTCCCTCACAGCTTGGCCTCTGGGATCCAGAACTGACCTTTTGGGGCACTTGCACCTAGCAGCGTGTCCAGCTAACCGAGAGCCGTCGCCAGTATTTTGGACCCTAGGGGTGGTCTCTGTCGGTCCCGAGACATTGCCTCTGGATTTGGTGCCCAGGGTGAATTGTAGGTCCTGAGCACAGACCCGGGGCGAAAGCGCCCGGCGCCACGTGAAAAATTCCCCAAGAGCTGCCGCTTGGGATTTTGCACCACACATGGGGTCGGCGATCGGGACCGCCACCACCGGCATTTCTCTGACAGCTTGGCCTCTGGGATCCAGAACTGGCCTTTTGGGGCACTTGCACCTAGCAGCGTGTCCAGCTAACCGAGAGCCGTCGCCAGAATTTTGGACCCTAGGGGTGGTCTCTGTCGGTCCCGAGACATTGCCTCTGGATTTGGTGCCCAGGGTGAATTGTAGGTCCTGAGCACAGACCCGGGACGAAGGCGCCCGGCGCTACGTCAAAAATTCCCCAAGAGCTGCCGCTTGGGATTTTGCACCACACATGGGGTCGGCGATCGGGACCGCCACCACCGGCATTTCCCTCACAGCTTGGTCTCTGGGATCCAGACCTGGCCTCTTGGGGCTCTTGCACCTAGCAGAGGGTCCAGCTTCCCGAAAGCCGTCGCCAGAATTTTGGACCCTTGAGGTGGTCTCTGTCGGTCCCGAGACATTGCCTCTGGATTTGGTGCCCAGGGTGAATTTGTCTGTCCTGAGTGCAGGTCTGGGGCGAAGGCGCCCGGCGCCACGTCAAAAATTCACCAAGAGCTGCCGCTTGGGATTTTGCTCCACACATGGGGTCAGAGATCGGGACCGCCACCACCAGCATTTTTCTGACAGCTTGGCCTCTGGGATCCAGACCTGGCCTTTTGGGGCTCTTGCACCTAGCAGAGGGTCCAGCTAACCGAGAGCCGTCGCCAGAATTTTGGACCCTTGAGGTGGTCTCTGTCGGTCCCGAGACATTGCCTCTGGATTTGGTGCCCAGGGTGAATTGTAGGTCCTGAGCACAGACCCGGGACGAAGGCGCCCGGCGCCACGTCAAAAATTCCCCAAGAGCTGCCGCTTGGGATTTTGCACCACACATGGGGTCGGCGATCGGGACCGCCTCCACCGGCATTTTTCTGACAGCTTGGCCTCTGGGATCCAGACCTGGCCTTTTGGGGCACTTGCACCTAGCAGCGTGTCCAGCTAACCGAGAGCCGTCGCCAGAATTTTGGACCCTAGGGGTGGTCTCTGTCGGTCCCGAGACATTGCCTCTGGATTTGGTGCCAGGGTGAATTGGAGGTCCTGAGCACAGACCCGGGGCGAAGGCGCCTGGCGCCATGTCAAAAATTCCCCAAGAGGTGCCGCTTGCGATTTTGCTGCACACATCGCCTCAGAGATGTGGACCACCAGCACCGGCATTTCCCTCACAGCTTGGCCTCTGGGATCCAGAACTGGCCTTTTGGGGCACTTGCACCTAGCAGCGTGTCCAGCTAACCGAGAGCCGTCGCCAGAATTTTGGACCCTAGGGGTGGTCTCTGTCGGTCCCGAGACATTGCCTCTGGATTTGGTGCCCAGGGTGAATTGGAGGTCCTGAGCACAGACCCGGGGCGAAGGCGCCCGGCGCCACGTCAAAAATTCCCCAAGAGCTGCCGCTTGGGATTTTGCACCACACATGGGGTCGGCGATCGGGACCGCCACCACCGGCATTTCCCTCACAGCTTGGCCTCTGGGATCCAGACCTGGCCTCTTGGGGCTCTTGCACCTAGCAGCGTGTCCAGCTAACCGAGAGCCGTCGCCAGAATTTTGGACCCTAGGGGTGGTCTCTGTCGGTCCCGAGACATTGCCTCTGGATTTGGTGCCCAGGGTGAATTGTAGGTCCTGAGCACAGACCCGGGGCGAAGGCGCCCGGCGCCACGTCAAAAATTCCCCAAGAGCTGCCGCTTGGGATTTTGCTCCACACATGGGGTCAGAGATCGGGACCGCCACCACCAGCATTTTTCTGACAGCTTGGCCTCTGGGATCCAGACCTGGCCTTTTGGGGCTCTTGCACCTAGCAGCGTGTCCAGCTAACCGAGAGCCGTCGCCAGAATTTTGGACCCTAGGGGTGGTCTCTGTCGGTCCCGAGACATTGCCTCTGGATTTGGTGCCCAGGGTGAATTGTAGGTCCTGAGCACAGACCCGGGACGAAGGCGCCCGGCGCCACGTCAAAAATTCCCCAAGAGCTGCCGCTTGGGATTTTGCACCACACATGGGGTCGGCGATCGGGACCGCCTCCACCGGCATTTTTCTGACAGCTTGGCCTCTGGGATCCAGACCTGGCCTTTTGGGGCACTTGCACCTAGCAGCGTGTCCAGCTAACCGAGAGCCGTCGCCAGAATTTTGGACCCTAGGGGTGGTCTCTGTCGGTCCCGAGACATTGCCTCTGGATTTGGTGCCAGGGTGAATTGTAGGTCCTGAGCACAGACCCGGGGCGAAGGCGCCTGGCGCCATGTCAAAAATTCCCCAAGAGGTGCCGCTTGCGATTTTGCTGCACACATCGCCTCAGAGATGTGGACCACCAGCACCGGCATTTCCCTCACAGCTTGGCCTCTGGGATCCAGAACTGGCCTTTTGGGGCACTTGCACCTAGCAGCGTGTCCAGCTAACCGAGAGCCGTCGCCAGAATTTTGGACCCTAGGGGTGGTCTCTGTCGGTCCCGAGACATTGCCTCTGGATTTGGTGCCCAGGGTGAATTGTAGGTCCTGAGCACAGACCCGGGGCGAAGGCGCCCGGCGCCACGTCAAAAATTCCCCAAGAGCTGCCGCTTGGGATTTTGCACCACACATGGGGTCGGCGATCGGGACCGCCACCACCGGCATTTCCCTCACAGCTTGGCCTCTGGGATCCAGACCTGGCCTCTTGGGGCTCTTGCACCTAGCAGCGTGTCCAGCTAACCGAGAGCCGTCGCCAGAATTTTGGACCCTAGGGGTGGTCTCTGTCGGTCCCGAGACATTGCCTCTGGATTTGGTGCCCAGGGTGAATTGTAGGTCCTGAGCACAGACCCGGGGCGAAGGCGCCCGGCGCCACGTCAAAAATTCCCCAAGAGCTGCCGCTTGGGATTTTGCACCACACATGGGGTCGGCGATCGGGACCGCCACCACCGGCATTTCTCTGACAGCTTGGCCTCTGGGATCCAGACCTGGCCTTTTGGGGCACTTGCACCTAGCAGAGTGTCCAGCTTCCCGAGAGCCGTCGCCAGAATTTTGGACCCTAGAGGTGGTCTCTGTCGGTCCCGAGACATTGCCTCTGGATTTGGTGCCCAGGGTGAATTGGAGGTCCTGAGGACAGACCCGGGGCGAAGGCGCCCGGCGCCACGTCAAAAATTCCCCAAGAGCTGCCGCTTGGGATTTTGCTCCACACATGGGGTCGGCGATCGGGACCGCCACCACCGGCATTTCCCTCACAGCTTGGTCTCTGGGATCCAGACCTGGCCTCTTGGGGCTCTTGCACCTAGCAGAGGGTCCAGCTTCCCGAAAGCCGTCGCCAGAATTTTGGACCCTTGAGGTGGTCTCTGTCGGTCCCGAGACATTGCCTCTGGATTTGGTGCCCAGGGTGAATTTGTCTGTCCTGAGTGCAGGTCTGGGGCGAAGGCGCCCGGCGCCACGTCAAAAATTCACCAAGAGCTGCCGCTTGGGATTTTGCTCCACACATGGGGTCAGAGATCGGGACCGCCACCACCAGCATTTTTCTGACAGCTTGGCCTCTGGGATCCAGACCTGGCCTTTTGGGGCTCTTGCACCTAGCAGAGGGTCCAGCTAACCGAGAGCCGTCGCCAGAATTTTGGACCCTTGAGGTGGTCTCTGTCGGTCCCGAGACATTGCCTCTGGATTTGGTGCCCAGGGTGAATTGTAGGTCCTGAGCACAGACCCGGGACGAAGGCGCCCGGCGCCACGTCAAAAATTCCCCAAGAGCTGCCGCTTGGGATTTTGCACCACACATGGGGTCGGCGATCGGGACCGCCTCCACCGGCATTTTTCTGACAGCTTGGCCTCTGGGATCCAGACCTGGCCTTTTGGGGCACTTGCACCTAGCAGCGTGTCCAGCTAACCGAGAGCCGTCGCCAGAATTTTGGACCCTAGGGGTGGTCTCTGTCGGTCCCGAGACATTGCCTCTGGATTTGGTGCCAGGGTGAATTGGAGGTCCTGAGCACAGACCCGGGGCGAAGGCGCCTGGCGCCATGTCAAAAATTCCCCAAGAGGTGCCGCTTGCGATTTTGCTGCACACATCGCCTCAGAGATGTGGACCACCAGCACCGGCATTTTTCTGACAGCTTGGCCTCTGGGATCCAGAACTGGCCTTTTGGGGCACTTGCACCTAGCAGCGTGTCCAGCTAACCGAGAGCCGTCGCCAGAATTTTGGACCCTAGGGGTGGTCTCTGTCGGTCCCGAGACATTGCCTCTGGATTTGGTGCCCAGGGTGAATTGGAGGTCCTGAGCACAGACCCGGGGCGAAGGCGCCCGGCGCCACGTCAAAAATTCCCCAAGAGCTGCCGCTTGGGATTTTGCACCACACATGGGGTCGGCGATCGGGACCGCCACCACCGGCATTTCCCTCACAGCTTGGCCTCTGGGATCCAGACCTGGCCTCTTGGGGCTCTTGCACCTAGCAGCGTGTCCAGCTAACCGAGAGCCGTCGCCAGAATTTTGGACCCTAGGGGTGGTCTCTGTCGGTCCCGAGACATTGCCTCTGGATTTGGTGCCCAGGGTGAATTGTAGGTCCTGAGCACAGACCCGGGGCGAAGGCGCCCGGCGCCACGTCAAAAATTCCCCAAGAGCTGCCGCTTGGGATTTTGCACCACACATGGGGTCGGCGATCGGGACCGCCACCACCGGCATTTCTCTGACAGCTTGGCCTCTGGGATCCAGACCTGGCCTTTTGGGGCACTTGCACCTAGCAGAGTGTCCAGCTTCCCGAGAGCCGTCGCCAGAATTTTGGACCCTAGAGGTGGTCTCTGTCGGTCCCGAGACATTGCCTCTGGATTTGGTGCCCAGGGTGAATTGGAGGTCCTGAGGACAGACCCGGGGCGAAGGCGCCCGGCGCCACGTCAAAAATTCCCCAAGAGCTGCCGCTTGGGATTTTGCTCCACACATGGGGTCGGCGATCGGGACCGCCACCACCGGCATTTCCCTCACAGCTTGGTCTCTGGGATCCAGACCTGGCCTCTTGGGGCTCTTGCACCTAGCAGAGGGTCCAGCTTCCCGAAAGCCGTCGCCAGAATTTTGGACCCTTGAGGTGGTCTCTGTCGGTCCCGAGACATTGCCTCTGGATTTGGTGCCCAGGGTGAATTTGTCTGTCCTGAGTGCAGGTCTGGGGCGAAGGCGCCCGGCGCCACGTCAAAAATTCACCAAGAGCTGCCGCTTGGGATTTTGCTCCACACATGGGGTCAGAGATCGGGACCGCCACCACCAGCATTTTTCTGACAGCTTGGCCTCTGGGATCCAGACCTGGCCTTTTGGGGCTCTTGCACCTAGCAGAGGGTCCAGCTAACCGAGAGCCGTCGCCAGAATTTTGGACCCTTGAGGTGGTCTCTGTCGGTCCCGAGACATTGCCTCTGGATTTGGTGCCCAGGGTGAATTGTAGGTCCTGAGCACAGACCCGGGACGAAGGCGCCCGGCGCCACGTCAAAAATTCCCCAAGAGCTGCCGCTTGGGATTTTGCACCACACATGGGGTCGGCGATCGGGACCGCCTCCACCGGCATTTTTCTGACAGCTTGGCCTCTGGGATCCAGACCTGGCCTTTTGGGGCACTTGCACCTAGCAGCGTGTCCAGCTAACCGAGAGCCGTCGCCAGAATTTTGGACCCTAGGGGTGGTCTCTGTCGGTCCCGAGACATTGCCTCTGGATTTGGTGCCAGGGTGAATTGGAGGTCCTGAGCACAGACCCGGGGCGAAGGCGCCTGGCGCCATGTCAAAAATTCCCCAAGAGGTGCCGCTTGCGATTTTGCTGCACACATCGCCTCAGAGATGTGGACCACCAGCACCGGCATTTCCCTCACAGCTTGGCCTCTGGGATCCAGAACTGGCCTTTTGGGGCACTTGCACCTAGCAGCGTGTCCAGCTAACCGAGAGCCGTCGCCAGAATTTTGGACCCTAGGGGTGGTCTCTGTCGGTCCCGAGACATTGCCTCTGGATTTGGTGCCCAGGGTGAATTGGAGGTCCTGAGCACAGACCCGGGGCGAAGGCGCCCGGCGCCACGTCAAAAATTCCCCAAGAGCTGCCGCTTGGGATTTTGCACCACACATGGGGTCGGCGATCGGGACCGCCACCACCGGCATTTCCCTCACAGCTTGGCCTCTGGGATCCAGACCTGGCCTCTTGGGGCTCTTGCACCTAGCAGCGTGTCCAGCTAACCGAGAGCCGTCGCCAGAATTTTGGACCCTAGGGGTGGTCTCTGTCGGTCCCGAGACATTGCCTCTGGATTTGGTGCCCAGGGTGAATTGTAGGTCCTGAGCACAGACCCGGGGCGAAGGCGCCCGGCGCCACGTCAAAAATTCCCCAAGAGCTGCCGCTTGGGATTTTGCTCCACACATGGGGTCAGAGATCGGGACCGCCACCACCAGCATTTTTCTGACAGCTTGGCCTCTGGGATCCAGACCTGGCCTTTTGGGGCTCTTGCACCTAGCAGCGTGTCCAGCTAACCGAGAGCCGTCGCCAGAATTTTGGACCCTAGGGGTGGTCTCTGTCGGTCCCGAGACATTGCCTCTGGATTTGGTGCCCAGGGTGAATTGTAGGTCCTGAGCACAGACCCGGGACGAAGGCGCCCGGCGCCACGTCAAAAATTCCCCAAGAGCTGCCGCTTGGGATTTTGCACCACACATGGGGTCGGCGATCGGGACCGCCTCCACCGGCATTTTTCTGACAGCTTGGCCTCTGGGATCCAGACCTGGCCTTTTGGGGCACTTGCACCTAGCAGCGTGTCCAGCTAACCGAGAGCCGTCGCCAGAATTTTGGACCCTAGGGGTGGTCTCTGTCGGTCCCGAGACATTGCCTCTGGATTTGGTGCCAGGGTGAATTGTAGGTCCTGAGCACAGACCCGGGGCGAAGGCGCCTGGCGCCATGTCAAAAATTCCCCAAGAGGTGCCGCTTGCGATTTTGCTGCACACATCGCGTCAGAGATGTGGACCACCAGCACCGGCATTTCCCTCACAGCTTGGCCTCTGGGATCCAGAACTGGCCTTTTGGGGCACTTGCACCTAGCAGCGTGTCCAGCTAACCGAGAGCCGTCGCCAGAATTTTGGACCCTAGGGGTGGTCTCTGTCGGTCCCGAGACATTGCCTCTGGATTTGGTGCCCAGGGTGAATTGTAGGTCCTGAGCACAGACCCGGGGCGAAGGCGCCCGGCGCCACGTCAAAAATTCCCCAAGAGCTGCCGCTTGGGATTTTGCACCACACATGGGGTCGGCGATCGGGACCGCCACCACCGGCATTTCCCTCACAGCTTGGCCTCTGGGATCCAGACCTGGCCTCTTGGGGCTCTTGCACCTAGCAGCGTGTCCAGCTAACCGAGAGCCGTCGCCAGAATTTTGGACCCTAGGGGTGGTCTCTGTCGGTCCCGAGACATTGCCTCTGGATTTGGTGCCCAGGGTGAATTGTAGGTCCTGAGCACAGACCCGGGGCGAAGGCGCCCGGCGCCACGTCAAAAATTCCCCAAGAGCTGCCGCTTGGGATTTTGCACCACACATGGGGTCGGCGATCGGGACCGCCACCACCGGCATTTCTCTGACAGCTTGGCCTCTGGGATCCAGACCTGGCCTTTTGGGGCACTTGCACCTAGCAGAGTGTCCAGCTTCCCGAGAGCCGTCGCCAGAATTTTGGACCCTAGAGGTGGTCTCTGTCGGTCCCGAGACATTGCCTCTGGATTTGGTGCCCAGGGTGAATTGGAGGTCCTGAGCACAGACCCGGGGCGAAGGCGCCCGGCGCCACGTCAAAAATTCCCCAAGAGCTGCCGCTTGCGATTTTGCTCCACACATGGGGTCGGCGATCGGGACCGCCACCACCGGCATTTCTCTCACAGCTTGGCCTCTGGGATCCAGACCTGGCCTTTTGGGGCACTTGCACCTAGCAGCGTGTCCAGCTAACCGAGAGCCGTCGCCAGAATTTTGGACCCTAGGGGTGGTCTCTGTCGGTCCCGAGACATTGCCTCTGGATTTGGTGCCCAGGGTGAATTGTAGGTCCTGAGCACAGACCCGGGGCGAAGGCGCCCGGCGCCACGTCAAGAATTCCCCAAGAGCTGCCGCTTGCGATTTTGCTCCACACATGGGGTCAGAGATCGGGACCACCCGCACCGGCATTTCTCTCACAGCTTGGCCTCTGGGATCCAGACCTGGCCTTTTGGGGCTCTTGCACCTAGCAGAGGGTCCAGCTAACCAAGAGCCGTCGCCAGAATTTTGGACCCTTGAGGTGGTCTCTGTCGGTCCCGAGACATTGCCTCTGGATTTGGTGCCCAGGGTGAATTGGAGGTCCTGAGCACAGACCCGGGGCGAAGGCGCCCGGCGCCACGTCCAAAATTCTCCAAATGCTGCCGCTTGGGATTTTGCACCACACATGGGGTCGGCGATCGGGACCGCCACCATCGGCATTTCTCTGACAGCTTGGCCTCTGGGATCCAGACCTGGCCTTTTGGGGCACTTGCACCTAGCAGCGTGTCCAGCTAACCGAGAGCCGTCGCCAGAATTTTGGACCCTTGAGGTGGTCTCTGTCGGTCCCGAGACATTGCCTCTGGATTTGGTGCCCAGGGTGAATTGGAGGTCCTGAGCACAGACCCGGGACGAAGGCGCCCGGCGCCACGTCAAAAATTCCCCAAGAGCTGCCGCTTGGGATTTTGCACCACACATGGGGTCGGCGATCGGGACCGCCTCCACCGGCATTTTTCTGACAGCTTGGCCTCTGGGATCCAGACCTGGCCTTTTGGGGCACTTGCACCTAGCAGCGTGTCCAGCTAACCGAGAGCCGTCGCCAGAATTTTGGACCCTAGGGGTGGTCTCTGTCGGTCCCGAGACATTGCCTCTGGATTTGGTGCCCAGGGTGAATTGTAGGTCCTGAGCACAGACCCGGGGCGAAGGCGCCCGGCGCCACGTCAAAAATTCCCCAAGAGCTGCCGCTTGCGATTTTGCTCCACACATGGCGTCAGAGATCGGGACCACCAGCACCGGCATTTCTCTCACAGCTTGGCCTCTGGGATCCAGACCTGGCCTTTTGGGGCTCTTGCACCTAGCAGAGGGTCCAGCTAACCGAGAGCCGTCGCCAGAATTTTGGACCCTTGAGGTGGTCTCTGTCGGTCCCGAGACATTGCCTCTGGATTTGGTGCCCAGGGTGAATTTGTCTGTCCTGAGCGCAGGTCTGGGGCGAAGGCGCCCGGCGCCACGTCAAAAATTCCCCAAGAGCTGCCGCTTGGGATTTTGCTCCACACATGGGGTCAGAGATCGGGACCGCCACCACCAGCATTTTTCTGACAGCTTGGCCTCTGGGATCCAGACCTGGCCTTTTGGGGCTCTTGCACCTAGCAGAGGGTCCAGCTAACCGAGAGCCGTCGCCAGAATTTTGGACCCTTGAGGTGGTCTCTGTCGGTCCCGAGACATTGCCTCTGGATTTGGTGCCCAGGGTGAATTTGTCTGTCCTGAGTGCAGGTCTGGGGCGAAGGCGCCCGGCGCCACGTCAAAAATTCCCCAAGAGCTGCCGCTTGGGATTTTGCTCCACACATGGGGTCAGAGATCGGGACCGCCACCACCAGCATTTTTCTGACAGCTTGGCCTCTGGGATCCAGACCTGGCCTTTTGGGGCTCTTGCACCTAGCAGAGGGTCCAGCTAACCGAGAGCCGTCGCCAGAATTTTGGACCCTTGAGGTGGTCTCTGTCGGTCCCGAGACATTGCCTCTGGATTTGGTGCCCAGGGTGAATTGTAGGTCCTGAGCACAGACCCGGGACGAAGGCGCCCGGCGCCACGTCAAAAATTCCCCAAGAGCTGCCGCTTGGGATTTTGCACCACACATGGGGTCGGCGATCGGGACCGCCTCCACCGGCATTTTTCTGACAGCTTGGCCTCTGGGATCCAGACCTGGCCTTTTGGGGCACTTGCACCTAGCAGCGTGTCCAGCTAACCGAGAGCCGTCGCCAGAATTTTGGACCCTAGGGGTGGTCTCTGTCGGTCCCGAGACATTGCCTCTGGATTTGGTGCCAGGGTGAATTGTAGGTCCTGAGCACAGACCCGGGGCGAAGGCGCCTGGCGCCATGTCAAAAATTCCCCAAGAGGTGCCGCTTGCGATTTTGCTGCACACATCGCGTCAGAGATGTGGACCACCAGCACCGGCATTTCCCTCACAGCTTGGCCTCTGGGATCCAGAACTGGCCTTTTGGGGCACTTGCACCTAGCAGCGTGTCCAGCTAACCGAGAGCCGTCGCCAGAATTTTGGACCCTAGGGGTGGTCTCTGTCGGTCCCGAGACATTGCCTCTGGATTTGGTGCCCAGGGTGAATTGGAGGTCCTGAGCACAGACCCGGGGCGAAGGCGCCCGGCGCCACGTCAAAAATTCCCCAAGAGCTGCCGCTTGGGATTTTGCACCACACATGGGGTCGGCGATCGGGACCGCCTCCACCGGCATTTCTCTGACAGCTTGGCCTCTGGGATCCAGACCTGGCCTTTTGGGGCACTTGCACCTAGCAGCGTGTCCAGCTAACCGAGAGCCGTCGCCAGAATTTTGGACCCTAGGGGTGGTCTCTGTCGGTCCCGAGACATTGCCTCTGGATTTGGTGCCCAGGGTGAATTTGTCTGTCCTGAGTGCAGGTCTGGGGCGAAGGCGCCCGGCGCCACGTCAAAAATTCACCAAGAGCTGCCGCTTGGGATTTTGCTCCACACATGGGGTCAGAGATCGGGACCGCCACCACCAGCATTTTTCTGACAGCTTGGCCTCTGGGATCCAGACCTGGCCTTTTGGGGCTCTTGCACCTAGCAGAGGGTCCAGCTAACCGAGAGCCGTCGCCAGAATTTTGGACCCTTGAGGTGGTCTCTGTCGGTCCCGAGACATTGCCTCTGGATTTGGTGCCCAGGGTGAATTGGAGGTCCTGAGCACAGACCCGGGACGAAGGCGCCCGGCGCCACGTCAAGAATTCCCCAAGAGCTGCCGCTTGGGATTTTGCACCACACATGGGGTCGGCGATCGGGACCGCCTCCACCGGCATTTTTCTGACAGCTTGGCCTCTGGGATCCAGACCTGGCCTTTTGGGGCACTTGCACCTAGCAGCGTGTCCAGCTAACCGAGAGCCGTCGCCAGAATTTTGGACCCTAGGGGTGGTCTCTGTCGGTCCCGAGACATTGCCTCTGGATTTGGTGCCAGGGTGAATTGTAGGTCCTGAGCACAGACCCGGGGCGAAGGTGCCTGGCGCCATGTCAAAAATTCCCCAAGAGCTGCCGCTTGCGATTTTGCTGCACACATCGCGTCAGACAGAGATCGGGACCGCCACCACCAGCATTTTTCTGACAGCTTGGCCTCTGGGATCCAGACCTGGCCTTTTGGGGCTCTTGCACCTAGCAGAGGGTCCAGCTAACCGAGAGCCGTCGCCAGAATTTTGGACCCTTGAGGTGGTCTCTGTCGGTCCCGAGACATTGCCTCTGGATTTGGTGCCCAGGGTGAATTGTAGGTCCTGAGCACAGACCCGGGACGAAGGCGCCCGGCGCCACGTCAAAAATTCCCCAAGAGCTGCCGCTTGGGATTTTGCACCACACATGGGGTCGGCGATCGGGACCGCCTCCACCGGCATTTTTCTGACAGCTTGGCCTCTGGGATCCAGACCTGGCCTTTTGGGGCACTTGCACCTAGCAGCGTGTCCAGCTAACCGAGAGCCGTCGCCAGAATTTTGGACCCTAGGGGTGGTCTCTGTCGGTCCCGAGACATTGCCTCTGGATTTGGTGCCAGGGTGAATTGTAGGTCCTGAGCACAGACCCGGGGAGAAGGCGCCTGGCGCCATGTCAAAAATTCCCCAAGAGGTGCCGCTTGCGATTTTGCTGCACACATCGCGTCAGAGATGTGGACCACCAGCACCGGCATTTCCCTCACAGCTTGGCCTCTGGGATCCAGAACTGGCCTTTTGGGGCACTTGCACCTAGCAGCGTGTCCAGCTAACCGAGAGCCGTCGCCAGAATTTTGGACCCTAGGGGTGGTCTCTGTCGGTCCCGAGACATTGCCTCTGGATTTGGTGCCCAGGGTGAATTGGAGGTCCTGAGCACAGACCCGGGGCGAAGGCGCCCGGCGCCACGTCAAAAATTCCCCAAGAGCTGCCGCTTGGGATTTTGCACCACACATTGGGTCGGCGATCGGGACCGCCACCACCGGCATTTTTCTGACAGCTTGGTCTCTGGGATCCAGACCTGGCCTCTTGGGGCTCTTGCACCTAGCAGAGGGTCCAGCTTCCCGAGAGCCGTCGCCAGAATTTTGGACCCTTGAGGTGGTCTCTGTCGGTCCCGAGACATTGCCTCTGGATTTGGTGCCCAGGGTGAATTGTAGGTCCTGAGCACAGACCCGGGGCGAAGGCGCCCGGCGCCACGTCAAAAATTCACCAAGAGCTGCCGCTTGGGATTTTGCTCCACACATGGGGTCAGAGATCGGGACCGCCACCACCAGCATTTTTCTGACAGCTTGGCCTCTGGGATCCAGACCTGGCCTTTTGGGGCTCTTGCACCTAGGAGCGTGTCCAGCTAACCGAGAGCCGTCGCCAGAATTTTGGACCCTAGGGGTGGTCTCTGTCGGTCCCGAGACATTGCCTCTGGATTTGGTGCCCAGGGTGAATTGTAGGTCCTGAGCACAGACCCGGGACGAAGGCGCCCGGCGCTACGTCAAAAATTCCCCAAGAGCTGCCGCTTGGGATTTTGCACCACACATGGGGTCGGCGATCGGGACCGCCACCACCGGCATTTCCCTCACAGCTTGGTCTCTGGGATCCAGACCTGGCCTCTTGGGGCTCTTGCACCTAGCAGAGGGTCCAGCTTCCCGAAAGCCGTCGCCAGAATTTTGGACCCTTGAGGTGGTCTCTGTCGGTCCCGAGACATTGCCTCTGGATTTGGTGCCCAGGGTGAATTTGTCTGTCCTGAGTGCAGGTCTGGGGCGAAGGCGCCCGGCGCCACGTCAAAAATTCACCAAGAGCTGCCGCTTGGGATTTTGCTCCACACATGGGGTCAGAGATCGGGACCGCCACCACCAGCATTTTTCTGACAGCTTGGCCTCTGGGATCCAGACCTGGCCTTTTGGGGCTCTTGCACCTAGCAGAGGGTCCAGCTAACCGAGAGCCGTCGCCAGAATTTGGGACCCTTGAGGTGGTCTCTGTCGGTCCCGAGACATTGCCTCTGGATTTGGTGCCCAGGGTGAATTGTAGGTCCTGAGCACAGACCCGGGACGAAGGCGCCCGGCGCCACGTCAAAAATTCCCCAAGAGCTGCCGCTTGGGATTTTGCACCACACATGGGGTCGGCGATCGGGACCGCCTCCACCGGCATTTTTCTGACAGCTTGGCCTCTGGGATCCAGACCTGGCCTTTTGGGGCACTTGCACCTAGCAGCGTGTCCAGCTAACCGAGAGCCGTCGCCAGAATTTTGGACCCTAGGGGTGGTCTCTGTCGGTCCCGAGACATTGCCTCTGGATTTGGTGCCAGGGTGAATTGGAGGTCCTGAGCACAGACCCGGGGCGAAGGCGCCTGGCGCCATGTCAAAAATTCCCCAAGAGGTGCCGCTTGCGATTTTGCTGCACACATCGCCTCAGAGATGTGGACCACCAGCACCGGCATTTCCCTCACAGCTTGGCCTCTGGGATCCAGAACTGGCCTTTTGGGGCACTTGCACCTAGCAGCGTGTCCAGCTAACCGAGAGCCGTCGCCAGAATTTTGGACCCTAGGGGTGGTCTCTGTCGGTCCCGAGACATTGCCTCTGGATTTGGTGCCCAGGGTGAATTGGAGGTCCTGAGCACAGACCCGGGGCGAAGGCGCCCGGCGCCACGTCAAAAATTCCCCAAGAGCTGCCGCTTGGGATTTTGCACCACACATGGGGTCGGCGATCGGGACCGCCACCACCGGCATTTCCCTCACAGCTTGGCCTCTGGGATCCAGACCTGGCCTCTTGGGGCTCTTGCACCTAGCAGCGTGTCCAGCTAACCGAGAGCCGTCGCCAGAATTTTGGACCCTAGGGGTGGTCTCTGTCGGTCCCGAGACATTGCCTCTGGATTTGGTGCCCAGGGTGAATTGTAGGTCCTGAGCACAGACCCGGGGCGAAGGCGCCCGGCGCCACGTCAAAAATTCCCCAAGAGCTGCCGCTTGGGATTTTGCTCCACACATGGGGTCAGAGATCGGGACCGCCACCACCAGCATTTTTCTGACAGCTTGGCCTCTGGGATCCAGACCTGGCCTTTTGGGGCTCTTGCACCTAGCAGCGTGTCCAGCTAACCGAGAGCCGTCGCCAGAATTTTGGACCCTAGGGGTGGTCTCTGTCGGTCCCGAGACATTGCCTCTGGATTTGGTGCCCAGGGTGAATTGTAGGTCCTGAGCACAGACCCGGGACGAAGGCGCCCGGCGCCACGTCAAAAATTCCCCAAGAGCTGCCGCTTGGGATTTTGCACCACACATGGGGTCGGCGATCGGGACCGCCTCCACCGGCATTTTTCTGACAGCTTGGCCTCTGGGATCCAGACCTGGCCTTTTGGGGCACTTGCACCTAGCAGCGTGTCCAGCTAACCGAGAGCCGTCGCCAGAATTTTGGACCCTAGGGGTGGTCTCTGTCGGTCCCGAGACATTGCCTCTGGATTTGGTGCCAGGGTGAATTGTAGGTCCTGAGCACAGACCCGGGGCGAAGGCGCCTGGCGCCATGTCAAAAATTCCCCAAGAGGTGCCGCTTGCGATTTTGCTGCACACATCGCCTCAGAGATGTGGACCACCAGCACCGGCATTTCCCTCACAGCTTGGCCTCTGGGATCCAGAACTGGCCTTTTGGGGCACTTGCACCTAGCAGCGTGTCCAGCTAACCGAGAGCCGTCGCCAGAATTTTGGACCCTAGGGGTGGTCTCTGTCGGTCCCGAGACATTGCCTCTGGATTTGGTGCCCAGGGTGAATTGTAGGTCCTGAGCACAGACCCGGGGCGAAGGCGCCCGGCGCCACGTCAAAAATTCCCCAAGAGCTGCCGCTTGGGATTTTGCACCACACATGGGGTCGGCGATCGGGACCGCCACCACCGGCATTTCCCTCACAGCTTGGCCTCTGGGATCCAGACCTGGCCTTTTGGGGCACTTGCACCTAGCAGCGTGTCCAGCTAACCGAGAGCCGTCGCCAGAATTTTGGAACCTAGGGGTGGTCTCTGTCGGTCCCGAGACATTGCCTCTGGATTTGGTGCCCAGGGTGAATTGTAGGTCCTGAGCACAGACCCGGGACGAAGGCGCCCGGCGCCACGTCAAAAATTCCCCAAGAGCTGCCGCTTGGGATTTTGCACCACACATTGGGTCGGCGATCGGGACCGCCACCACCGGCATTTTTCTGACAGCTTGGTCTCTGGGATCCAGACCTGGCCTCTTGGGGCTCTTGCACCTAGCAGAGGGTCCAGCTTCCCGAAAGCCGTCGCCAGAATTTTGGACCCTTGAGGTGGTCTCTGTCGGTCCCGAGACATTGCCTCTGGATTTGGTGCCCAGGGTGAATTTGTCTGTCCTGAGTGCAGGTCTGGGGCGAAGGCGCCCGGCGCCACGTCAAAAATTCACCAAGAGCTGCCGCTTGGGATTTTGCTCCACACATGGGGTCAGAGATCGGGACCGCCACCACCAGCATTTTTCTGACAGCTTGGCCTCTGGGATCCAGACCTGGCCTTTTGGGGCTCTTGCACCTAGCAGAGGGTCCAGCTAACCGAGAGCCGTCGCCAGAATTTTGGACCCTTGAGGTGGTCTCTGTCGGTCCCGAGACATTGCCTCTGGATTTGGTGCCCAGGGTGAATTGTAGGTCCTGAGCACAGACCCGGGACGAAGGCGCCCGGCGCCACGTCAAAAATTCCCCAAGAGCTGCCGCTTGGGATTTTGCACCACACATGGGGTCGGCGATCGGGACCGCCTCCACCGGCATTTTTCTGACAGCTTGGCCTCTGGGATCCAGACCTGGCCTTTTGGGGCACTTGCACCTAGCAGCGTGTCCAGCTAACCGAGAGCCGTCGCCAGAATTTTGGACCCTAGGGGTGGTCTCTGTCGGTCCCGAGACATTGCCTCTGGATTTGGTGCCAGGGTGAATTGTAGGTCCTGAGCACAGACCCGGGGAGAAGGCGCCTGGCGCCATGTCAAAAATTCCCCAAGAGGTGCCGCTTGCGATTTTGCTGCACACATCGCGTCAGAGATGTGGACCACCAGCACCGGCATTTCCCTCACAGCTTGGCCTCTGGGATCCAGAACTGGCCTTTTGGGGCACTTGCACCTAGCAGCGTGTCCAGCTAACCGAGAGCCGTCGCCAGAATTTTGGACCCTAGGGGTGGTCTCTGTCGGTCCCGAGACATTGCCTCTGGATTTGGTGCCCAGGGTGAATTGGAGGTCCTGAGCACAGACCCGGGGCGAAGGCGCCCGGCGCCACGTCAAAAATTCCCCAAGAGCTGCCGCTTGGGATTTTGCACCACACATTGGGTCGGCGATCGGGACCGCCACCACCGGCATTTTTCTGACAGCTTGGTCTCTGGGATCCAGACCTGGCCTCTTGGGGCTCTTGCACCTAGCAGAGGGTCCAGCTTCCCGAGAGCCGTCGCCAGAATTTTGGACCCTTGAGGTGGTCTCTGTCGGTCCCGAGACATTGCCTCTGGATTTGGTGCCCAGGGTGAATTGTAGGTCCTGAGCACAGACCCGGGGCGAAGGCGCCCGGCGCCACGTCAAAAATTCACCAAGAGCTGCCGCTTGGGATTTTGCTCCACACATGGGGTCAGAGATCGGGACCGCCACCACCAGCATTTTTCTGACAGCTTGGCCTCTGGGATCCAGACCTGGCCTTTTGGGGCTCTTGCACCTAGGAGCGTGTCCAGCTAACCGAGAGCCGTCGCCAGAATTTTGGACCCTAGGGGTGGTCTCTGTCGGTCCCGAGACATTGCCTCTGGATTTGGTGCCCAGGGTGAATTGTAGGTCCTGAGCACAGACCCGGGACGAAGGCGCCCGGCGCTACGTCAAAAATTCCCCAAGAGCTGCCGCTTGGGATTTTGCACCACACATGGGGTCGGCGATCGGGACCGCCACCACCGGCATTTCCCTCACAGCTTGGTCTCTGGGATCCAGACCTGGCCTCTTGGGGCTCTTGCACCTAGCAGAGGGTCCAGCTTCCCGAAAGCCGTCGCCAGAATTTTGGACCCTTGAGGTGGTCTCTGTCGGTCCCGAGACATTGCCTCTGGATTTGGTGCCCAGGGTGAATTTGTCTGTCCTGAGTGCAGGTCTGGGGCGAAGGCGCCCGGCGCCACGTCAAAAATTCACCAAGAGCTGCCGCTTGGGATTTTGCTCCACACATGGGGTCAGAGATCGGGACCGCCACCACCAGCATTTTTCTGACAGCTTGGCCTCTGGGATCCAGACCTGGCCTTTTGGGGCTCTTGCACCTAGCAGAGGGTCCAGCTAACCGAGAGCCGTCGCCAGAATTTGGGACCCTTGAGGTGGTCTCTGTCGGTCCCGAGACATTGCCTCTGGATTTGGTGCCCAGGGTGAATTGTAGGTCCTGAGCACAGACCCGGGACGAAGGCGCCCGGCGCCACGTCAAAAATTCCCCAAGAGCTGCCGCTTGGGATTTTGCACCACACATGGGGTCGGCGATCGGGACCGCCTCCACCGGCATTTTTCTGACAGCTTGGCCTCTGGGATCCAGACCTGGCCTTTTGGGGCACTTGCACCTAGCAGCGTGTCCAGCTAACCGAGAGCCGTCGCCAGAATTTTGGACCCTAGGGGTGGTCTCTGTCGGTCCCGAGACATTGCCTCTGGATTTGGTGCCAGGGTGAATTGGAGGTCCTGAGCACAGACCCGGGGCGAAGGCGCCTGGCGCCATGTCAAAAATTCCCCAAGAGGTGCCGCTTGCGATTTTGCTGCACACATCGCCTCAGAGATGTGGACCACCAGCACCGGCATTTCCCTCACAGCTTGGCCTCTGGGATCCAGAACTGGCCTTTTGGGGCACTTGCACCTAGCAGCGTGTCCAGCTAACCGAGAGCCGTCGCCAGAATTTTGGACCCTAGGGGTGGTCTCTGTCGGTCCCGAGACATTGCCTCTGGATTTGGTGCCCAGGGTGAATTGGAGGTCCTGAGCACAGACCCGGGGCGAAGGCGCCCGGCGCCACGTCAAAAATTCCCCAAGAGCTGCCGCTTGGGATTTTGCACCACACATGGGGTCGGCGATCGGGACCGCCACCACCGGCATTTCCCTCACAGCTTGGCCTCTGGGATCCAGACCTGGCCTCTTGGGGCTCTTGCACCTAGCAGCGTGTCCAGCTAACCGAGAGCCGTCGCCAGAATTTTGGACCCTAGGGGTGGTCTCTGTCGGTCCCGAGACATTGCCTCTGGATTTGGTGCCCAGGGTGAATTGTAGGTCCTGAGCACAGACCCGGGGCGAAGGCGCCCGGCGCCACGTCAAAAATTCCCCAAGAGCTGCCGCTTGGGATTTTGCTCCACACATGGGGTCAGAGATCGGGACCGCCACCACCAGCATTTTTCTGACAGCTTGGCCTCTGGGATCCAGACCTGGCCTTTTGGGGCTCTTGCACCTAGCAGCGTGTCCAGCTAACCGAGAGCCGTCGCCAGAATTTTGGACCCTAGGGGTGGTCTCTGTCGGTCCCGAGACATTGCCTCTGGATTTGGTGCCCAGGGTGAATTGTAGGTCCTGAGCACAGACCCGGGACGAAGGCGCCCGGCGCCACGTCAAAAATTCCCCAAGAGCTGCCGCTTGGGATTTTGCACCACACATGGGGTCGGCGATCGGGACCGCCTCCACCGGCATTTTTCTGACAGCTTGGCCTCTGGGATCCAGACCTGGCCTTTTGGGGCACTTGCACCTAGCAGCGTGTCCAGCTAACCGAGAGCCGTCGCCAGAATTTTGGACCCTAGGGGTGGTCTCTGTCGGTCCCGAGACATTGCCTCTGGATTTGGTGCCAGGGTGAATTGTAGGTCCTGAGCACAGACCCGGGGCGAAGGCGCCTGGCGCCATGTCAAAAATTCCCCAAGAGGTGCCGCTTGCGATTTTGCTGCACACATCGCCTCAGAGATGTGGACCACCAGCACCGGCATTTCCCTCACAGCTTGGCCTCTGGGATCCAGAACTGGCCTTTTGGGGCACTTGCACCTAGCAGCGTGTCCAGCTAACCGAGAGCCGTCGCCAGAATTTTGGACCCTAGGGGTGGTCTCTGTCGGTCCCGAGACATTGCCTCTGGATTTGGTGCCCAGGGTGAATTGTAGGTCCTGAGCACAGACCCGGGGCGAAGGCGCCCGGCGCCACGTCAAAAATTCCCCAAGAGCTGCCGCTTGGGATTTTGCACCACACATGGGGTCGGCGATCGGGACCGCCACCACCGGCATTTCCCTCACAGCTTGGCCTCTGGGATCCAGACCTGGCCTCTTGGGGCTCTTGCACCTAGCAGCGTGTCCAGCTAACCGAGAGCCGTCGCCAGAATTTTGGACCCTAGGGGTGGTCTCTGTCGGTCCCGAGACATTGCCTCTGGATTTGGTGCCCAGGGTGAATTGTAGGTCCTGAGCACAGACCCGGGGCGAAGGCGCCCGGCGCCACGTCAAAAATTCCCCAAGAGCTGCCGCTTGGGATTTTGCACCACACATGGGGTCGGCGATCGGGACCGCCACCACCGGCATTTCTCTGACAGCTTGGCCTCTGGGATCCAGACCTGGCCTTTTGGGGCACTTGCACCTAGCAGAGTGTCCAGCTTCCCGAGAGCCGTCGCCAGAATTTTGGACCCTAGAGGTGGTCTCTGTCGGTCCCGAGACATTGCCTCTGGATTTGGTGCCCAGGGTGAATTTGTCTGTCCTGAGTGCAGGTCTGGGGCGAAGGCGCCCGGCGCCACGTCAAAAATTCACCAAGAGCTGCCGCTTGGGATTTTGCTCCACACATGGGGTCAGAGATCGGGACTGCCACCACCAGAATTTTTCTGACAGCTTGGCCTCTGGGATCCAGACCTGGCCTTTTGGGGCTCTTGCACCTAGCAGAGGGTCCAGCTAACCGAGAGCCGTCGCCAGAATTTTGGACCCTTGAGGTGGTCTCTGTCGGTCCCGAGACATTGCCTCTGGATTTGGTGCCCAGGGTGAATTGGAGGTCCTGAGCACAGACCCGGGACGAAGGCGCCCGGCGCCACGTCAAAAATTCCCCAAGAGCTGCCGCTTGGGATTTTGCACCACACATGGGGTCGGCGATCGGGACCGCCTCCACCGGCATTTTTCTGACAGCTTGGCCTCTGGGATCCAGACCTGGCCTTTTGGGGCACTTGCACCTAGCAGCGTGTCCAGCTAACCGAGAGCCGTCGCCAGAATTTTGGACCCTAGGGGTGGTCTCTGTCGGTCCCGAGACATTGCCTCTGGATTTGGTGCCAGGGTGAATTGTAGGTCCTGAGCACAGACCCGGGGCGAAGGCGCCTGGCGCAATGTCAAAAATTCCCCAAGAGCTGCCGCTTGCGATTTTGCTGCACACATCGCGTCAGAGATGTGGACCACCAGCACCGGCATTTCCCTCACAGCTTGGCCTCTGGGATCCAGAACTGGCCTTTTGGGGCACTTGCACCTAGCAGCGTGTCCAGCTAACCGAGAGCCGTCGCCAGTATTTTGGACCCTAGGGGTGGTCTCTGTCGGTCCCGAGACATTGCCTCTGGATTTGGTGCCCAGGGTGAATTGTAGGTCCTGAGCACAGACCCGGGGCGAAGGCGCCCGGCGCCACGTCAAAAATTCCCCAAGAGCTGCCGCTTGGGATTTTGCACCACACATGGGGTCGGCGATCGGGACCGCCACCACCGGCATTTCTCTGACAGCTTGGCCTCTGGGATCCAGAACTGGCCTTTTGGGGCACTTGCACCTAGCAGCGTGTCCAGCTAACCGAGAGCCGTCGCCAGAATTTTGGACCCTAGGGGTGGTCTCTGTCGGTCCCGAGACATTGCCTCTGGATTTGGTGCCCAGGGTGAATTGTAGGTCCTGAGCACAGACCCGGGGCGAAGGCGCCCGGCGCCACGTCAAAAATTCCCCAAGAGCTGCCGCTTGGGATTTTGCACCACACATGGGGTCGGCGATCGGGACCGCCACCACCGGCATTTCCCTCACAGCTTGGCCTCTGGGATCCAGACCTGGCCTTTTGGGGCACTTGCACCTAGCAGCGTGTCCAGCTAACCGAGAGCCGTCGCCAGAATTTTGGACCCTAGGGGTGGTCTCTGTCGGTCCCGAGACATTGCCTCTGGATTTGGTGCCCAGGGTGAATTTGTCTGTCCTGAGTGCAGGTCTGGGGCGAAGGCGCCCGGCGCCACGTCAAAAATTCACCAAGAGCTGCCGCTTGGGATTTTGCTCCACACATGGGGTCAGAGATCGGGACCGCCACCACCAGCATTTTTCTGACAGCTTGGCCTCTGGGATCCAGACCTGGCCTTTTGGGGCTCTTGCACCTAGCAGAGGGTCCAGCTAACCGAGAGCCGTCGCCAGAATTTTGGACCCTTGAGGTGGTCTCTGTCGGTCCCGAGACATTGCCTCTGGATTTGGTGCCCAGGGTGAATTGGAGGTCCTGAGCACAGACCCGGGACGAAGGCGCCCGGCGCCACGTCAAGAATTCCCCAAGAGCTGCCGCTTGGGATTTTGCACCACACATGGGGTCGGCGATCGGGACCGCCTCCACCGGCATTTTTCTGACAGCTTGGCCTCTGGGATCCAGACCTGGCCTTTTGGGGCACTTGCACCTAGCAGCGTGTCCAGCTAACCGAGAGCCGTCGCCAGAATTTTGGAACCTAGGTGTGGTCTCTGTCGGTCCCGAGACATTGCCTCTGGATTTGGTGCCCAGGGTGAATTGTAGGTCCTGAGCACAGACCCGGGACGAAGGCGCCCGGCGCCACGTCAAAAATTCCCCAAGAGCTGCCGCTTGGGATTTTGCACCACACATTGGGTCGGCGATCGGGACCGCCACCACCGGCATTTTTCTGACAGCTTGGTCTCTGGGATCCAGACCTGGCCTCTTGGGGCTCTTGCACCTAGCAGAGGGTCCAGCTTCCCGAAAGCCGTCGCCAGAATTTTGGACCCTTGAGGTGGTCTCTGTCGGTCCCGAGACATTGCCTCTGGATTTGGTGCCCAGGGTGAATTTGTCTGTCCTGAGTGCAGGTCTGGGGCGAAGGCGCCCGGCGCCACGTCAAAAATTCACCAAGAGCTGCCGCTTGGGATTTTGCTCCACACATGGGGTCAGAGATCGGGACCGCCACCACCAGCATTTTTCTGACAGCTTGGCCTCTGGGATCCAGACCTGGCCTTTTGGGGCTCTTGCACCTAGCAGAGGGTCCAGCTAACCGAGAGCCGTCGCCAGAATTTTGGACCCTTGAGGTGGTCTCTGTCGGTCCCGAGACATTGCCTCTGGATTTGGTGCCCAGGGTGAATTGTAGGTCCTGAGCACAGACCCGGGACGAAGGCGCCCGGCGCCACGTCAAAAATTCCCCAAGAGCTGCCGCTTGGGATTTTGCACCACACATGGGGTCGGCGATCGGGACCGCCTCCACCGGCATTTTTCTGACAGCTTGGCCTCTGGGATCCAGACCTGGCCTTTTGGGGCACTTGCACCTAGCAGCGTGTCCAGCTAACCGAGAGCCGTCGCCAGAATTTTGGACCCTAGGGGTGGTCTCTGTCGGTCCCGAGACATTGCCTCTGGATTTGGTGCCAGGGTGAATTGTAGGTCCTGAGCACAGACCCGGGGCGAAGGCGCCTGGCGCCATGTCAAAAATTCCCCAAGAGGTGCCGCTTGCGATTTTGCTGCACACATCGCGTCAGAGATGTGGACCACCAGCACCGGCATTTCCCTCACAGCTTGGCCTCTGGGATCCAGAACTGGCCTTTTGGGGCACTTGCACCTAGCAGCGTGTCCAGCTAACCGAGAGCCGTCGCCAGAATTTTGGACCCTAGGGGTGGTCTCTGTCGGTCCCGAGACATTGCCTCTGGATTTGGTGCCCAGGGTGAATTGGAGGTCCTGAGCACAGACCCGGGACGAAGGCGCCCGGCGCCACGTCAAAAATTCCCCAAGAGCTGCCGCTTGGGATTTTGCACCACACATGGGGTCGGCGATCGGGACCGCCACCACCGGCATTTCCCTCACAGCTTGGTCTCTGGGATCCAGACCTGGCCTCTTGGGGCTCTTGCACCTAGCAGAGGGTCCAGCTTCCCGAAAGCCGTCGCCAGAATTTTGGACCCTTGAGGTGGTCTCTGTCGGTCCCGAGACATTGCCTCTGGATTTGGTGCCCAGGGTGAATTTGTCTGTCCTGAGTGCAGGTCTGGGGCGAAGGCGCCCGGCGCCACGTCAAAAATTCACCAAGAGCTGCCGCTTGGGATTTTGCTCCACACATGGGGTCAGAGATCGGGACCGCCACCACCAGCATTTTTCTGACAGCTTGGCCTCTGGGATCCAGACCTGGCCTTTTGGGGCTCTTGCACCTAGCAGAGGGTCCAGCTAACCGAGAGCCGTCGCCAGAATTTTGGACCCTTGAGGTGGTCTCTGTCGGTCCCGAGACATTGCCTCTGGATTTGGTGCCCAGGGTGAATTGTAGGTCCTGAGCACAGACCCGGGACGAAGGCGCCCGGCGCCACGTCAAAAATTCCCCAAGAGCTGCCGCTTGGGATTTTGCACCACACATGGGGTCGGCGATCGGGACCGCCTCCACCGGCATTTTTCTGACAGCTTGGCCTCTGGGATCCAGACCTGGCCTTTTGGGGCACTTGCACCTAGCAGCGTGTCCAGCTAACCGAGAGCCGTCGCCAGAATTTTGGACCCTAGGGGTGGTCTCTGTCGGTCCCGAGACATTGCCTCTGGATTTGGTGCCAGGGTGAATTGGAGGTCCTGAGCACAGACCCGGGGCGAAGGCGCCTGGCGCCATGTCAAAAATTCCCCAAGAGGTGCCGCTTGCGATTTTGCTGCACACATCGCCTCAGAGATGTGGACCACCAGCACCGGCATTTCCCTCACAGCTTGGCCTCTGGGATCCAGAACTGGCCTTTTGGGGCACTTGCACCTAGCAGCGTGTCCAGCTAACCGAGAGCCGTCGCCAGAATTTTGGACCCTAGGGGTGGTCTCTGTCGGTCCCGAGACATTGCCTCTGGATTTGGTGCCCAGGGTGAATTGGAGGTCCTGAGCACAGACCCGGGGCGAAGGCGCCCGGCGCCACGTCAAAAATTCCCCAAGAGCTGCCGCTTGGGATTTTGCACCACACATGGGGTCGGCGATCGGGACCGCCACCACCGGCATTTCCCTCACAGCTTGGCCTCTGGGATCCAGACCTGGCCTCTTGGGGCTCTTGCACCTAGCAGCGTGTCCAGCTAACCGAGAGCCGTCGCCAGAATTTTGGACCCTAGGGGTGGTCTCTGTCGGTCCCGAGACATTGCCTCTGGATTTGGTGCCCAGGGTGAATTGTAGGTCCTGAGCACAGACCCGGGGCGAAGGCGCCCGGCGCCACGTCAAAAATTCACCAAGAGCTGCCGCTTGGGATTTTGCTCCACACATGGGGTCAGAGATCGGGACCGCCACCACCAGCATTTTTCTGACAGCTTGGCCTCTGGGATCCAGACCTGGCCTTTTGGGGCTCTTGCACCTAGCAGCGTGTCCAGCTAACCGAGAGCCGTCGCCAGAATTTTGGACCCTAGGGGTGGTCTCTGTCGGTCCCGAGACATTGCCTCTGGATTTGGTGCCCAGGGTGAATTGTAGGTCCTGAGCACAGACCCGGGACGAAGGCGCCCGGCGCCACGTCAAAAATTCCCCAAGAGCTGCCGCTTGGGATTTTGCACCACACATGGGGTCGGCGATCGGGACCGCCTCCACCGGCATTTTTCTGACAGCTTGGCCTCTGGGATCCAGACCTGGCCTTTTGGGGCACTTGCACCTAGCAGCGTGTCCAGCTAACCGAGAGCCGTCGCCAGAATTTTGGACCCTAGGGGTGGTCTCTGTCGGTCCCGAGACATTGCCTCTGGATTTGGTGCCAGGGTGAATTGTAGGTCCTGAGCACAGACCCGGGGCGAAGGCGCCTGGCGCCATGTCAAAAATTCCCCAAGAGGTGCCGCTTGCGATTTTGCTGCACACATCGCCTCAGAGATGTGGACCACCAGCACCGGCATTTCCCTCACAGCTTGGCCTCTGGGATCCAGAACTGGCCTTTTGGGGCACTTGCACCTAGCAGCGTGTCCAGCTAACCGAGAGCCGTCGCCAGAATTTTGGACCCTAGGGGTGGTCTCTGTCGGTCCCGAGACATTGCCTCTGGATTTGGTGCCCAGGGTGAATTGTAGGTCCTGAGCACAGACCCGGGGCGAAGGCGCCCGGCGCCACGTCAAAAATTCCCCAAGAGTTGCCGCTTGGGATTTTGCACCACACATGGGGTCGGCGATCGGGACCGCCACCACCGGCATTTCCCTCACAGCTTGGCCTCTGGGATCCAGACCTGGCCTCTTGGGGCTCTTGCACCTAGCAGCGTGTCCAGCTAACCGAGAGCCGTCGCCAGAATTTTGGACCCTAGGGGTGGTCTCTGTCGGTCCCGAGACATTGCCTCTGGATTTGGTGCCCAGGGTGAATTGTAGGTCCTGAGCACAGACCCGGGGCGAAGGCGCCCGGCGCCACGTCAAAAATTCCCCAAGAGCTGCCGCTTGGAATTTTGCACCACACATTGGGTCGGCGATCGGGACCGCCACCACCGGCATTTTTCTGACAGCTTGGTCTCTGGGATCCAGACCTGGCCTCTTGGGGCTCTTGCACCTAGCAGAGGGTCCAGTTTCCCGAGAGCCGTCGCCAGAATTTTGGACCCTTGAGGTGGTCTCTGTCGGTCCCGAGACATTGCCTCTGGATTTGGTGCCCAGGGTGAATTGTAGGTCCTGAGGACAGACCCGGGGCGAAGGCGCCCGACGCCACGTCAAAAATTCCCCAAGAGCTGCCGCTTGGGATTTTGCACCACACATGGGGTCGGCGATCGGGACCGCCACCACCGGCATTTCTCTGACAGCTTGGCCTCTGGGATCCAGACCTGGCCTTTTGGGGCACTTGCACCTAGCAGAGTGTCCAGCTTCCCGAGAGCCGTCGCCAGAATTTTGGACCCTAGAGGTGGTCTCTGTCGGTCCCGAGACATTGCCTCTGGATTTGGTGCCCAGGGTGAATTTGTCTGTCCTGAGTGCAGGTCTGGGGCGAAGGCGCCCGGCGCCACGTCAAAAATTCACCAAGAGCTGCCGCTTGGGATTTTGCTCCACACATGGGGTCAGAGATCGGGACCGCCACCACCAGAATTTTTCTGACAGCTTGGCCTCTGGGATCCAGACCTGGCCTTTTGGGGCTCTTGCACCTAGCAGAGGGTCCAGCTAACCGAGAGCCGTCGCCAGAATTTTGGACCCTTGAGGTGGTCTCTGTCGGTCCCGAGACATTGCCTCTGGATTTGGTGCCCAGGGTGAATTGGAGGTCCTGAGCACAGACCCGGGACGAAGGCGCCCGGCGCCACGTCAAAAATTCCCCAAGAGCTGCCGCTTGGGATTTTGCACCACACATGGGGTCGGCGATCGGGACCGCCTCCACCGGCATTTTTCTGACAGCTTGGCCTCTGGGATCCAGACCTGGCCTTTTGGGGCACTTGCACCTAGCAGCGTGTCCAGCTAACCGAGAGCCGTCGCCAGAATTTTGGACCCTAGGGGTGGTCTCTGTCGGTCCCGAGACATTGCCTCTGGATTTGGTGCCAGGGTGAATTGTAGGTCCTGAGCACAGACCCGGGGCGAAGGCGCCTGGCGCAATGTCAAAAATTCCCCAAGAGCTGCCGCTTGCGATTTTGCTGCACACATCGCGTCAGAGATGTGGACCACCAGCACCGGCATTTCCCTCACAGCTTGGCCTCTGGGATCCAGAACTGGCCTTTTGGGGCACTTGCACCTAGCAGCGTGTCCAGCTAACCGAGAGCCGTCGCCAGTATTTTGGACCCTAGGGGTGGTCTCTGTCGGTCCCGAGACATTGCCTCTGGATTTGGTGCCCAGGGTGAATTGTAGGTCCTGAGCACAGACCCGGGGCGAAGGCGCCCGGCGCCACGTCAAAAATTCCCCAAGAGCTGCCGCTTGGGATTTTGCACCACACATGGGGTCGGCGATTGGGACCGCCACCACCGGCATTTCTCTGACAGCTTGGCCTCTGGGATCCAGAACTGGCCTTTTGGGGCACTTGCACCTAGCAGCGTGTCCAGCTAACCGAGAGCCGTCGCCAGAATTTTGGACCCTAGGGGTGGTCTCTGTCGGTCCCGAGACATTGCCTCTGGATTTGGTGCCCAGGGTGAATTGTAGGTCCTGAGCACAGACCCGGGGCGAAGGCGCCCGGCGCCACGTCAAAAATTCCCCAAGAGCTGCCGCTTGGGATTTTGCACCACACATGGGGTCGGCGATCGGGACCGCTACCACCGGCATTTCCCTCACAGCTTGGTCTCTGGGATCCAGACCTGGCCTTTTGGGGCACTTGCACCTAGCAGCGTGTACAGCTAACCGAGAGCCGTCGCCAGAATTTTGGACCCTAGGGGTGGTCTCTGTCGGTCCCGAGACATTGCCTCTGGATTTGGTGCCCAGGGTGAATTTGTCTGTCCTGAGTGCAGGTCTGGGGCGAAGGCGCCCGGCGCCACGTCAAAAATTCCCCAAGAGCTGCCGCTTGCGATTTTGCTCCACACATGGGGTCAGAGATCGGGACCGCCACCACCAGCATTTTTCTGACAGCTTGGCCTCTGGGATCCAGACCTGGCCTTTTGGGGCTCTTGCACCTAGCAGAGGGTCCAGCTAACCGAGAGCCGTCGCCAGAATTTTGGACCCTTGAGGTGGTCTCTGTCGGTCCCGAGACATTGCCTCTGGATTTGGTGCCCAGGGTGAATTGGAGGTCCTGAGCACAGACCCGGGACGAAGGCGCCCGGCGCCACGTCAAGAATTCCCCAAGAGCTGCCGCTTGGGATTTTGCACCACACATGGGGTCGGCGATCGGGACCGCCTCCACCGGCATTTTTCTGACAGCTTGGCCTCTGGGATCCAGACCTGGCCTTTTGGGGCACTTGCACCTAGCAGCGTGTCCAGCTAACCGGGAGCCGTCGCCAGAATTTTGGACCCTAGGGGTGGTCTCTGTCGGTCCCGAGACATTGCCTCTGGATTTGGTGCCAGGGTGAATTGTAGGTCCTGAGCACAGACCCGGGGCGAAGGCGCCTGGCGCCATGTCAAAAATTCCCCAAGAGGTGCCGCTTGCGATTTTGCTGCACACATCGCGTCAGAGATGTGGACCACCAGCACCGGCATTTCCCTCACAGCTTGGCCTCTGGGATCCAGAACTGGCCTTTTGGGGCACTTGCACCTAGCAGCGTGTCCAGCTAACCGAGAGCCGTCGCCAGAATTTTGGACCCTAGGGGTGGTCTCTGTCGGTCCCGAGACATTGCCTCTGGATTTGGTGCCCAGGGTGAATTGTAGGTCCTGAGCACAGACCCGGGACGAAGGCGCCCGGCGCCACGTCAAAAATTCCCCAAGAGCTGCCGCTTGGGATTTTGCACCACACATGGGGTCGGCGATCGGGACCGCCACCACCGGCATTTCTCTGACAGCTTGGCCTCTGGGATCCAGAACTGGCCTTTTGGGGCACTTGCACCTAGCAGCGTGTCCAGCTAACCGAGAGCCGTCGCCAGAATTTTGGACCCTAGGGGTGGTCTCTGTCGGTCCCGAGACATTGCCTCTGGATTTGGTGCCCAGGGTGAATTGGAGGTCCTGAGCACAGACCCGGGGCGAAGGCGCCCGGCGCCACGTCAAAAATTCCCCAAGAGCTGCCGCTTGGGATTTTGCACCACACATGGGGTCGGCGATCGGGACCGCCACTACCGGCATTTCCCTCACAGCTTGGCCTCTGGGATCCAGACCTGGCCTTTTGGGGCACTTGCACCTAGCAGAGTGTCCAGCTTCCCGAGAGCCGTCGCCAGAATTTTGGACCCTAGAGGTGGGCTCTGTCGGTCCCGAGACATTGCCTCTGGATTTGGTGCCCAGGGTGAATTTGTCTGTCCTGAGTGCAGGTCTGGGGCGAAGGCGCCCGGCGCCACGTCAAAAATTCCCCAAGAGCTGCCGCTTGGGATTTTGCTCCACACATGGGGTCAGAGATCGGGACCGCCACCACCAGAATTTTTCTGACAGCTTGGCCTCTGGGATCCAGACCTGGCCTTTTGGGGCTCTTGCACCTAGCAGAGGGTCCAGCTAACCGAGAGCCGTCGCCAGAATTTTGGACCCTTGAGGTGGTCTCTGTCGGTCCCGAGACATTGCCTCTGGATTTGGTGCCCAGGGTGAATTGTAGGTCCTGAGCACAGACCCGGGGCGAAGGCGCCCGGCGCCACGTCAAAAATTCCCCAAGTGCTGCCGCTTGGGATTTTGCACCACACATGGGGTCGGCGATCGGGACCGCCACCACCGGCATTTCCCTCACAGCTTGGCCTCTGGGATCCAGACCTGGCCTTTTGGGGCACTTGCACCTAGCAGCGTGTCCAGCTAACCGAGAGCCGTCGCCAGAATTTTGGACCCTAGATGTGGTCTCTGTCGGTCCCGAGACATTGCCTCTGGATTTGGTGCCCAGGGTGAATTGGAGGTCCTGAGCACAGACCCGGGGCGAAGGCGCCCGGCGCCACGTCAAAAATTCCCCAAGAGCTGCCGCTTGCGATTTTGCTGCACACATCGCGTCAGAGATGTGGACCACCAGCACCGGCATTTCCCTCACAGCTTGGCCTCTGGGATCCAGAAGTGGCCTTTTGGGGCACTTGCACCTAGCAGCGTGTCCAGCTAACCGAGAGCCGTCGCCAGAATTTTGGACCCTAGGGGTGGTCTCTGTCGGTCCCGAGACATTGCCTCTGGATTTGGTGCCCAGGGTGAATTGGAGGTCCTGAGGACAGACCCGGGGCGAAGGCGCCCGGCGCCACGTCAAGAATTCCCCAAGAGCTGCCGCTTGCGATTTTGCTCCAGACATGGCGTCAGAGATCGGGACCACCAGCACCGGCATTTCTCTCACAGCTTGGTCTCTGGGATCCAGACCTGGCCTTTTGGGGCTCTTGCACCTAGCAGAGGGTCCAGCTAACCGAGAGCCGTCGCCAGAATTTTGGACCCTTGAGGTGGTCTCTGTCGGTCCCGAGACATTGCCTCTGGATTTGGTGCCCAGGGTGAATTGGAGGTCCTGAGGACAGACCCGGGGCGAAGGCGCCCGGCGCCACGTCAAGAATTCCCCAAGAGCTGCCGCTTGCGATTTTGCTCCACACATGGCGTCAGAGATCGGGACCACCAGCACCGGCATTTCTCTCACAGCTTGGTCTCTGGGATCCAGACCTGGCCTTTTGGGGCTCTTGCACCTAGCAGAGGGTCCAGCTAACCGAGAGCCGTCGCCAGAATTTTGGACCCTTGAGGTGGTCTCTGTCGGTCCCGAGACATTGCCTCTGGATTTGGTGCCCAGGGTGAATTGGAGGTCCTGAGGACAGACCCGGGGCGAAGGCGCCCGGCGCCACGTCAAAAATTCCCCAAGAGCTGCCGCTTGGGATTTTGCTCCACACATGGGGTCGGCGATCGGGACCGCCACCACCGGCATTTCTCTGACAGCTTGGCCTCTGGGATCCAGAACTGGCCTTTTGGGGCACTTGCACCTAGCAGCGTGTCCAGCTAACCAAGAGTCGTCGCCAGAATTTTGGACCCTAGGGGTGGTCTCTGTCGGTCCCGAGACATTGCCTCTGGATTTGGTGCCCAGGGTGAATTGTAGGTCCTGAGCACAGACCCGGGGCGAAGGCGCCTGGCGCCACGTCAAAAATTCCCCAAGAGCTGCCGCTTGGGATTTTGCACCACACATGGGGTCGGCGATCGGGACCGCCACCACCGGCATTTCCCTCACAGCTTGGCCTCTGGGATCCAGAACTGGCCTTTTGGGGCACTTGAACCTAGCAGCGTGTCCAGCTAACCGAGAGCCGTCGCCAGAATTTTGGACCCTAGATGTGGTCTCTGTCGGTCCCGAGACATTGCCTCTGGATTTGGTGCCCAGGGTGAATTGTAGGTCCTGAGCACAGACCCGGGGCGAAGGCGCCCGGCGCCACGTCAAAAATTCCCCAAGAGCTGCCGCTTGGGATTTTGCACCACACATTGGGTCGGCGATCGGGACCGCCACCACCAGCATTTTTCTGACAGCTTGGTCTCTGGGATCCAGACCTGGCCTTTTGGGGCACTTGCACCTAGCAGCGTGTCCAGCTAACCGAGAGCCGTCGCCAGAATTTTGGACCCTAGGGGTGGTCTCTGTCGGTCCCGAGACATTGCCTCTGGATTTGGTGCCCAGGGTGAATTGTAGGTCCTGAGCACAGACCCGGGGCGAAGGCGCCCGGCGCCACGTCAAGAATTCCCCAAGAGCTGCCGCTTGCGATTTTGCTCCACACATGGCGTCAGAGATCGGGACCACCAGCACCGGCATTTCTCTCACAGCTTGGTCTCTGGGATCCAGACCTGGCCTTTTGGGGCTCTTGCACCTAGCAGAGGGTCCAGCTAACCGAGAGCCGTCGCCAGAATTTTGGACCCTTGAGGTGGTCTCTGTCGGTCCCGAGACATTGCCTCTGGATTTGGTGCCCAGGGTGAATTGGAGGTCCTGAGGACAGACCCGGGGCGAAGGCGCCCGGCGCCACGTCAAAAATTCCCCAAGAGCTGCTGCTTGGGATTTTGCTCCACACATGGGGTCAGAGATCGGGACCGCCACCACCAGAATTTTTCTGACAGCTTGGCCTCTGGGATCCAGACCTGGCCTTTTGGGGCTCTTGCACCTAGCAGAGGGTCCAGCTAACCGAGAGCCGTCGCCAGAATTTTGGACCCTTGAGGTGGTCTCTGTCGGTCCCGAGACATTGCCTCTGGATTTGGTGCCCAGGGTGAATTGTAGGTCCTGAGCACAGACTCGGGGCGAAGGCGCCCGGCGCCACGTCAAAAATTCCCCAAGTGCTGCCGCTTGGGATTTTGCACCACACATGGGGTCGGCGATCGGGACCGCCACCACCGGCATTTCCCTCACAGCTTGGCCTCTGGGATCCAGACCTGGCCTTTTGGGGCACTTGCACCTAGCAGCGTGTCCAGCTAACCGAGAGCCGTCGCCAGAATTTTGGACCCTAGGGGTGGTCTCTGTCGGTCCCGAGACATTGCCTCTGGATTTGGTGCCCAGGGTGAATTGTAGGTCCTGAGCACAGACCCGGGGCGAAGGCGCCCGGCGCCACGTCAAAAATTCCCCAAGAGCTGCCGCTTGCGATTTTGCTGCACACATCGCGTCAGAGATGTGGACCACCAGCACCGGCATTTCCCTCACAGCTTGGCCTCTGGGATCCAGAACTGGCCTTTTGGGGCACTTGCACCTTGCAGCGTGTACAGCTAACCGAGAGCCGTCGCCAGAATTTTGGACCCTAGGGGTGGTCTCTGTCGGTCCCGAGACATTGCCTCTGGATTTGGTGCCCAGGGTGAATTGTAGGTCCTGAGCACAGACCCGGGGCGAAGGCGCCCGGCGCCACGTCAAAAATTCCCCAAGAGCTGCTGCTTGCGATTTTGCTGCACACATCGCGTCAGAGATGTGGACCACCAGCACCGGCATTTCCCTCACAGCTTGGCCTCTGGGATCCAGACCTGGCCTTTTGGGGCACTTGCACCTAGCAGCGTGTCCAGCTAACCGAGAGCCGTCGCCAGAATTTTGGACCCTAGGTGTGGTCTCTGTCGGTCCCGAGACATTGCCTCTGGATTTGGTGCCCAGGGTGAATTGTAGGTCCTGAGCACAGACCCGGGGCGAAGGCGCCCGGCGCCACGTCAAAAATTCCCCAAGAGCTGCCGCTTGCGATTTTGCTGCACACATCGCGTCAGAGATGTGGACCACCAGCACCGGCATTTCCCTCACAGCTTGGCCTCTGGGATCCAGAACTGGCCTTTTGGGGCACTTGCACCTAGCAGCGTGTCCAGCTAACCGAGAGCCGTCGCCAGAATTTTGGACCCTAGGGGTGGTCTCTGTCGGTCCCGAGACATTGCCTCTGGATTTGGTGCCCAGGGTGAATTGTAGGTCCTGAGCACAGACCCGGGGCGAAGGCGCCCGGCGCCACGTCAAAAATTCCCCAAGAGCTGCTGCTTGCGATTTTGCTGCACACATCGCGTCAGAGATGTGGACCACCAGCACCGGCATTTCCCTCACAGCTTGGCCTCTGGGATCCAGACCTGGCCTTTTGGGGCACTTGCACCTAGCAGAGTGTCCAGCTTCCCGAGAGCCGTCGCCAGAATTTTGGACCCTAGAGGTGGTCTCTGTCGGTCCCGAGACATTGCCTCTGGATTTGGTGCCAAGGGTGAATTTGTCTGTCCTGAGCACAGACCCGGGGCGAAGGCGCCCGGCGCCACGTCAAAAATTCCCCAAGAGCTGCCGCTTGGGATTTTGCTCCACACATGGGGTCAGAGATCGGGACCGCCTCCACCGGCATTTTTCTGACAGCTTGGCCTCTGGGATCCAGACCTGGCCTTTTGGGGCACTTGCACCTAGCAGCGTGTCCAGCTAACCGAGAGCCGTCGCCAGAATTTTGGACCCTAGGTGTGGTCTCTGTCGGTCCCGAGACATTGCCTCTGGATTTGGTGCCCAGGGTGAATTGTAGGTCCTGAGCACAGACCCGGGGCGAAGGCGCCCGGCGCCACGTCAAAAATTCCCCAAGAGCTGCCGCTTGCGATTTTGCTGCACACATCGCGTCAGAGATGTGGACCACCAGCACCGGCATTTCCCTCACAGCTTGGCCTCTGGGATCCAGAACTGGCCTTTTGGGGCACTTGCACCTAGCAGCGTGTCCAGCTAACCGAGAGCCGTCGCCAGAATTTTGGACCCTAGGGGTGGTCTCTGTCGGTCCCGAGACATTGCCTCTGGATTTGGTGCCCAGGGTGAATTGGAGGTCCTGAGGACAGACCCGGGGCGAAGGCGCCCGGCGCCACGTCAAGAATTCCCCAAGAGCTGCCGCTTGCGATTTTGCTCCAGACATGGCGTCAGAGATCGGGACCACCAGCACCGGCATTTCTCTCACAGCTTGGTCTCTGGGATCCAGACCTGGCCTTTTGGGGCTCTTGCACCTAGCAGAGGGTCCAGCTAACCGAGAGCCGTCGCCAGAATTTTGGACCCTTGAGGTGGTCTCTGTCGGTCCCGAGACATTGCCTCTGGATTTGGTGCCCAGGGTGAATTGGAGGTCCTGAGGACAGACCCGGGGCGAAGGCGCCCGGCGCCACGTCAAGAATTCCCCAAGAGCTGCCGCTTGCGATTTTGCTCCACACATGGCGTCAGAGATCGGGACCACCAGCACCGGCATTTCTCTCACAGCTTGGTCTCTGGGATCCAGACCTGGCCTTTTGGGGCTCTTGCACCTAGCAGAGGGTCCAGCTAACCGAGAGCCGTCGCCAGAATTTTGGACCCTTGAGGTGGTCTCTGTCGGTCCCGAGACATTGCCTCTGGATTTGGTGCCCAGGGTGAATTGGAGGTCCTGAGGACAGACCCGGGGCGAAGGCGCCCGGCGCCACGTCAAAAATTCCCCAAGAGCTGCCGCTTGGGATTTTGCTCCACACATGGGGTCGGCGATCGGGACCGCCACCACCGGCATTTCTCTGACAGCTTGGCCTCTGGGATCCAGAACTGGCCTTTTGGGGCACTTGCACCTAGCAGCGTGTCCAGCTAACCAAGAGTCGTCGCCAGAATTTTGGACCCTAGGGGTGGTCTCTGTCGGTCCCGAGACATTGCCTCTGGATTTGGTGCCCAGGGTGAATTGTAGGTCCTGAGCACAGACCCGGGGCGAAGGCGCCTGGCGCCACGTCAAAAATTCCCCAAGAGCTGCCGCTTGGGATTTTGCACCACACATGGGGTCGGCGATCGGGACCGCCACCACCGGCATTTCCCTCACAGCTTGGCCTCTGGGATCCAGAACTGGCCTTTTGGGGCACTTGAACCTAGCAGCGTGTCCAGCTAACCGAGAGCCGTCGCCAGAATTTTGGACCCTAGATGTGGTCTCTGTCGGTCCCGAGACATTGCCTCTGGATTTGGTGCCCAGGGTGAATTGTAGGTCCTGAGCACAGACCCGGGGCGAAGGCGCCCGGCGCCACGTCAAAAATTCCCCAAGAGCTGCCGCTTGGGATTTTGCACCACACATTGGGTCGGCGATCGGGACCGCCACCACCAGCATTTTTCTGACAGCTTGGTCTCTGGGATCCAGACCTGGCCTTTTGGGGCACTTGCACCTAGCAGCGTGTCCAGCTAACCGAGAGCCGTCGCCAGAATTTTGGACCCTAGGGGTGGTCTCTGTCGGTCCCGAGACATTGCCTCTGGATTTGGTGCCCAGGGTGAATTGTAGGTCCTGAGCACAGACCCGGGGCGAAGGCGCCCGGCGCCACGTCAAGAATTCCCCAAGAGCTGCCGCTTGCGATTTTGCTCCACACATGGCGTCAGAGATCGGGACCACCAGCACCGGCATTTCTCTCACAGCTTGGTCTCTGGGATCCAGACCTGGCCTTTTGGGGCTCTTGCACCTAGCAGAGGGTCCAGCTAACCGAGAGCCGTCGCCAGAATTTTGGACCCTTGAGGTGGTCTCTGTCGGTCCCGAGACATTGCCTCTGGATTTGGTGCCCAGGGTGAATTGGAGGTCCTGAGGACAGACCCGGGGCGAAGGCGCCCGGCGCCACGTCAAAAATTCCCCAAGAGCTGCCGCTTGGGATTTTGCTCCACACATGGGGTCAGAGATCGGGACCGCCACCACCAGAATTTTTCTGACAGCTTGGCCTCTGGGATCCAGACCTGGCCTTTTGGGGCTCTTGCACCTAGCAGAGGGTCCAGCTAACCGAGAGCCGTCGCCAGAATTTTGGACCCTTGAGGTGGTCTCTGTCGGTCCCGAGACATTGCCTCTGGATTTGGTGCCCAGGGTGAATTGTAGGTCCTGAGCACAGACTCGGGGCGAAGGCGCCCGGCGCCACGTCAAAAATTCCCCAAGTGCTGCCGCTTGGGATTTTGCACCACACATGGGGTCGGCGATCGGGACCGCCACCACCGGCATTTCCCTCACAGCTTGGCCTCTGGGATCCAGACCTGGCCTTTTGGGGCACTTGCACCTAGCAGCGTGTCCAGCTAACCGAGAGCCGTCGCCAGAATTTTGGACCCTAGGGGTGGTCTCTGTCGGTCCCGAGACATTGCCTCTGGATTTGGTGCCCAGGGTGAATTGTAGGTCCTGAGCACAGACCCGGGGCGAAGGCGCCCGGCGCCACGTCAAAAATTCCCCAAGAGCTGCCGCTTGCGATTTTGCTGCACACATCGCGTCAGAGATGTGGACCACCAGCACCGGCATTTCCCTCACAGCTTGGCCTCTGGGATCCAGAACTGGCCTTTTGGGGCACTTGCACCTTGCAGCGTGTACAGCTAACCGAGAGCCGTCGCCAGAATTTTGGACCCTAGGGGTGGTCTCTGTCGGTCCCGAGACATTGCCTCTGGATTTGGTGCCCAGGGTGAATTGTAGGTCCTGAGCACAGACCCGGGGCGAAGGCGCCCGGCGCCACGTCAAAAATTCCCCAAGAGCTGCTGCTTGCGATTTTGCTGCACACATCGCGTCAGAGATGTGGACCACCAGCACCGGCATTTCCCTCACAGCTTGGCCTCTGGGATCCAGAACTGGCCTTTTGGGGCACTTGCACCTAGCAGCGTGTCCAGCTAACCGAGAGCCGTCGCCAGAATTTTGGACCCTAGGTGTGGTCTCTGTCGGTCCCGAGACATTGCCTCTGGATTTGGTGCCCAGGGTGAATTGTAGGTCCTGAGCACAGACCCGGGGCGAAGGCGCCCGGCGCCACGTCAAAAATTCCCCAAGAGCTGCCGCTTGCGATTTTGCTGCACACATCGCGTCAGAGATGTGGACCACCAGCACCGGCATTTCCCTCACAGCTTGGCCTCTGGGATCCAGAACTGGCCTTTTGGGGCACTTGCACCTAGCAGCGTGTCCAGCTAACCGAGAGCTGTCGCCAGAATTTTGGACCCTAGGGGTGGTCTCTGTCGGTCCCGAGACATTGCCTCTGGATTTGGTGCCCAGGGTGAATTGTAGGTCCTGAGCACAGACCCGGGGCGAAGGCGCCCGGCGCCACGTCAAAAATTCCCCAAGAGCTGCTGCTTGCGATTTTGCTGCACACATCGCGTCAGAGATGTGGACCACCAGCACCGGCATTTCCCTCACAGCTTGGCCTCTGGGATCCAGACCTGGCCTTTTGGGGCACTTGCACCTAGCAGCGTGTCCAGCTAACCGAGAGCCGTCGCCAGAATTTTGGACCCTAGGTGTGGTCTCTGTCGGTCCCGAGACATTGCCTCTGGATTTGGTGCCCAGGGTGAATTGTAGGTCCTGAGCACAGACCCGGGGCGAAGGCGCCCGGCGCCACGTCAAAAATTCCCCAAGAGCTGCCGCTTGCGATTTTGCTGCACACATCGCGTCAGAGATGTGGACCACCAGCACCGGCATTTCCCTCACAGCTTGGCCTCTGGGATCCAGAACTGGCCTTTTGGGGCACTTGCACCTAGCAGCGTGTCCAGCTAACCGAGAGCCGTCGCCAGAATTTTGGACCCTAGGGGTGGTCTCTGTCGGTCCCGAGACATTGCCTCTGGATTTGGTGCCCAGGGTGAATTGTAGGTGCTGAGCACAGACCCGGGGCGAAGGCGCCCGGCGCCACGTCAAGAATTCCCCAAGAGCTGCCGCTTGCGATTTTGCTCCAGACATGGCGTCAGAGATCGGGACCACCAGCACCGGCATTTCTCTCACAGCTTGGTCTCTGGGATCCAGACCTGGCCTTTTGGGGCTCTTGCACCTAGCAGCGTGTCCAGCTAACCGAGAGCCGTCGCCAGAATTTTGGACCCTAGGGGTGGTCTCTGTCGGTCCCGAGACATTGCCTCTGGATTTGGTGCCCAGGGTGAATTGTAGGTCCTGAGCACAGACCCGGGGCGAAGGCGCCCGGCGCCACGTCAAGAATTCCCCAAGAGCTGCCGCTTGCGATTTTGCTCCAGACATGGCGTCAGAGATCGGGACCGCCACCACCGGCATTTTTCTGACAGCTTGGTCTCTGGGATCCAGACCTGGCCTCTTGGGGCTCTTGCACCTAGCAGAGGGTCCAGCTTCCCGAAAGCCGTCGCCAGAATTTTGGACCCTAGAGGTGGTCTCTGTCTGTCCCGAGACATTGCCTCTGGATTTGGTGCCCAGGGTGAATTGGAGGTCCTGAGGACAGACCCGGGGCGAAGGCGCCCGGCGCCACGTCAAAAATTCCCCAAGAGCTGCCGCTTGGGATTTTGCACCACACATGGGGTCGGCGATCGGGACCGCCACCACCGGCATTTCTCTCACAGCTTGGCCTCTGGGATCCAGACCTGGCCTTTTGGGGCACTTGCACCTAGCAGAGTGTCCAGCTTCCCGAGAGCCGTCGCCAGAATTTTGGACCCTTGAGGTGGTCTCTGTCGGTCCCGAGACATTGCCTCTGGATTTGGTGCCCAGGGTGAATTTGTCTGTCCTGAGCACAGACCCGGGGCGAAGGCGCCCGGCGCCACGTCAAAAATTCCCCAAGAGCTGCCGCTTGGGATTTTGCTCCACACATGGGGTCAGAGATCGGGACCGCCTCCACCGGCATTTTTCTGACAGCTTGGCCTCTGGGATCCAGACCTGGCCTTTTGGGGCACTTGCACCTAGCAGCGTGTCCAGCTAACCGAGAGCCGTCGCCAGAATTTTGGACCCTAGGTGTGGTCTCTGTCGGTCCCGAGACATTGCCTCTGGATTTGGTGCCCAGGGTGAATTGTAGGTCCTGAGCACAGACCCGGGGCGAAGGCGCCCGGCGCCACGTCAAAAATTCCCCAAGAGCTGCCGCTTGCGATTTTGCTGCACACATCGCGTCAGAGCTGTGGACCACCAGCACCGGCATTTCCCTCACAGCTTGGCCTCTGGGATCCAGAACTGGCCTTTTGGGGCACTTGCACCTAGCAGCGTGTCCAGCTAACCGAGAGCCGTCGCCAGAATTTTGGACCCTAGGGGTGGTCTCTGTCGGTCCCGAGACATTGCCTCTGGATTTGGTGCCCAGGGTGAATTGTAGGTCCTGAGCACAGACCCGGGGCGAAGGCGCCCGGCGCCACGTCAAAAATTCCCCAAGAGCTGCCGCTTGGGATTTTGCACCACACATTGGGTCGGCGATCGGGACCGCAACCACCAGCATTTTTCTGACAGCTTGGTCTCTGGGATCCAGACCTGGCCTCTTGGGGCTCTTGCACCTAGCAGAGGGTCCAGCTTCCCGAAAGCCGTCGCCAGAATTTTGGACCCTAGAGGTGGTCTCTGTCGGTCCCGAGACATTGCCTCTGGATTTGGTGCCCAGGGTGAATTGGAGGTCCTGAGCACAGACCCGGGGCGAAGGCGCCCGGCGCCACGTCAAAAATTCCCCAAGAGCTGCCGCTTGGGATTTTGCACCACACATGGGGTCGGCGATCGGGACCGCCACCACCGGCATTTCTCTCACAGCTTGGCCTCTGGGATCCAGACCTGGCCTTTTGGGGCTCTTGCACCTAGCAGCGTGTCCAGCTTCCCGAGAGCCGTCGCCAGAATTTTGGACCCTAGGGGTGGTCTCTGTCGGTCCCGAGACATTGCCTCTGGATTTGGTGCCCAGGGTGAATTGTAGGTCCTGAGCACAGACCCGGGGCGAAGGCGCCTGGCGCCACGTCAAAAATTCCCCAAGAGCTGCCGCTTGGGATTTTGCACCACACATGGGGTCGGCGATCGGGACCGCCACCACCGGCATTTCCCTCACAGCTTGGCCTCTGGGATCCAGAACTGGCCTTTTGGGGCACTTGAACCTAGCAGCGTGTCCAGCTAACCGAGAGCCGTCGCCAGAATTTTGGACCCTAGGGGTGGTCTCTGTCGGTCCCGAGACATTGCCTCTGGATTTGGTGCCCAGGGTGAATTGTAGGTCCTGAGCACAGACCCGGGGCGAAGGCGCCCGGCGCCACGTCAAAAATTCCCCAAGAGCTGCCGCTTGGGATTTTGCACCACACATTGGGTCGACGATCGGGACCGCCACCACCGGCATTTTTCTGACAGCTTGGTCTCTGGGATCCAGACCTGGCCTTTTGGGGCTCTTGCACCTAGCAGAGGGTCCAGCTAACCGAGAGCCGTCGCCAGAATTTTGGACCCTTGAGGTGGTCTCTGTCGGTCCCGAGACATTGCCTCTGGATTTGGTGCCCAGGGTGAATTGGAGGTCCTGAGGACAGACCCGGGGCGAAGGCGCCCGGCGCCACGTCAAAAATTCCCCAAGAGCTGCCGCTTGGGATTTTGCTCCACACATGGGGTCGGCGATCGGGACCGCCACCACCAGCATTTTTCTGACAGCTTGGCCTCTGGGATCCAGACCTGGCCTTTTGGGGCTCTTGCACCTAGCAGAGGGTCCAGCTAACCGAGAGCCGTCGCCAGAATTTTGGACCCTTGAGGTGGTCTCTGTCGGTCCCGAGACATTGCCTCTGGATTTGGTGCCCAGGGTGAATTGTAGGTCCTGAGCACAGACCCGGGGCGAAGTCGCCCGGCGCCACGTCAAAAATTCCCCAAGTGCTGCCACTTGGGATTTTGCACCACACATGGGGTCGGCGATCGGGACCACCAGCACCGGCATTTCTCTGACAGCTTGGCCTCTGAGGTCCAGACCTGGCCTTTTGGCGCACTTGCACCTAGCAGAGTGTCCAGCTTCCCGAGAGCCGTCGCCAGAATTTTGGACCCTAGAGGTGGGCTCTGTCGGTCCCGAGACATTGCCTCTGGATTTGGTGCCCAGGGTGAATTGTAGGTCCTGAGCACAGACCCGGGGCGAAGGCGCCCGGCGCCACGTCAAAAATTCCCCAAGAGCTGCTGCTTGGGATTTTGCACCACACATGGGGTCGGCGATCGGGACCGCCACCACCGGCATTTCCCTCACAGCTTGGCCTCTGGGATCCAGACCTGGCCTTTTGGGGCACTTGCACCTAGCAGCGTGTCCAGCTAACCGAGAGCCGTCGCCAGAATTTTGGACCCTAGATGTGGTCTCTGTCGGTCCCGAGACATTGCCTCTGGATTTGGTGCCCAGGGTGAATTGTAGGTCCTGAGCACAGACCCGGGGCGAAGGCGCCCGGCGCCACGTCAAAAATTCCCCAAGAGCTGCCGCTTGCGATTTTGCTGCACACATCGCGTCAGAGATGTGGACCACCAGCACCGGCATTTCCCTCACAGCTTGGCCTCTGGGATCCAGAACTGGCCTTTTGGGGCACTTGCACCTTGCAGCGTGTACAGCTAACCGAGAGCCGTCGCCAGAATTTTGGACCCTAGGGGTGGTCTCTGTCGGTCCCGAGACATTGCCTCTGGATTTGGTGCCCAGGGTGAATTGTAGGTCCTGAGCACAGACCCGGGGCGAAGGCGCCCGGCGCCACGTCAAAAATTCCCCAAGAGCTGCTGCTTGCGATTTTGCTGCACACATCGCGTCAGAGATGTGGACCACCAGCACCGGCATTTCCCTCACAGCTTGGCCTCTGGGATCCAGACCTGGCCTTTTGGGGCACTTGCACCTAGCAGAGTGTCCAGCTTCCCGAGAGCCGTCGCCAGAATTTTGGACCCTAGAGGTGGTCTCTGTCGGTCCCGAGACATTGCCTCTGGATTTGGTGCCAAGGGTGAATTTGTCTGTCCTGAGCACAGACCCGGAGCGAAGGCGCCCGGCGCCACGTCAAAAATTCCCCAAGAGCTGCCGCTTGGGATTTTGCTCCACACATGGGGTCAGAGATCGGGACCGCCTCCACCGGCATTTTTCTGACAGCTTGGCCTCTGGGATCCAGACCTGGCCTTTTGGGGCACTTGCACCTAGCAGCGTGTCCAGCTAACCGAGAGCCGTCGCCAGAATTTTGGACCCTAGGTGTGGTCTCTGTCGGTCCCGAGACATTGCCTCTGGATTTGGTGCCCAGGGTGAATTGTAGGTCCTGAGCACAGACCCGGGGCGAAGGCGCCCGGCGCCACGTCAAAAATTCCCCAAGAGCTGCTGCTTGCGATTTTGCTGCACACATCGCGTCAGAGATGTGGACCACCAGCACCGGCATTTCCCTCACAGCTTGGCCTCTGGGATCCAGAACTGGCCTTTTGGGGCACTTGCACCTAGCAGCGTGTCCAGCTAACCGAGAGCCGTCGCCAGAATTTTGGACCCTAGGGGTGGTCTCTGTCGGTCCCGAGACATTGCCTCTGGATTTGGTGCCCAGGGTGAATTGTAGGTCCTGAGCACAGACCCGGGGCGAAGGCGCCTGGCGCCACGTCAAAAATTCCCCAAGAGCTGCCGCTTGGGATTTTGCACCACACATGGGGTCGGCGATCGGGACCGCCACCACCGGCATTTCCCTCACAGCTTGGCCTCTGGGATCCAGAACTGGCCTTTTGGGGCACTTGAACCTAGCAGCGTGTCCAGCTAACCGAGAGCCGTCGCCAGAATTTTGGACCCTAGATGTGGTCTCTGTCGGTCCCGAGACATTGCCTCTGGATTTGGTGCCCAGGGTGAATTGTAGGTCCTGAGCACAGACCCGGGGCGAAGGCGCCCGGCGCCACGTCAAAAATTCCCCAAGAGCTGCCGCTTGGGATTTTGCACCACACATTGGGTCGGCGATCGGGACCGCCACCACCAGCATTTTTCTGACAGCTTGGTCTCTGGGATCCAGACCTGGCCTTTTGGGGCACTTGCACCTAGCAGCGTGTCCAGCTAACCGAGAGCCGTCGCCAGAATTTTGGACCCTAGGGGTGGTCTCTGTCGGTCCCGAGACATTGCCTCTGGATTTGGTGCCCAGGGTGAATTGTAGGTCCTGAGCACAGACCCGGGGCGAAGGCGCCCGGCGCCACGTCAAGAATTCCCCAAGAGCTGCCGCTTGCGATTTTGCTCCACACATGGCGTCAGAGATCGGGACCACCAGCACCGGCATTTCTCTCACAGCTTGGTCTCTGGGATCCAGACCTGGCCTTTTGGGGCTCTTGCACCTAGCAGAGGGTCCAGCTAACCGAGAGCCGTCGCCAGAATTTTGGACCCTTGAGGTGGTCTCTGTCGGTCCCGAGACATTGCCTCTGGATTTGGTGCCCAGGGTGAATTGGAGGTCCTGAGGACAGACCCGGGGCGAAGGCGCCCGGCGCCACGTCAAAAATTCCCCAAGAGCTGCCGCTTGGGATTTTGCTCCACACATGGGGTCAGAGATCGGGACCGCCACCACCAGAATTTTTCTGACAGCTTGGCCTCTGGGATCCAGACCTGGCCTTTTGGGGCTCTTGCACCTAGCAGAGGGTCCAGCTAACCGAGAGCCGTCGCCAGAATTTTGGACCCTTGAGGTGGTCTCTGTCGGTCCCGAGACATTGCCTCTGGATTTGGTGCCCAGGGTGAATTGTAGGTCCTGAGCACAGACCCGGGGCGAAGGCGCCCGGCGCCACGTCAAAAATTCCCCAAGTGCTGCCGCTTGGGATTTTGCACCACACATGGGGTCGGCGATCGGGACCGCCACCACCGGCATTTCCCTCACAGCTTGGCCTCTGGGATCCAGACCTGGCCTTTTGGGGCACTTGCACCTAGCAGCGTGTCCAGCTAACCGAGAGCCGTCGCCAGAATTTTGGACCCTAGGGGTGGTCTCTGTCGGTCCCGAGACATTGCCTCTGGATTTGGTGCCCAGGGTGAATTGTAGGTCCTGAGCACAGACCCGGGGCGAAGGCGCCCGGCGCCACGTCAAAAATTCCCCAAGAGCTGCCGCTTGCGATTTTGCTGCACACATCGCGTCAGAGATGTGGACCACCAGCACCGGCATTTCCCTCACAGCTTGGCCTCTGGGATCCAGAACTGGCCTTTTGGGGCACTTGCACCTTGCAGCGTGTACAGCTAACCGAGAGCCGTCGCCAGAATTTTGGACCCTAGGGGTGGTCTCTGTCGGTCCCGAGACATTGCCTCTGGATTTGGTGCCCAGGGTGAATTGTAGGTCCTGAGCACAGACCCGGGGCGAAGGCGCCCGGCGCCACGTCAAAAATTCCCCAAGAGCTGCTGCTTGCGATTTTGCTGCACACATCGCGTCAGAGATGTGGACCACCAGCACCGGCATTTCCCTCACAGCTTGGCCTCTGGGATCCAGACCTGGCCTTTTGGGGCACTTGCACCTAGCAGAGTGTCCAGCTTCCCGAGAGCCGTCGCCAGAATTTTGGACCCTAGAGGTGGTCTCTGTCGGTCCCGAGACATTGCCTCTGGATTTGGTGCCCAGGGTGAATTTGTCTGTCCTGAGCACAGACCCGGGGCGAAGGCGCCCGGCGCCACGTCAAAAATTCCCCAAGAGCTGCCGCTTGGGATTTTGCTCCACACATGGGGTCAGAGATCGGGACCGCCTCCACCGGCATTTTTCTGACAGCTTGGCCTCTGGGATCCAGACCTGGCCTTTTGGGGCACTTGCACCTAGCAGCGTGTCCAGCTAACCGAGAGCCGTCGCCAGAATTTTGGACCCTAGGTGTGGTCTCTGTCGGTCCCGAGACATTGCCTCTGGATTTGGTGCCCAGGGTGAATTGTAGGTCCTGAGCACAGACCCGGGGCGAAGGCGCCCGGCGCCACGTCAAAAATTCCCCAAGAGCTGCCGCTTGCGATTTTGCTGCACACATCGCGTCAGAGATGTGGACCACCAGCACCGGCATTTCCCTCACAGCTTGGCCTCTGGGATCCAGAACTGGCCTTTTGGGGCACTTGCACCTAGCAGCGTGTCCAGCTAACCGAGAGCCGTCGCCAGAATTTTGGACCCTAGGGGTGGTCTCTGTCGGTCCCGAGACATTGCCTCTGGATTTGGTGCCCAGGGTGAATTGTAGGTCCTGAGCACAGACCCGGGGCGAAGGCGCCCGGCGCCACGTCAAAAATTCCCCAAGAGCTGCCGCTTGGGATTTTGCACCACACATGGGGTCGGCGATCGGGACCGCCACCACCGGCATTTCCCTCACAGCTTGGCCTCTGGGATCCAGAACTGGCCTTTTGGGGCACTTGAACCTAGCAGCGTGTCCAGCTAACCGAGAGCCGTCGCCAGAATTTTGGACCCTAGATGTGGTCTCTGTCGGTCCCGAGACATTGCCTCTGGATTTGGTGCCCAGGGTGAATTGTAGGTCCTGAGCACAGACCCGGGGCGAAGGCGCCCGGCGCCACGTCAAAAATTCCCCAAGAGCTGCCGCTTGGGATTTTGCACCACACATTGGGTCGGCGATCGGGACCGCCACCACCAGCATTTTTCTGACAGCTTGGTCTCTGGGATCCAGACCTGGCCTTTTGGGGCACTTGCACCTAGCAGCGTGTCCAGCTAACCGAGAGCCGTCGCCAGAATTTTGGACCCTAGGGGTGGTCTCTGTCGGTCCCGAGACATTGCCTCTGGATTTGGTGCCCAGGGTGAATTGTAGGTCCTGAGCACAGACCCGGGGCGAAGGCGCCCGGCGCCACGTCAAGAATTCCCCAAGAGCTGCCGCTTGGGATTTTGCTCCACACATGGGGTCAGAGATCGGGACCGCCTCCACCGGCATTTTTCTGACAGCTTGGCCTCTGGGATCCAGACCTGGCCTTTTGGGGCACTTGCACCTAGCAGCGTGTCCAGCTAACCGAGAGCCGTCGCCAGAATTTTGGACCCTAGGTGTGGTCTCTGTCGGTCCCGAGACATTGCCTCTGGATTTGGTGCCCAGGGTGAATTGTAGGTCCTGAGCACAGACCCGGGGCGAAGGCGCCCGGCGCCACGTCAAAAATTCCCCAAGAGCTGCTGCTTGCGATTTTGCTGCACACATCGCGTCAGAGATGTGGACCACCAGCACCGGCATTTCCCTCACAGCTTGGCCTCTGGGATCCAGAACTGGCCTTTTGGGGCACTTGCACCTAGCAGCGTGTCCAGCTAACCGAGAGCCGTCGCCAGAATTTTGGACCCTAGGGGTGGTCTCTGTCGGTCCCGAGACATTGCCTCTGGATTTGGTGCCCAGGGTGAATTGTAGGTCCTGAGCACAGACCCGGGGCGAAGGCGCCTGGCGCCACGTCAAAAATTCCCCAAGAGCTGCCGCTTGGGATTTTGCACCACACATGGGGTCGGCGATCGGGACCGCCACCACCGGCATTTCCCTCACAGCTTGGCCTCTGGGATCCAGAACTGGCCTTTTGGGGCACTTGAACCTAGCAGCGTGTCCAGCTAACCGAGAGCCGTCGCCAGAATTTTGGACCCTAGATGTGGTCTCTGTCGGTCCCGAGACATTGCCTCTGGATTTGGTGCCCAGGGTGAATTGTAGGTCCTGAGCACAGACCCGGGGCGAAGGCGCCCGGCGCCACGTCAAAAATTCCCCAAGAGCTGCCGCTTGGGATTTTGCACCACACATTGGGTCGGCGATCGGGACCGCCACCACCAGCATTTTTCTGACAGCTTGGTCTCTGGGATCCAGACCTGGCCTTTTGGGGCACTTGCACCTAGCAGCGTGTCCAGCTAACCGAGAGCCGTCGCCAGAATTTTGGACCCTAGGGGTGGTCTCTGTCGGTCCCGAGACATTGCCTCTGGATTTGGTGCCCAGGGTGAATTGTAGGTCCTGAGCACAGACCCGGGGCGAAGGCGCCCGGCGCCACGTCAAGAATTCCCCAAGAGCTGCCGCTTGGGATTTTGCTCCACACATGGGGTCAGAGATCGGGACCGCCTCCACCGGCATTTTTCTGACAGCTTGGCCTCTGGGATCCAGACCTGGCCTTTTGGGGCACTTGCACCTAGCAGCGTGTCCAGCTAACCGAGAGCCGTCGCCAGAATTTTGGACCCTAGGTGTGGTCTCTGTCGGTCCCGAGACATTGCCTCTGGATTTGGTGCCCAGGGTGAATTGTAGGTCCTGAGCACAGACCCGGGGCGAAGGCGCCCGGCGCCACGTCAAAAATTCCCCAAGAGCTGCTGCTTGCGATTTTGCTGCACACATCGCGTCAGAGATGTGGACCACCAGCACCGGCATTTCCCTCACAGCTTGGCCTCTGGGATCCAGAACTGGCCTTTTGGGGCACTTGCACCTAGCAGCGTGTCCAGCTAACCGAGAGCCGTCGCCAGAATTTTGGACCCTAGGGGTGGTCTCTGTCGGTCCCGAGACATTGCCTCTGGATTTGGTGCCCAGGGTGAATTGTAGGTCCTGAGCACAGACCCGGGGCGAAGGCGCCTGGCGCCACGTCAAAAATTCCCCAAGAGCTGCCGCTTGGGATTTTGCACCACACATGGGGTCGGCGATCGGGACCGCCACCACCGGCATTTCCCTCACAGCTTGGCCTCTGGGATCCAGAACTGGCCTTTTGGGGCACTTGAACCTAGCAGCGTGTCCAGCTAACCGAGAGCCGTCGCCAGAATTTTGGACCCTAGATGTGGTCTCTGTCGGTCCCGAGACATTGCCTCTGGATTTGGTGCCCAGGGTGAATTGTAGGTCCTGAGCACAGACCCGGGGCGAAGGCGCCCGGCGCCACGTCAAAAATTCCCCAAGAGCTGCCGCTTGGGATTTTGCACCACACATTGGGTCGGCGATCGGGACCGCCACCACCAGCATTTTTCTGACAGCTTGGTCTCTGGGATCCAGACCTGGCCTTTTGGGGCACTTGCACCTAGCAGCGTGTCCAGCTAACCGAGAGCCGTCGCCAGAATTTTGGACCCTAGGGGTGGTCTCTGTCGGTCCCGAGACATTGCCTCTGGATTTGGTGCCCAGGGTGAATTGTAGGTCCTGAGCACAGACCCGGGGCGAAGGCGCCCGGCGCCACGTCAAGAATTCCCCAAGAGCTGCCGCTTGCGATTTTGCTCCACACATGGCGTCAGAGATCGGGACCACCAGCACCGGCATTTCTCTCACAGCTTGGTCTCTGGGATCCAGACCTGGCCTTTTGGGGCTCTTGCACCTAGCAGAGGGTCCAGCTAACCGAGAGCCGTCGCCAGAATTTTGGACCCTTGAGGTGGTCTCTGTCGGTCCCGAGACATTGCCTCTGGATTTGGTGCCCAGGGTGAATTGGAGGTCCTGAGGACAGACCCGGGGCGAAGGCGCCCGGCGCCACGTCAAAAATTCCCCAAGAGCTGCCGCTTGGGATTTTGCTCCACACATGGGGTCAGAGATCGGGACCGCCACCACCAGAATTTTTCTGACAGCTTGGCCTCTGGGATCCAGACCTGGCCTTTTGGGGCTCTTGCACCTAGCAGAGGGTCCAGCTAACCGAGAGCCGTCGCCAGAATTTTGGACCCTTGAGGTGGTCTCTGTCGGTCCCGAGACATTGCCTCTGGATTTGGTGCCCAGGGTGAATTGTAGGTCCTGAGCACAGACCCGGGGCGAAGGCGCCCGGCGCCACGTCAAAAATTCCCCAAGTGCTGCCGCTTGGGATTTTGCACCACACATGGGGTCGGCGATCGGGACCGCCACCACCGGCATTTCCCTCACAGCTTGGCCTCTGGGATCCAGACCTGGCCTTTTGGGGCACTTGCACCTAGCAGCGTGTCCAGCTAACCGAGAGCCGTCGCCAGAATTTTGGACCCTAGGGGTGGTCTCTGTCGGTCCCGAGACATTGCCTCTGGATTTGGTGCCCAGGGTGAATTGTAGGTCCTGAGCACAGACCCGGGGCGAAGGCGCCCGGCGCCACGTCAAAAATTCCCCAAGAGCTGCCGCTTGCGATTTTGCACCACACATCGCGTCAGAGATGTGGACCACCAGCACCGGCATTTCCCTCACAGCTTGGCCTCTGGGATCCAGAACTGGCCTTTTGGGGCACTTGCACCTTGCAGCGTGTACAGCTAACCGAGAGCCGTCGCCAGAATTTTGGACCCTAGGGGTGGTCTCTGTCGGTCCCGAGACATTGCCTCTGGATTTGGTGCCCAGGGTGAATTGTAGGTCCTGAGCACAGACCCGGGGCGAAGGCGCCCGGCGCCACGTCAAAAAATTCCTCAAGAGCTGCTGCTTGCGATTTTGCTGCACACATCGCGTCAGAGATGTGGACCACCAGCACCGGCATTTCCCTCACAGCTTGGCCTCTGGGATCCAGACCTGGCCTTTTGGGGCACTTGCACCTAGCAGAGTGTCCAGCTTCCCGAGAGCCGTCGCCAGAATTTTGGACCCTAGAGGTGGTCTCTGTCGGTCCCGAGACATTGCCTCTGGATTTGGTGCCAAGGGTGAATTTGTCTGTCCTGAGCACAGACCCGGGGCGAAGGCGCCCGGCGCCACGTCAAAAATTCCCCAAGAGCTGCCGCTTGGGATTTTGCTCCACACATGGGGTCAGAGATCGGGACCGCCTCCACCGGCATTTTTCTGACAGCTTGGCCTCTGGGATCCAGACCTGGCCTTTTGGGGCACTTGCACCTAGCAGCGTGTCCAGCTAACCGAGAGCCGTCGCCAGAATTTTGGACCCTAGGTGTGGTCTCTGTCGGTCCCGAGACATTGCCTCTGGATTTGGTGCCCAGGGTGAATTGTAGGTCCTGAGCACAGACCCGGGGCGAAGGCGCCCGGCGCCACGTCAAAAATTCCCCAAGAGCTGCTGCTTGCGATTTTGCTGCACACATCGCGTCAGAGATGTGGACCACCAGCACCGGCATTTCCCTCACAGCTTGGCCTCTGGGATCCAGAACTGGCCTTTTGGGGCACTTGCACCTAGCAGCGTGTCCAGCTAACCGAGAGCCGTCGCCAGAATTTTGGACCCTAGGGGTGGTCTCTGTCGGTCCCGAGACATTGCCTCTGGATTTGGTGCCCAGGGTGAATTGTAGGTCCTGAGCACAGACCCGGGGCGAAGGCGCCTGGCGCCACGTCAAAAATTCCCCAAGAGCTGCCGCTTGGGATTTTGCACCACACATGGGGTCGGCGATCGGGACCGCCACCACCGGCATTTCCCTCACAGCTTGGCCTCTGGGATCCAGAACTGGCCTTTTGGGGCACTTGAACCTAGCAGCGTGTCCAGCTAACCGAGAGCCGTCGCCAGAATTTTGGACCCTAGATGTGGTCTCTGTCGGTCCCGAGACATTGCCTCTGGATTTGGTGCCCAGGGTGAATTGTAGGTCCTGAGCACAGACCCGGGGCGAAGGCGCCCGGCGCCACGTCAAAAATTCCCCAAGAGCTGCCGCTTGGGATTTTGCACCACACATTGGGTCGGCGATCGGGACCGCCACCACCAGCATTTTTCTGACAGCTTGGTCTCTGGGATCCAGACCTGGCCTTTTGGGGCACTTGCACCTAGCAGCGTGTCCAGCTAACCGAGAGCCGTCGCCAGAATTTTGGACCCTAGGGGTGGTCTCTGTCGGTCCCGAGACATTGCCTCTGGATTTGGTGCCCAGGGTGAATTGTAGGTCCTGAGCACAGACCCGGGGCGAAGGCGCCCGGCGCCACGTCAAGAATTCCCCAAGAGCTGCCGCTTGCGATTTTGCTCCACACATGGCGTCAGAGATCGGGACCACCAGCACCGGCATTTCTCTCACAGCTTGGTCTCTGGGATCCAGACCTGGCCTTTTGGGGCTCTTGCACCTAGCAGAGGGTCCAGCTAACCGAGAGCCGTCGCCAGAATTTTGGACCCTTGAGGTGGTCTCTGTCGGTCCCGAGACATTGCCTCTGGATTTGGTGCCCAGGGTGAATTGGAGGTCCTGAGGACAGACCCGGGGCGAAGGCGCCCGGCGCCACGTCAAAAATTCCCCAAGAGCTGCCGCTTGGGATTTTGCTCCACACATGGGGTCAGAGATCGGGACCGCCACCACCAGAATTTTTCTGACAGCTTGGCCTCTGGGATCCAGACCTGGCCTTTTGGGGCTCTTGCACCTAGCAGAGGGTCCAGCTAACCGAGAGCCGTCGCCAGAATTTTGGACCCTTGAGGTGGTCTCTGTCGGTCCCGAGACATTGCCTCTGGATTTGGTGCCCAGGGTGAATTGTAGGTCCTGAGCACAGACCCGGGGCGAAGGCGCCCGGCGCCACGTCAAAAATTCCCCAAGTGCTGCCGCTTGGGATTTTGCACCACACATGGGGTCGGCGATCGGGACCGCCACCACCGGCATTTCCCTCACAGCTTGGCCTCTGGGATCCAGACCTGGCCTTTTGGGGCACTTGCACCTAGCAGCGTGTCCAGCTAACCGAGAGCCGTCGCCAGAATTTTGGACCCTAGGGGTGGTCTCTGTCGGTCCCGAGACATTGCCTCTGGATTTGGTGCCCAGGGTGAATTGTAGGTCCTGAGCACAGACCCGGGGCGAAGGCGCCCGGCGCCACGTCAAAAATTCCCCAAGAGCTGCCGCTTGCGATTTTGCTGCACACATCGCGTCAGAGATGTGGACCACCAGCACCGGCATTTCCCTCACAGCTTGGCCTCTGGGATCCAGAACTGGCCTTTTGGGGCACTTGCACCTTGCAGCGTGTACAGCTAACCGAGAGCCGTCGCCAGAATTTTGGACCCTAGGGGTGGTCTCTGTCGGTCCCGAGACATTGCCTCTGGATTTGGTGCCCAGGGTGAATTGTAGGTCCTGAGCACAGACCCGGGGCGAAGGCGCCCGGCGCCACGTCAAAAATTCCCCAAGAGCTGCTGCTTGCGATTTTGCTGCACACATCGCGTCAGAGATGTGGACCACCAGCACCGGCATTTCCCTCACAGCTTGGCCTCTGGGATCCAGACCTGGCCTTTTGGGGCACTTGCACCTAGCAGAGTGTCCAGCTTCCCGAGAGCCGTCGCCAGAATTTTGGACCCTAGAGGTGGTCTCTGTCGGTCCCGAGACATTGCCTCTGGATTTGGTGCCAAGGGTGAATTTGTCTGTCCTGAGCACAGACCCGGGGCGAAGGCGCCCGGCGCCACGTCAAAAATTCCCCAAGAGCTGCCGCTTGGGATTTTGCTCCACACATGGGGTCAGAGATCGGGACCGCCTCCACCGGCATTTTTCTGACAGCTTGGCCTCTGGGATCCAGACCTGGCCTTTTGGGGCACTTGCACCTAGCAGCGTGTCCAGCTAACCGAGAGCCGTCGCCAGAATTTTGGACCCTAGGTGTGGTCTCTGTCGGTCCCGAGACATTGCCTCTGGATTTGGTGCCCAGGGTGAATTGTAGGTCCTGAGCACAGACCCGGGGCGAAGGCGCCCGGCGCCACGTCAAAAATTCCCCAAGAGCTGCCGCTTGCGATTTTGCTGCACACATCGCGTCAGAGATGTGGACCACCAGCACCGGCATTTCCCTCACAGCTTGGCCTCTGGGATCCAGAACTGGCCTTTTGGGGCACTTGCACCTAGCAGCGTGTCCAGCTAACCGAGAGCCGTCGCCAGAATTTTGGACCCTAGGGGTGGTCTCTGTCGGTCCCGAGACATTGCCTCTGGATTTGGTGCCCAGGGTGAATTGTAGGTCCTGAGCACAGACCCGGGGCGAAGGCGCCCGGCGCCACGTCAAGAATTCCCCAAGAGCTGCCGCTTGCGATTTTGCTCCAGACATGGCGTCAGAGATCGGGACCACCAGCACCGGCATTTCTCTCACAGCTTGGTCTCTGGGATCCAGACCTGGCCTTTTGGGGCTCTTGCACCTAGCAGAGGGTCCAGCTAACCGAGAGCCGTCGCCAGAATTTTGGACCCTTGAGGTGGTCTCTGTCGGTCCCGAGACATTGCCTCTGGATTTGGTGCCCAGGGTGAATTGGAGGTCCTGAGGACAGACCCGGGGCGAAGGCGCCCGGCGCCACGTCAAGAATTCCCCAAGAGCTGCCGCTTGCAATTTTGCTCCACACATGGCGTCAGAGATCGGGACCACCAGCACCGGCATTTCTCTCACAGCTTGGTCTCTGGGATCCAGACCTGGCCTTTTGGGGCTCTTGCACCTAGCAGAGGGTCCAGCTAACCGAGAGCCGTCGCCAGAATTTTGGACCCTTGAGGTGGTCTCTGTCGGTCCCGAGACATTGCCTCTGGATTTGGTGCCCAGGGTGAATTGGAGGTCCTGAGGACAGACCCGGGGCGAAGGCGCCCGGCGCCACGTCAAAAATTCCCCAAGAGCTGCCGCTTGGGATTTTGCTCCACACATGGGGTCGGCGATCGGGACCGCCACCACGGGCATTTCTCTGACAGCTTGGCCTCTGGGATCCAGAACTGGCCTTTTGGGGCACTTGCACCTAGCAGCGTGTAAAGCTAAACAAGAGCCGTCGCCAGAATTTTGGACCCTAGATGTGGTCTCTGTCGGTCCCGAGACATTGCCTCTGGATTTGGTGCCCAGGGTGAATTGTAGGTCCTGAGCACAGGCCCGGGGCGAAGGCGCCCGGCGCCACGTCAAAAATTCCCCAAGAGCTGCCGCTTGGGATTTTGCACCACACATTGGGTCGGCGATCGGGACCGCCACCACCAGCATTTTTCTGACAGCTTGGTCTCTGGGATCCAGACCTGGCCTCTTGGGGCTCTTGCACCTAGCAGAGGGTCCAGCTTCCCGAAAGCCGTCGCCAGAATTTTGGACCCTAGAGGTGGTCTCTGTCGGTCCCGAGACATTGCCTCTGGATTTGGTGCCCAGGGTGAATTGGAGGTCCTGAGCACAGACCCGGGGCGAAGGCGCCCGGCGCCACGTCAAAAATTCCCCAAGAGCTGCCGCTTGGGATTTTGCACCACACATGGGGTCGGCGATCGGGACCGCCACCACCGGCATTTCTCTCACAGCTTGGCCTCTGGGATCCAGACCTGGCCTTTTGGGGCACTTGCACCTAGCAGCGTGTCCAGCTTCCCGAGAGCCGTCGCCAGAATTTTGGACCCTAGGGGTGGTCTCTGTCGGTCCCGAGACATTGCCTCTGGATTTGGTGCCCAGGGTGAATTGTAGGTCCTGAGCACAGACCCGGGGCGAAGGCGCCTGGCGCCACGTCAAAAATTCCCCAAGAGCTGCCGCTTGGGATTTTGCACCACACATGGGGTCGGCGATCGGGACCGCCACCACCGGCATTTCCCTCACAGCTTGGCCTCTGGGATCCAGAACTGGCCTTTTGGGGCACTTGAACCTAGCAGCGTGTCCAGCTAACCGAGAGCCGTCGCCAGAATTTTGGACCCTAGATGTGGTCTCTGTCGGTCCCGAGACATTGCCTCTGGATTTGGTGCCCAGGGTGAATTGTAGGTCCTGAGCACAGACCCGGGGCGAAGGCGCCCGGCGCCACGTCAAAAATTCCCCAAGAGCTGCCGCTTGGGATTTTGCACCACACATTGGGTCGGCGATCGGGACCGCCACCACCGGCATTTTTCTGACAGCTTGGTCTCTGGGATCCAGACCTGGCCTCTTGGGGCTCTTGCACCTAGCAGAGGGTCCAGCTTCCCGAAAGCCGTCGCCAGAATTTTGGACCCTAGAGGTGGTCTCTGTCGGTCCCGAGACATTGCCTCTGGATTTGGTGCCCAGGGTGAATTGGAGGTCCTGAGGACAGACCCGGGGCGAAGGCGCCCGGCGCCACGTCAAAAATTCCCCAAGAGCTGCCGCTTGGGATTTTGCACCACACATGGGGTCGGCGATCGGGACCGCCACCACCGGCATTTCTCTCACAGCTTGGCCTCTGGGATCCAGACCTGGCCTTTTGGGGCACTTGCACCTAGCAGAGTGTCCAGCTTCCCGAGAGCCGTCGCCAGAATTTTGGACCCTAGAGGTGGTCTCTGTCGGTCCCGAGACATTGCCTCTGGATTTGGTGCCCAGGGTGAATTTGTCTGTCCTGAGCACAGACCCGGGGCGAAGGCGCCCGGCACCACGTCAAAAATTCCCCAAGAGCTGCCGCTTGGGATTTTGCTCCACACATGGCGTCAGAGATCGGGACCGCCACCACCGGCATTTTTCTGACAGCTTGGCCTCTGGGATCCAGACCTGGCCTTTTGGGGCACTTGCACCTAGCAGCGTGTCCAGCTAACCGAGAGCCGTCGCCAGAATTTTGGACCCTAGGGGTGGTCTCTGTCGGTCCCGAGACATTGCCTCTGGATTTGGTGCCCAGGGTGAATTGTAGGTCCTGAGCACAGACCCGGGGCGAAGGCGCCTGGCGCCACGTCAAAAATTCCCCAAGAGCTGCCGCTTGCGATTTTGCTGCACACATCGCGTCAGAGATGTGGACCACCAGCACCGGCATTTCCCTCACAGCTTGGCCTCTGGGATCCAGAACTGGCCTTTTGGGGCACTTGCACCTAGCAGCGTGTCCAGCTAACCGAGAGCCGTCGCCAGAATTTTGGACCCTAGGGGTGGTCTCTGTCGGTCCCGAGACATTGCCTCTGGATTTGGTGCCCAGGGTGAATTGTAGGTCCTGAGCACAGACCCGGGGCGAAGGCGCCCGGCGCCACGTCAAGAATTCCCCAAGAGCTGCCGCTTGCGATTTTGCTCCACACATGGCGTCAGAGATCGGGACCACCAGCACCGGCATTTCTCTCACAGCTTGGTCTCTGGGATCCAGACCTGGCCTTTTGGGGCTCTTGCACCTAGCAGAGGGTCCAGCTAACCGAGAGCCGTCGCCAGAATTTTGGACCCTTGAGGTGGTCTCTGTCGGTCCCGAGACATTGCCTCTGGATTTGGTGCCCAGGGTGAATTGGAGGTCCTGAGGACAGACCCGGGGCGAAGGCGCCCGGCGCCACGTCAAAAATTCCCCAAGAGCTGCCGCTTGGGATTTTGCTCCACACATGGGGTCGGCGATCGGGACCGCCACCACCAGCATTTTTCTGACAGCTTGGCCTCTGGGATCCAGACCTGGCCTTTTGGGGCTCTTGCACCTAGCAGAGGGTCCAGCTAACCGAGAGCCGTCGCCAGAATTTTGGACCCTTGAGGTGGTCTCTGTCGGTCCCGAGACATTGCCTCTGGATTTGGTGCCCAGGGTGAATTGGAGGTCCTGAGCACAGACCCGGGGCGAAGGCGCCCGGCGCCACGTCAAGAATTCCCCAAGAGCTGCCGCTTGCGATTTTGCTCCAGACATGGCGTCAGAGATCGGGACCACCAGCACCGGCATTTCTCTCACAGCTTGGTCTCTGGGATCCAGACCTGGCCTTTTGGGGCTCTTGCACCTAGCAGAGGGTCCAGCTAACCGAGAGCCGTCGCCAGAATTTTGGACCCTTGAGGTGGTCTCTGTCGGTCCCGAGACATTGCCTCTGGATTTGGTGCCCAGGGTGAATTGGAGGTCCTGAGGACAGACCCGGGGCGAAGGCGCCCGGCGCCACGTCAAGAATTCCCCAAGAGCTGCCGCTTGCAATTTTGCTCCACACATGGCGTCAGAGATCGGGACCACCAGCACCGGCATTTCTCTCACAGCTTGGTCTCTGGGATCCAGACCTGGCCTTTTGGGGCTCTTGCACCTAGCAGAGGGTCCAGCTTCCCGAGAGCCGTCGCCAGAATTTTGGACCCTTGAGGTGGTCTCTGTCGGTCCCGAGACATTGCCTCTGGATTTGGTGCCCAGGGTGAATTGGAGGTCCTGAGGACAGACCCGGGGCGAAGGCGCCCGGCGCCACGTCAAAAATTCCCCAAGAGCTGCCGCTTGGGATTTTGCTCCACACATGGGGTCGGCGATCGGGACCGCCACCACGGGCATTTCTCTGACAGCTTGGCCTCTGGGATCCAGAACTGGCCTTTTGGGGCACTTGCACCTAGCAGCGTGTAAAGCTAAACAAGAGCCGTCGCCAGAATTTTGGACCCTAGATGTGGTCTCTGTCGGTCCCGAGACATTGCCTCTGGATTTGGTGCCCAGGGTGAATTGTAGGTCCTGAGCACAGACCCGGGGCGAAGGCGCCCGGCGCCACGTCAAAAATTCCCCAAGAGCTGCCGCTTGGGATTTTGCACCACACATTGGGTCGGCGATCGGGACCGCCACCACCAGCATTTTTCTGACAGCTTGGTCTCTGGGATCCAGACCTGGCCTCTTGGGGCTCTTGCACCTAGCAGAGGGTCCAGCTTCCCGAAAGCCGTCGCCAGAATTTTGGACCCTAGAGGTGGTCTCTGTCGGTCCCGAGACATTGCCTCTGGATTTGGTGCCCAGGGTGAATTGGAGGTCCTGAGCACAGACCCGGGGCGAAGGCGCCCGGCGCCACGTCAAAAATTCCCCAAGAGCTGCCGCTTGGGATTTTGCACCACACATGGGGTCGGCGATCGGGACCGCCACCACCGGCATTTTTCTGACAGCTTGGCCTCTGGGATCCAGACCTGGCCTTTTGGGGCACTTGCACCTAGCAGCGTGTCCAGCTTCCCGAGAGCCGTCGCCAGAATTTTGGACCCTAGGGGTGGTCTCTGTCGGTCCCGAGACATTGCCTCTGGATTTGGTGCCCAGGGTGAATTGTAGGTCCTGAGCACAGACCCGGGGCGAAGGCGCCTGGCGCCACGTCAAAAATTCCCCAAGAGCTGCCGCTTGGGATTTTGCACCACACATGGGGTCGGCGATCGGGACCGCCACCACCGGCATTTCCCTCACAGCTTGGCCTCTGGGATCCAGAACTGGCCTTTTGGGGCACTTGAACCTAGCAGCGTGTCCAGCTAACCGAGAGCCGTCGCCAGAATTTTGGACCCTAGGGGTGGTCTCTGTCGGTCCCGAGACATTGCCTCTGGATTTGGTGCCCAGGGTGAATTGTAGGTCCTGAGCACAGACCCGGGGCGAAGGCGCCCGGCGCCACGTCAAAAATTCCCCAAGAGCTGCCGCTTGGGATTTTGCACCACACATTGGGTCGGCGATCGGGACCGCCACCACCGGCATTTTTCTGACAGCTTGGTCTCTGGGATCCAGACCTGGCCTCTTGGGGCTCTTGCACCTAGCAGAGGGTCCAGCTTCCCGAAAGCCGTCGCCAGAATTTTGGACCCTAGAGGTGGTCTCTGTCGGTCCCGAGACATTGCCTCTGGATTTGGTGCCCAGGGTGAATTGGAGGTCCTGAGGACAGACCCGGGGCGAAGGCGCCCGGCGCCACGTCAAAAATTCCCCAAGAGCTGCCGCTTGGGATTTTGCACCACACATGGGGTCGGCGATCGGGACCGCCACCACCGGCATTTCTCTCACAGCTTGGCCTCTGGGATCCAGACCTGGCCTTTTGGGGCACTTGCACCTAGCAGAGTGTCCAGCTTCCCGAGAGCCGTCGCCAGAATTTTGGACCCTAGAGGTGGTCTCTGTCGGTCCCGAGACATTGCCTCTGGATTTGGTGCCCAGGGTGAATTTGTCTGTCCTGAGCACAGACCCGGGGCGAAGGCGCCCGGCGCCACGTCAAAAATTCCCCAAGAGCTGCCGCTTGGGATTTTGCTCCACACATGGGGTCAGAGATCGGGAGCGCCTCCACCGGCATTTTTCTGACAGCTTGGCCTCTGGGATCCAGACCTGGCCTTTTGGGGCACTTGCACCTAGCAGCGTGTCCAGCTAACCGAGAGCCGTCGCCAGAATTTTGGACCCTAGGTGTGGTCTCTGTCGGTCCCGAGACATTGCCTCTGGATTTGGTGCCCAGGGTGAATTGTAGGTCCTGAGCACAGACCCGGGGCGAAGGCGCCCGGCGCCACGTCAAAAATTCCCCAAGAGCTGCCGCTTGCGATTTTGCTGCACACATCGCGTCAGAGATGTGGACCACCAGCACCGGCATTTCCCTCACAGCTTGGCCTCTGGGATCCAGAACTGGCCTTTTGGGGCACTTGCACCTAGCAGCGTGTCCAGCTAACCGAGAGCCGTCGCCAGAATTTTGGACCCTAGGGGTGGTCTCTGTCGGTCCCGAGACATTGCCTCTGGATTTGGTGCCCAGGGTGAATTGTAGGTCCTGAGCACAGACCCGGGGCGAAGGCGCCCGGCGCCACGTCAAAAATTCCCCAAGAGCTGCCGCTTGGGATTTTGCACCACACATTGGGTCGGCGATCGGGACCGCCACCACCAGCATTTTTCTGACAGCTTGGTCTCTGGGATCCAGACCTGGCCTCTTGGGGCTCTTGCACCTAGCAGAGGGTCCAGCTTCCCGAAAGCCGTCGCCAGAATTTTGGACCCTAGAGGTGGTCTCTGTCGGTCCCGAGACATTGCCTCTGGATTTGGTGCCCAGGGTGAATTGGAGGTCCTGAGCACAGACCCGGGGCGAAGGCGCCCGGCGCCACGTCAAAAATTCCCCAAGAGCTGCCGCTTGGGATTTTGCACCACACATGGGGTCGGCGATCGGGACCACCAGCACCGGCATTTCTCTCACAGCTTGGCCTCTGGGATCCAGACCTGGCCTTTTGGGGCACTTGCACCTAGCAGCGTGTCCAGCTTCCCGAGAGCCGTCGCCAGAATTTTGGACCCTAGGGGTGGTCTCTGTCGGTCCCGAGACATTGCCTCTGGATTTGGTGCCCAGGGTGAATTGTAGGTCCTGAGCACAGACCCGGGGCGAAGGCGCCTGGCGCCACGTCAAAAATTCCCCAAGAGCTGCCGCTTGGGATTTTGCACCACACATGGGGTCGGCGATCGGGACCGCCACCACCGGCATTTCCCTCACAGCTTGGCCTCTGGGATCCAGAACTGGCCTTTTGGGGCACTTGAACCTAGCAGCGTGTCCAGCTAACCGAGAGCCGTCGCCAGAATTTTGGACCCTAGATGTGGTCTCTGTCGGTCCCGAGACATTGCCTCTGGATTTGGTGCCCAGGGTGAATTGTAGGTCCTGAGCACAGACCCGGGGCGAAGGCGCCCGGCGCCACGTCAAAAATTCCCCAAGAGCTGCCGCTTGGGATTTTGCACCACACATTGGGTCGGCGATCGGGACCGCCACCACCGGCATTTTTCTGACAGCTTGGTCTCTGGGATCCAGACCTGGCCTCTTGGGGCTCTTGCACCTAGCAGAGGGTCCAGCTTCCCGAAAGCCGTCGCCAGAATTTTGGACCCTAGAGGTGGTCTCTGTCGGTCCCGAGACATTGCCTCTGGATTTGGTGCCCAGGGTGAATTGGAGGTCCTGAGGACAGACCCGGGGCGAAGGCGCCCGGCGCCACGTCAAAAATTCCCCAAGAGCTGCCGCTTGGGATTTTGCACCACACATGGGGTCGGCGATCGGGACCGCCACCACCGGCATTTCTCTCACAGCTTGGCCTCTGGGATCCAGACCTGGCCTTTTGGGGCACTTGCACCTAGCAGAGTGTCCAGCTTCCCGAGAGCCGTCGCCAGAATTTTGGACCCTAGAGGTGGTCTCTGTCGGTCCCGAGACATTGCCTCTGGATTTGGTGCCCAGGGTGAATTTGTCTGTCCTGAGCACAGACCCGGGGCGAAGGCGCCCGGCGCCACGTCAAAAATTCCCCAAGAGCTGCCGCTTGGGATTTTGCTACACACATGGGGTCAGAGATCGGGACCGCCACCACCGGCATTTTTCTGACAGCTTGGCCTCTGGGATCCAGACCTGGCCTTTTGGGGCACTTGCACCTAGCAGCGTGTCCAGCTAACCGAGAGCCGTCGCCAGAATTTTGGACCCTAGGGGTGGTCTCTGTCGGTCCCGAGACATTGCCTCTGGATTTGGTGCCCAGGGTGAATTGTAGGTCCTGAGCACAGACCCGGGGCGAAGGCGCCTGGCGCCACGTCAAAAATTCCCCAAGAGCTGCCGCTTGCGATTTTGCTGCACACATCGCGTCAGAGATGTGGACCACCAGCACCGGCATTTCCCTCACAGCTTGGCCTCTGGGATCCAGAACTGGCCTTTTGGGGCACTTGCACCTAGCAGCGTGTCCAGCTAACCGAGAGCCGTCGCCAGAATTTTGGACCCTAGGGGTGGTCTCTGTCGGTCCCGAGACATTGCCTCTGGATTTGGTGCCCAGGGTGAATTGTAGGTCCTGAGCACAGACCCGGGGCGAAGGCGCCCGGCGCCACGTCAAGAATTCCCCAAGAGCTGCCGCTTGCGATTTTGCTCCACACATGGCGTCAGAGATCGGGACCACCAGCACCGGCATTTCTCTCACAGCTTGGTCTCTGGGATCCAGACCTGGCCTTTTGGGGCTCTTGCACCTAGCAGAGGGTCCAGCTAACCGAGAGCCGTCGCCAGAATTTTGGACCCTTGAGGTGGTCTCTGTCGGTCCCGAGACATTGCCTCTGGATTTGGTGCCCAGGGTGAATTGGAGGTCCTGAGGACAGACCCGGGGCGAAGGCGCCCGGCGCCACGTCAAAAATTCCCCAAGAGCTGCCGCTTGGGATTTTGCTCCACACATGGGGTCGGCGATCGGGACCGCCACCACCAGCATTTTTCTGACAGCTTGGCCTCTGGGATCCAGACCTGGCCTTTTGGGGCTCTTGCACCTAGCAGAGGGTCCAGCTAACCGAGAGCCGTCGCCAGAATTTTGGACCCTTGAGGTGGTCTCTGTCGGTCCCGAGACATTGCCTCTGGATTTGGTGCCCAGGGTGAATTGTAGGTCCTGAGCACAGACCCGGGGCGAAGGCGCCCGGCGCCACGTCAAAAATTCCCCAAGTGCTGCCACTTGGGATTTTGCACCACACATGGGGTCGGCGATCGGGACCACCAGCACCGGCATTTCTCTGACAGCTTGGCCTCTGAGGTCCAGACCTGGCCTTTTGGCGCACTTGCACCTAGCAGAGTGTCCAGCTTCCCGAGAGCCGTCGCCAGAATTTTGGACCCTAGAGGTGGGCTCTGTCGGTCCCGAGACATTGCCTCTGGATTTGGTGCCCAGGGTGAATTTGTCTGTCCTGAGTGCAGGTCTGGGGCGAAGGCGCCCGGCGCCACGTCAAAAATTCCCCAAGAGCTGCCGCTTGGGATTTTGCTCCACACATGGGGTCAGAGATCGGGACCGCCACCACCAGAATTTTTCTGACAGCTTGGCCTCTGGGATCCAGACCTGGCCTTTTGGGGCTCTTGCACCTAGCAGAGGGTCCAGCTAACCGAGAGCCGTCGCCAGAATTTTGGACCCTTGAGGTGGTCTCTGTCGGTCCCGAGACATTGCCTCTGGATTTGGTGCCCAGGGTGAATTGTAGGTCCTGAGCACAGACCCGGGGCGAAGGCGCCCGGCGCCACGTCAAAAATTCCCCAAGTGCTGCCACTTGGGATTTTGCACCACACATGGGGTCGGCGATCGGGACCACCAGCACCGGCATTTCTCTGACAGCTTGGCCTCTGAGGTCCAGACCTGGCCTTTTGGCGCACTTGCACCTAGCAGAGTGTCCAGCTTCCCGAGAGCCGTCGCCAGAATTTTGGACCCTAGAGGTGGGCTCTGTCGGTCCCGAGACATTGCCTCTGGATTTGGTGCCCAGGGTGAATTTGTCTGTCCTGAGTGCAGGTCTGGGGCGAAGGCGCCCGGCGCCACGTCAAAAATTCCCCAAGAGCTGCCGCTTGGGATTTTGCTCCACACATGGGGTCAGAGATCGGGACCGCCACCACCAGAATTTTTCTGACAGCTTGGCCTCTGGGATCCAGACCTGGCCTTTTGGGGCTCTTGCACCTAGCAGAGGGTCCAGCTAACCGAGAGCCGTCGCCAGAATTTTGGACCCTTGAGGTGGTCTCTGTCGGTCCCGAGACATTGCCTCTGGATTTGGTGCCCAGGGTGAATTGTAGGTCCTGAGCACAGACCCGGGGCGAAGGCGCCCGGCGCCACGTCAAAAATTCCCCAAGTGCTGCCGCTTGGGATTTTGCACCACACATGGGGTCGGCGATCGGGACCGCCACCACCGGCATTTCCCTCACAGCTTGGCCTCTGGGATCCAGACCTGGCCTTTTGGGGCACTTGCACCTAGCAGCGTGTCCAGCTAACCGAGAGCCGTCGCCAGAATTTTGGACCCTAGGGGTGGTCTCTGTCGGTCCCGAGACATTGCCTCTGGATTTGGTGCCCAGGGTGAATTGTAGGTCCTGAGCACAGACCCGGGGCGAAGGCGCCCGGCGCCACGTCAAAAATTCCCCAAGAGCTGCTGCTTGCGATTTTGCTGCACACATCGCGTCAGAGATGTGGACCACCAGCACCGGCATTTCCCTCACAGCTTGGCCTCTGGGATCCAGACCTGGCCTTTTGGGGCACTTGCACCTAGCAGAGTGTCCAGCTTCCCGAGAGCCGTCGCCAGAATTTTGGACCCTAGAGGTGGTCTCTGTCGGTCCCGAGACATTGCCTCTGGATTTGGTGCCAAGGGTGAATTTGTCTGTCCTGAGCACAGACCCGGGGCGAAGGCGCCCGGCGCCACGTCAAAAATTCCCCAAGAGCTGCCGCTTGGGATTTTGCTCCACACATGGGGTCAGAGATCGGGACCGCCTCCACCGGCATTTTTTCTGACAGCTTGGCCTCTGGGATCCAGACCTGGCCTTTTGGGGCACTTGCACCTAGCAGCGTGTCCAGCTAACCGAGAGCCGTCGCCAGAATTTTGGACCCTAGGGGTGGTCTCTGTCGGTCCCGAGACATTGCCTCTGGATTTGGTGCCCAGGGTGAATTGTAGGTCCTGAGCACAGACCCGGGGCGAAGGCGCCCGGCGCCACGTCAAGAATTCCCCAAGAGCTGCCGCTTGCGATTTTGCTCCACACATGGCGTCAGAGATCGGGACCACCAGCACCGGCATTTCTCTCACAGCTTGGTCTCTGGGATCCAGACCTGGCCTTTTGGGGCTCTTGCACCTAGCAGAGGGTCCAGCTAACCGAGAGCCGTCGCCAGAATTTTGGACCCTTGAGGTGGTCTCTGTCGGTCCCGAGACATTGCCTCTGGATTTGGTGCCCAGGGTGAATTGGAGGTCCTGAGGACAGACCCGGGGCGAAGGCGCCCGGCGCCACGTCAAAAATTCCCCAAGAGCTGCCGCTTGGGATTTTGCTCCACACATGGGGTCAGAGATCGGGACCGCCACCACCAGAATTTTTCTGACAGCTTGGCCTCTGGGATCCAGACCTGGCCTTTTGGGGCTCTTGCACCTAGCAGAGGGTCCAGCTAACCGAGAGCCGTCGCCAGAATTTTGGACCCTTGAGGTGGTCTCTGTCGGTCCCGAGACATTGCCTCTGGATTTGGTGCCCAGGGTGAATTGTAGGTCCTGAGCACAGACCCGGGGCGAAGGCGCCCGGCGCCACGTCAAAAATTCCCCAAGTGCTGCCGCTTGGGATTTTGCACCACACATGGGGTCGGCGATCGGGACCGCCACCACCGGCATTTCCCTCACAGCTTGGCCTCTGGGATCCAGACCTGGCCTTTTGGGGCACTTGCACCTAGCAGCGTGTCCAGCTAACCGAGAGCCGTCGCCAGAATTTTGGACCCTAGGGGTGGTCTCTGTCGGTCCCGAGACATTGCCTCTGGATTTGGTGCCCAGGGTGAATTGTAGGTCCTGAGCACAGACCCGGGGCGAAGGCGCCCGGCGCCACGTCAAAAATTCCCCAAGTGCTGCCGCTTGGGATTTTGCACCACACATGGGGTCGGCGATCGGGACCACCAGCACCGGCATTTCTCTGACAGCTTGGCCTCTGAGGTCCAGACCTGGCCTTTTGGCGCACTTGCACCTAGCAGAGTGTCCAGCTTCCCGAGAGCCGTCGCCAGAATTTTGGACCCTAGAGGTGGGCTCTGTCGGTCCCGAGACATTGCCTCTGGATTTGGTGCCCAGGGTGAATTTGTCTGTCCTGAGTGCAGGTCTGGGGCGAAGGCGCCCGGCGCCACGTCAAAAATTCCCCAAGAGCTGCCGCTTGGGATTTTGCTCCACACATGGGGTCGGCGATCGGGACCGCCACCACCAGCATTTTTCTGACAGCTTGGCCTCTGGGATCCAGACCTGGCCTTTTGGGGCTCTTGCACCTAGCAGAGGGTCCAGCTAACCGAGAGCCGTCGCCAGAATTTTGGACCCTTGAGGTGGTCTCTGTCGGTCCCGAGACATTGCCTCTGGATTTGGTGCCCAGGGTGAATTGTAGGTCCTGAGCACAGACCCGGGGCGAAGGCGCCCGGCGCCACGTCAAAAATTCCCCAAGTGCTGCCGCTTGGGATTTTGCACCACACATGGGGTCGGCGATCGGGACCGCCACCACCGGCATTTCCCTCACAGCTTGGCCTCTGGGATCCAGACCTGGCCTTTTGGGGCACTTGCACCTAGCAGCGTGTCCAGCTAACCGAGAGCCGTCGCCAGAATTTTGGACCCTAGGGGTGGTCTCTGTCGGTCCCGAGACATTGCCTCTGGATTTGGTGCCCAGGGTGAATTGTAGGTCCTGAGCACAGACCCGGGGCGAAGGCGCCCGGCGCCACGTCAAAAATTCCCCAAGAGCTGCCGCTTGCGATTTTGCTGCACACATCGCGTCAGAGATGTGGACCACCAGCACCGGCATTTCCCTCACAGCTTGGCCTCTGGGATCCAGAACTGGCCTTTTGGGGCACTTGCACCTAGCAGCGTGTCCAGCTAACCGAGAGCCGTCGCCAGAATTTTGGACCCTAGGTGTGGTCTCTGTCGGTCCCGAGACATTGCCTCTGGATTTGGTGCCCAGGGTGAATTGTAGGTCCTGAGCACAGACCCGGGGCGAAGGCGCCCGGCGCCACGTCAAAAATTCCCCAAGAGCTGCCGCTTGCGATTTTGCTGCACACATCGCGTCAGAGATGTGGACCACCAGCACCGGCATTTCCCTCACAGCTTGGCCTCTGGGATCCAGAACTGGCCTTTTGGGGCACTTGCACCTAGCAGCGTGTCCAGCTAACCGAGAGCCGTCGCCAGAATTTTGGACCCTAGGGGTGGTCTCTGTCGGTCCCGAGACATTGCCTCTGGATTTGGTGCCCAGGGTGAATTGTAGGTCCTGAGCACAGACCCGGGGCGAAGGCGCCCGGCGCCACGTCAAGAATTCCCCAAGAGCTGCCGCTTGCGATTTTGCTCCACACATGGCGTCAGAGATCGGGACCACCAGCACCGGCATTTCTCTCACAGCTTGGTCTCTGGGATCCAGACCTGGCCTTTTGGGGCTCTTGCACCTAGCAGAGGGTCCAGCTAACCGAGAGCCGTCGCCAGAATTTTGGACCCTTGAGGTGGTCTCTGTCGGTCCCGAGACATTGCCTCTGGATTTGGTGCCCAGGGTGAATTGGAGGTCCTGAGGACAGACCCGGGGCGAAGGCGCCCGGCGCCACGTCAAAAATTCCCCAAGAGCTGCCGCTTGGGATTTTGCTCCACACATGGGGTCGGCGATCGGGACCGCCACCACCGGCATTTCTCTGACAGCTTGGCCTCTGGGATCCAGAACTGGCCTTTTGGGGCACTTGCACCTAGCAGCGTGTCCAGCTAACCAAGAGCCGTCGCCAGAATTTTGGACCCTAGGGGTGGTCTCTGTCGGTCCCGAGACATTGCCTCTGGATTTGGTGCCCAGGGTGAATTGTAGGTCCTGAGCACAGACCCGGGGCGAAGGCGCCCGGCGCCACGTCAAAAATTCCCCAAGTGCTGCCGCTTGGGATTTTGCACCACACATGGGGTCGGCGATCGGGACCACCAGCACCGGCATTTTTCTGACAGCTTGGCCTCTGAGGTCCAGACCTGGCCTTTTGGCGCACTTGCACCTAGCAGAGTGTCCAGCTTCCCGAGAGCCGTCGCCAGAATTTTGGACCCTAGAGGTGGGCTCTGTCGGTCCCGAGACATTGCCTCTGGATTTGGTGCCCAGGGTGAATTTGTCTGTCCTGAGTGCAGGTCTGGGGCGAAGGCGCCCGGCGCCACGTCAAAAATTCCCCAAGAGCTGCCGCTTGCGATTTTGCTCCACACATGGGGTCAGAGATCGGGACCGCCACCACCAGAATTTTTCTGACAGCTTGGCCTCTGGGATCCAGACCTGGCCTTTTGGGGCTCTTGCACCTAGCAGAGGGTCCAGCTAACCGAGAGCCGTCGCCAGAATTTTGGACCCTTGAGGTGGTCTCTGTCGGTCCCGAGACATTGCCTCTGGATTTGGTGCCCAGGGTGAATTGTAGGTCCTGAGCACAGACCCGGGGCGAAGGCGCCCGGCGCCACGTCAAAAATTCCCCAAGTGCTGCCGCTTGGGATTTTGCACCACACATGGGGTCGGCGATCGGGACCGCCACCACCGGCATTTCCCTCACAGCTTGGCCTCTGGGATCCAGACCTGGCCTTTTGGGGCACTTGCACCTAGCAGCGTGTCCAGCTAACCGAGAGCCGTCGCCAGAATTTTGGACCCTAGGGGTGGTCTCTGTCGGTCCCGAGACATTGCCTCTGGATTTGGTGCCCAGGGTGAATTGTAGGTCCTGAGCACAGACCCGGGGCGAAGGCGCCCGGCGCCACGTCAAAAATTCCCCAAGAGCTGCTGCTTGCGATTTTGCTGCACACATCGCGTCAGAGATGTGGACCACCAGCACCGGCATTTCCCTCACAGCTTGGCCTCTGGGATCCAGACCTGGCCTTTTGGGGCACTTGCACCTAGCAGAGTGTCCAGCTTCCCGAGAGCCGTCGCCAGAATTTTGGACCCTAGAGGTGGTCTCTGTCGGTCCCGAGACATTGCCTCTGGATTTGGTGCCAAGGGTGAATTTGTCTGTCCTGAGCACAGACCCGGGGCGAAGGCGCCCGGCGCCACGTCAAAAATTCCCCAAGAGCTGCCGCTTGGGATTTTGCTCCACACATGGGGTCAGAGATCGGGACCGCCTCCACCGGCATTTTTTCTGACAGCTTGGCCTCTGGGATCCAGACCTGGCCTTTTGGGGCACTTGCACCTAGCAGCGTGTCCAGCTAACCGAGAGCCGTCGCCAGAATTTTGGACCCTAGGGGTGGTCTCTGTCGGTCCCGAGACATTGCCTCTGGATTTGGTGCCCAGGGTGAATTGTAGGTCCTGAGCACAGACCCGGGGCGAAGGCGCCCGGCGCCACGTCAAGAATTCCCCAAGAGCTGCCGCTTGCGATTTTGCTCCACACATGGCGTCAGAGATCGGGACCACCAGCACCGGCATTTCTCTCACAGCTTGGTCTCTGGGATCCAGACCTGGCCTTTTGGGGCTCTTGCACCTAGCAGAGGGTCCAGCTAACCGAGAGCCGTCGCCAGAATTTTGGACCCTTGAGGTGGTCTCTGTCGGTCCCGAGACATTGCCTCTGGATTTGGTGCCCAGGGTGAATTGGAGGTCCTGAGGACAGACCCGGGGCGAAGGCGCCCGGCGCCACGTCAAAAATTCCCCAAGAGCTGCCGCTTGGGATTTTGCTCCACACATGGGGTCAGAGATCGGGACCGCCACCACCAGAATTTTTCTGACAGCTTGGCCTCTGGGATCCAGACCTGGCCTTTTGGGGCTCTTGCACCTAGCAGAGGGTCCAGCTAACCGAGAGCCGTCGCCAGAATTTTGGACCCTTGAGGTGGTCTCTGTCGGTCCCGAGACATTGCCTCTGGATTTGGTGCCCAGGGTGAATTGTAGGTCCTGAGCACAGACCCGGGGCGAAGGCGCCCGGCGCCACGTCAAAAATTCCCCAAGTGCTGCCGCTTGGGATTTTGCACCACACATGGGGTCGGCGATCGGGACCGCCACCACCGGCATTTCCCTCACAGCTTGGCCTCTGGGATCCAGACCTGGCCTTTTGGGGCACTTGCACCTAGCAGCGTGTCCAGCTAACCGAGAGCCGTCGCCAGAATTTTGGACCCTAGGGGTGGTCTCTGTCGGTCCCGAGACATTGCCTCTGGATTTGGTGCCCAGGGTGAATTGTAGGTCCTGAGCACAGACCCGGGGCGAAGGCGCCCGGCGCCACGTCAAAAATTCCCCAAGTGCTGCCGCTTGGGATTTTGCACCACACATGGGGTCGGCGATCGGGACCACCAGCACCGGCATTTCTCTGACAGCTTGGCCTCTGAGGTCCAGACCTGGCCTTTTGGCGCACTTGCACCTAGCAGAGTGTCCAGCTTCCCGAGAGCCGTCGCCAGAATTTTGGACCCTAGAGGTGGGCTCTGTCGGTCCCGAGACATTGCCTCTGGATTTGGTGCCCAGGGTGAATTTGTCTGTCCTGAGTGCAGGTCTGGGGCGAAGGCGCCCGGCGCCACGTCAAAAATTCCCCAAGAGCTGCCGCTTGGGATTTTGCTCCACACATGGGGTCGGCGATCGGGACCGCCACCACCAGCATTTTTCTGACAGCTTGGCCTCTGGGATCCAGACCTGGCCTTTTGGGGCTCTTGCACCTAGCAGAGGGTCCAGCTAACCGAGAGCCGTCGCCAGAATTTTGGACCCTTGAGGTGGTCTCTGTCGGTCCCGAGACATTGCCTCTGGATTTGGTGCCCAGGGTGAATTGTAGGTCCTGAGCACAGACCCGGGGCGAAGGCGCCCGGCGCCACGTCAAAAATTCCCCAAGTGCTGCCGCTTGGGATTTTGCACCACACATGGGGTCGGCGATCGGGACCGCCACCACCGGCATTTCCCTCACAGCTTGGCCTCTGGGATCCAGACCTGGCCTTTTGGGGCACTTGCACCTAGCAGCGTGTCCAGCTAACCGAGAGCCGTCGCCAGAATTTTGGACCCTAGGGGTGGTCTCTGTCGGTCCCGAGACATTGCCTCTGGATTTGGTGCCCAGGGTGAATTGTAGGTCCTGAGCACAGACCCGGGGCGAAGGCGCCCGGCGCCACGTCAAAAATTCCCCAAGAGCTGCCGCTTGCGATTTTGCTGCACACATCGCGTCAGAGATGTGGACCACCAGCACCGGCATTTCCCTCACAGCTTGGCCTCTGGGATCCAGAACTGGCCTTTTGGGGCACTTGCACCTAGCAGCGTGTCCAGCTAACCGAGAGCCGTCGCCAGAATTTTGGACCCTAGGTGTGGTCTCTGTCGGTCCCGAGACATTGCCTCTGGATTTGGTGCCCAGGGTGAATTGTAGGTCCTGAGCACAGACCCGGGGCGAAGGCGCCCGGCGCCACGTCAAAAATTCCCCAAGAGCTGCCGCTTGCGATTTTGCTGCACACATCGCGTCAGAGATGTGGACCACCAGCACCGGCATTTCCCTCACAGCTTGGCCTCTGGGATCCAGAACTGGCCTTTTGGGGCACTTGCACCTAGCAGCGTGTCCAGCTAACCGAGAGCCGTCGCCAGAATTTTGGACCCTAGGGGTGGTCTCTGTCGGTCCCGAGACATTGCCTCTGGATTTGGTGCCCAGGGTGAATTGTAGGTCCTGAGCACAGACCCGGGGCGAAGGCGCCCGGCGCCACGTCAAGAATTCCCCAAGAGCTGCCGCTTGCGATTTTGCTCCACACATGGCGTCAGAGATCGGGACCACCAGCACCGGCATTTCTCTCACAGCTTGGTCTCTGGGATCCAGACCTGGCCTTTTGGGGCTCTTGCACCTAGCAGAGGGTCCAGCTAACCGAGAGCCGTCGCCAGAATTTTGGACCCTTGAGGTGGTCTCTGTCGGTCCCGAGACATTGCCTCTGGATTTGGTGCCCAGGGTGAATTGGAGGTCCTGAGGACAGACCCGGGGCGAAGGCGCCCGGCGCCACGTCAAAAATTCCCCAAGAGCTGCCGCTTGGGATTTTGCTCCACACATGGGGTCGGCGATCGGGACCGCCACCACCGGCATTTCTCTGACAGCTTGGCCTCTGGGATCCAGAACTGGCCTTTTGGGGCACTTGCACCTAGCAGCGTGTCCAGCTAACCAAGAGCCGTCGCCAGAATTTTGGACCCTAGGGGTGGTCTCTGTCGGTCCCGAGACATTGCCTCTGGATTTGGTGCCCAGGGTGAATTGTAGGTCCTGAGCACAGACCCGGGGCGAAGGCGCCCGGCGCCACGTCAAAAATTCCCCAAGTGCTGCCGCTTGGGATTTTGCACCACACATGGGGTCGGCGATCGGGACCACCAGCACCGGCATTTTTCTGACAGCTTGGCCTCTGAGGTCCAGACCTGGCCTTTTGGCGCACTTGCACCTAGCAGAGTGTCCAGCTTCCCGAGAGCCGTCGCCAGAATTTTGGACCCTAGAGGTGGGCTCTGTCGGTCCCGAGACATTGCCTCTGGATTTGGTGCCCAGGGTGAATTTGTCTGTCCTGAGTGCAGGTCTGGGGCGAAGGCGCCCGGCGCCACGTCAAAAATTCCCCAAGAGCTGCCGCTTGCGATTTTGCTCCACACATGGGGTCAGAGATCGGGACCGCCACCACCAGAATTTTTCTGACAGCTTGGCCTCTGGGATCCAGACCTGGCCTTTTGGGGCTCTTGCACCTAGCAGAGGGTCCAGCTAACCGAGAGCCGTCGCCAGAATTTTGGACCCTTGAGGTGGTCTCTGTCGGTCCCGAGACATTGCCTCTGGATTTGGTGCCCAGGGTGAATTGTAGGTCCTGAGCACAGACCCGGGGCGAAGGCGCCCGGCGCCACGTCAAAAATTCCCCAAGTGCTGCCGCTTGGGATTTTGCACCACACATGGGGTCGGCGATCGGGACCGCCACCACCGGCATTTCCCTCACAGCTTGGCCTCTGGGATCCAGACCTGGCCTTTTGGGGCACTTGCACCTAGCAGCGTGTCCAGCTAACCGAGAGCCGTCGCCAGAATTTTGGACCCTAGGGGTGGTCTCTGTCGGTCCCGAGACATTGCCTCTGGATTTGGTGCCCAGGGTGAATTGTAGGTCCTGAGCACAGACCCGGGGCGAAGGCGCCCGGCGCCACGTCAAAAATTCCCCAAGAGCTGCCGCTTGCGATTTTGCTGCACACATCGCGTCAGAGATGTGGACCACCAGCACCGGCATTTCCCTCACAGCTTGGCCTCTGGGATCCAGAACTGGCCTTTTGGGGCACTTGCACCTAGCAGCGTGTCCAGCTAACCGAGAGCCGTCGCCAGAATTTTGGACCCTAGGGGTGGTCTCTGTCGGTCCCGAGACATTGCCTCTGGATTTGGTGCCCAGGGTGAATTGTAGGTCCTGAGCACAGACCCGGGGCGAAGGCGCCCGGCGCCACGTCAAAAATTCCCCAAGAGCTGCTGCTTGCGATTTTGCTGCACACATCGCGTCAGAGATGTGGACCACCAGCACCGGCATTTCCCTCACAGCTTGGCCTCTGGGATCCAGACCTGGCCTTTTGGGGCACTTGCACCTAGCAGAGTGTCCAGCTTCCCGAGAGCCGTCGCCAGAATTTTGGACCCTAGAGGTGGTCTCTGTCGGTCCCGAGACATTGCCTCTGGATTTGGTGCCAAGGGTGAATTTGTCTGTCCTGAGCACAGACCCGGGGCGAAGGCGCCCGGCGCCACGTCAAAAATTCCCCAAGAGCTGCCGCTTGGGATTTTGCTCCACACATGGGGTCAGAGATCGGGACCGCCTCCACCGGCATTTTTCTGACAGCTTGGCCTCTGGGATCCAGACCTGGCCTTTTGGGGCACTTGCACCTAGCAGCGTGTCCAGCTAACCGAGAGCCGTCGCCAGAATTTTGGACCCTAGGTGTGGTCTCTGTCGGTCCCGAGACATTGCCTCTGGATTTGGTGCCCAGGGTGAATTGTAGGTCCTGAGCACAGACCCGGGGCGAAGGCGCCCGGCGCCACGTCAAAAATTCCCCAAGAGCTGCCGCTTGCGATTTTGCTGCACACATCGCGTCAGAGATGTGGACCACCAGCACCGGCATTTCCCTCACAGCTTGGCCTCTGGGATCCAGAACTGGCCTTTTGGGGCACTTGCACCTAGCAGCGTGTCCAGCTAACCGAGAGCCGTCGCCAGAATTTTGGACCCTAGGGGTGGTCTCTGTCGGTCCCGAGACATTGCCTCTGGATTTGGTGCCCAGGGTGAATTGTAGGTCCTGAGCACAGACCCGGGGCGAAGGCGCCCGGCGCCACGTCAAGAATTCCCCAAGAGCTGCCGCTTGCGATTTTGCTCCACACATGGCGTCAGAGATCGGGACCACCAGCACCGGCATTTCTCTCACAGCTTGGTCTCTGGGATCCAGACCTGGCCTTTTGGGGCTCTTGCACCTAGCAGAGGGTCCAGCTAACCGAGAGCCGTCGCCAGAATTTTGGACCCTTGAGGTGGTCTCTGTCGGTCCCGAGACATTGCCTCTGGATTTGGTGCCCAGGGTGAATTGGAGGTCCTGAGGACAGACCCGGGGCGAAGGCGCCCGGCGCCACGTCAAAAATTCCCCAAGAGCTGCCGCTTGGGATTTTGCTCCACACATGGGGTCAGAGATCGGGACCGCCACCACCAGAATTTTTCTGACAGCTTGGCCTCTGGGATCCAGACCTGGCCTTTTGGGGCTCTTGCACCTAGCAGAGGGTCCAGCTAACCGAGAGCCGTCGCCAGAATTTTGGACCCTTGAGGTGGTCTCTGTCGGTCCCGAGACATTGCCTCTGGATTTGGTGCCCAGGGTGAATTGTAGGTCCTGAGCACAGACCCGGGGCGAAGGCGCCCGGCGCCACGTCAAAAATTCCCCAAGAGCTGCCGCTTGCGATTTTGCTGCACACATCGCGTCAGAGATGTGGACCACCAGCACCGGCATTTCCCTCACAGCTTGGCCTCTGGGATCCAGACCTGGCCTTTTGGGGCACTTGCACCTTGCAGCGTGTACAGCTAACCGAGAGCCGTCGCCAGAATTTTGGACCCTAGGGGTGGTCTCTGTCGGTCCCGAGACATTGCCTCTGGATTTGGTGCCCAGGGTGAATTGTAGGTCCTGAGCACAGACCCGGGGCGAAGGCGCCCGGCGCCACGTCAAGAATTCCCCAAGAGCTGCCGCTTGCGATTTTGCTGCACACATCGCGTCAGAGATCGGGACCACCAGCACCGGCATTTCTCTCACAGCTTGGTCTCTGGGATCCAGACCTGGCCTTTTGGGGCTCTTGCACCTAGCAGAGGGTCCAGCTAACCGAGAGCCGTCGCCAGAATTTTGGACCCTTGAGGTGGTCTCTGTCGGTCCCGAGACATTGCCTCTGGATTTGGTGCCCAGGGTGAATTGGAGGTCCTGAGGACAGACCCGGGGCGAAGGCGCCCGGCGCCACGTCAAGAATTCCCCAAGAGCTGCCGCTTGGGATTTTGCTCCACACATGGCGTCAGAGATCGGGACCACCAGCACCGGCATTTCTCTCACAGCTTGGTCTCTGGGATCCAGACCTGGCCTTTTGGGGCTCTTGCACCTAGCAGAGGGTCCAGCTAACCGAGAGCCGTCGCCAGAATTTTGGACCCTTGAGGTGGTCTCTGTCGGTCCCGAGACATTGCCTCTGGATTTGGTGCCCAGGGTGAATTGGAGGTCCTGAGGACAGACCCGGGGCGAAGGCGCCCGGCGCCACGTCAAAAATTCCCCAAGAGCTGCCGCTTGGGATTTTGCACCACACATTGGGTCGGCGATCGGGACCGCCACCACCAGCATTTTTCTGACAGCTTGGTCTCTGGGATCCAGACCTGGCCTCTTGGGGCTCTTGCACCTAGCAGAGGGTCCAGCTTCCCGAAAGCCGTCGCCAGAATTTTGGACCCTAGAGGTGGTCTCTGTCGGTCCCGAGACATTGCCTCTGGATTTGGTGCCCAGGGTGAATTGGAGGTCCTGAGCACAGACCCGGGGCGAAGGCGCCCGGCGCCACGTCAAAAATTCCCCAAGAGCTGCCGCTTGGGATTTTGCACCACACATGGGGTCGGCGATCGGGACCGCCACCACCGGCATTTCTCTCACAGCTTGGCCTCTGGGATCCAGACCTGGCCTTTTGGGGCACTTGCACCTAGCAGCGTGTCCAGCTTCCCGAGAGCCGTCGCCAGAATTTTGGACCCTAGGGGTGGTCTCTGTCGGTCCCGAGACATTGCCTCTGGATTTGGTGCCCAGGGTGAATTGTAGGTCCTGAGCACAGACCCGGGGCGAAGGCGCCTGGCGCCACGTCAAAAATTCCCCAAGAGCTGCCGCTTGGGATTTTGCACCACACATGGGGTCGGCGATCGGGACCGCCACCACCGGCATTTCCCTCACAGCTTGGCCTCTGGGATCCAGAACTGGCCTTTTGGGGCACTTGAACCTAGCAGCGTGTCCAGCTAACCGAGAGCCGTCGCCAGAATTTTGGACCCTAGATGTGGTCTCTGTCGGTCCCGAGACATTGCCTCTGGATTTGGTGCCCAGGGTGAATTGTAGGTCCTGAGCACAGACCCGGGGCGAAGGCGCCCGGCGCCACGTCAAAAATTCCCCAAGAGCTGCCGCTTGGGATTTTGCACCACACATTGGGTCGGCGATCGGGACCGCCACCACCGGCATTTTTCTGACAGCTTGGTCTCTGGGATCCAGACCTGGCCTCTTGGGGCTCTTGCACCTAGCAGAGGGTCCAGCTTCCCGAAAGCCGTCGCCAGAATTTTGGACCCTAGAGGTGGTCTCTGTCGGTCCCGAGACATTGCCTCTGGATTTGGTGCCCAGGGTGAATTGGAGGTCCTGAGGACAGACCCGGGGCGAAGGCGCCCGGCGCCACGTCAAAAATTCCCCAAGAGCTGCCGCTTGGGATTTTGCACCACACATGGGGTCGGCGATCGGGACCGCCACCACCGGCATTTCTCTCACAGCTTGGCCTCTGGGATCCAGACCTGGCCTTTTGGGGCACTTGCACCTAGCAGAGTGTCCAGCTTCCCGAGAGCCGTCGCCAGAATTTTGGACCCTAGAGGTGGTCTCTGTCGGTCCCGAGACATTGCCTCTGGATTTGGTGCCCAGGGTGAATTTGTCTGTCCTGAGCACAGACCCGGGGCGAAGGCGCCCGGCGCCACGTCAAAAATTCCCCAAGAGCTGCCGCTTGGGATTTTGCTCCACACATGGGGTCAGAGATCGGGACCGCCTCCACCGGCATTTTTCTGACAGCTTGGCCTCTGGGATCCAGACCTGGCCTTTTGGGGCACTTGCACCTAGCAGCGTGTCCAGCTAACCGAGAGCCGTCGCCAGAATTTTGGACCCTAGGTGTGGTCTCTGTCGGTCCCGAGACATTGCCTCTGGATTTGGTGCCCAGGGTGAATTGTAGGTCCTGAGCACAGACCCGGGGCGAAGGCGCCCGGCGCCACGTCAAAAATTCCCCAAGAGCTGCCGCTTGCGATTTTGCTGCACACATCGCGTCAGAGATGTGGACCACCAGCACCGGCATTTCCCTCACAGCTTGGCCTCTGGGATCCAGAACTGGCCTTTTGGGGCACTTGCACCTAGCAGCGTGTCCAGCTAACCGAGAGCCGTCGCCAGAATTTTGGACCCTAGGGGTGGTCTCTGTCGGTCCCGAGACATTGCCTCTGGATTTGGTGCCCAGGGTGAATTGGAGGTCCTGAGCACAGACCCGGGGCGAAGGCGCCCGGCGCCACGTCAAAAATTCCCCAAGAGCTGCCGCTTGGGATTTTGCACCACACATGGGGTCGGCGATCGGGACCGCCACCACCGGCATTTCTCTCACAGCTTGGCCTCTGGGATCCAGACCTGGCCTTTTGGGGCACTTGCACCTAGCAGCGTGTCCAGCTTCCCGAGAGCCGTCGCCAGAATTTTGGACCCTAGGGGTGGTCTCTGTCGGTCCCGAGACATTGCCTCTGGATTTGGTGCCCAGGGTGAATTGTAGGTCCTGAGCACAGACCCGGGGCGAAGGCGCCTGGCGCCACGTCAAAAATTCCCCAAGAGCTGCCGCTTGGGATTTTGCACCACACATGGGGTCGGCGATCGGGACCGCCACCACCGGCATTTCCCTCACAGCTTGGCCTCTGGGATCCAGAACTGGCCTTTTGGGGCACTTGAACCTAGCAGCGTGTCCAGCTAACCGAGAGCCGTCGCCAGAATTTTGGACCCTAGATGTGGTCTCTGTCGGTCCCGAGACATTGCCTCTGGATTTGGTGCCCAGGGTGAATTGTAGGTCCTGAGCACAGACCCGGGGCGAAGGCGCCCGGCGCCACGTCAAAAATTCCCCAAGAGCTGCCGCTTGGGATTTTGCACCACACATTGGGTCGGCGATCGGGACCGCCACCACCGGCATTTTTCTGACAGCTTGGTCTCTGGGATCCAGACCTGGCCTCTTGGGGCTCTTGCACCTAGCAGAGGGTCCAGCTTCCCGAAAGCCGTCGCCAGAATTTTGGACCCTAGAGGTGGTCTCTGTCGGTCCCGAGACATTGCCTCTGGATTTGGTGCCCAGGGTGAATTGGAGGTCCTGAGGACAGACCCGGGGCGAAGGCGCCCGGCGCCACGTCAAAAATTCCCCAAGTGCTGCCGCTTGGGATTTTGCACCACACATGGGGTCGGCGATCGGGACCGCCACCACCGGCATTTCCCTCACAGCTGGGCCTCTGGGATCCAGACCTGGCCTTTTGGGGCACTTGCACCTAGCAGCGTGTCCAGCTAACCGAGAGCCGTCGCCAGAATTTTGGACCCTAGGGGTGGTCTCTGTCGGTCCCGAGACATTGCCTCTGGATTTGGTGCCCAGGGTGAATTGTAGGTCCTGAGCACAGACCCGGGGCGAAGGCGCCCGGCGCCACGTCCAAAATTCCCCAAGTGCTGCCGCTTGGGATTTTGCACCACACATGGGGTCGGCGATCGGGACCACCAGCACCGGCATTTCTCTGACAGCTTGGCCTCTGAGGTCCAGACCTGGCCTTTTGGCGCACTTGCACCTAGCAGAGTGTCCAGCTTCCCGAGAGCCGTCGCCAGAATTTTGGACCCTAGAGGTGGGCTCTGTCGGTCCCGAGACATTGCCTCTGGATTTGGTGCCCAGGGTGAATTTGTCTGTCCTGAGTGCAGGTCTGGGGCGAAGGCGCCCGGCGCCACGTCAAAAATTCCCCAAGAGCTGCCGCTTGGGATTTTGCTCCACACATGGGGTCAGAGATCGGGACCGCCACCACCAGAATTTTTCTGACAGCTTGGCCTCTGGGATCCAGACCTGGCCTTTTGGGGCTCTTGCACCTAGCAGAGGGTCCAGCTAACCGAGAGCCGTCGCCAGAATTTTGGACCCTTGAGGTGGTCTCTGTCGGTCCCGAGACATTGCCTCTGGATTTGGTGCCCAGGGTGAATTGTAGGTCCTGAGCACAGACCCGGGGCGAAGGCGCCCGGCGCCACGTCAAAAATTCCCCAAGTGCTGCCGCTTGGGATTTTGCACCACACATGGGGTCGGCGATCGGGACCGCCACCACCGGCATTTCCCTCACAGCTTGTCCTCTGGGATCCAGACCTGGCCTTTTGGGGCACTTGCACCTAGCAGCGTGTACAGCTAACCGAGAGCCGTCGCCAGAATTTTGGACCCTAGGGGTGGTCTCTGTCGGTCCCGAGACATTGCCTCTGGATTTGGTGCCCAGGGTGAATTGTAGGTCCTGAGCACAGACCCGGGGCGAAGGCGCCCGGCGCCACGTCAAAAATTCCCCAAGAGCTGCTGCTTGCGATTTTGCTGCACACATCGCGTCAGAGATGTGGACCACCAGCACCGGCATTTCCCTCACAGCTTGGCCTCTGGGATCCAGACCTGGCCTTTTGGGGCACTTGCACCTAGCAGAGTGTCCAGCTTCCCGAGAGCCGTCGCCAGAATTTTGGACCCTAGAGGTGGTCTCTGTCGGTCCCGAGACATTGCCTCTGGATTTGGTGCCAAGGGTGAATTTGTCTGTCCTGAGCACAGACCCGGGGCGAAGGCGCCCGGCGCCACGTCAAAAATTCCCCAAGAGCTGCCGCTTGGGATTTTGCTCCACACATGGGGTCAGAGATCGGGACCGCCTCCACCGGCATTTTTCTGACAGCTTGGCCTCTGGGATCCAGACCTGGCCTTTTGGGGCACTTGCACCTAGCAGCGTGTCCAGCTAACCGAGAGCCGTCGCCAGAATTTTGGACCCTAGGTGTGGTCTCTGTCGGTCCCGAGACATTGCCTCTGGATTTGGTGCCCAGGGTGAATTGTAGGTCCTGAGCACAGACCCGGGGCGAAGGCGCCCGGCGCCACGTCAAAAATTCCCCAAGAGCTGCCGCTTGCGATTTTGCTCCACACATGGCGTCAGAGATCGGGACCACCAGCACCGGCATTTCTCTCACAGCTTGGTCTCTGGGATCCAGACCTGGCCTTTTGGGGCTCTTGCACCTAGCAGAGGGTCCAGCTAACCGAGAGCCGTCGCCAGAATTTTGGACCCTTGAGGTGGTCTCTGTCGGTCCCGAGACATTGCCTCTGGATTTGGTGCCCAGGGTGAATTGGAGGTCCTGAGGACAGACCCGGGGCGAAGGCGCCCGGCGCCACGTCAAAAATTCCCCAAGAGCTGCCGCTTGGGATTTTGCTCCACACATGGGGTCGGCGATCGGGACCGCCACCACCGGCATTTCTCTGACAGCTTGGCCTCTGGGATCCAGAACTGGCCTTTTGGGGCACTTGCACCTAGCAGCGTGTCCAGCTAACCAAGAGCCGTCGCCAGAATTTTGGACCCTAGGGGTGGTCTCTGTCGGTCCCGAGACATTGCCTCTGGATTTGGTGCCCAGGGTGAATTGTAGGTCCTGAGCACAGACCCGGGGCGAAGGCGCCCGGCGCCACGTCAAAAATTCCCCAAGTGCTGCCGCTTGGGATTTTGCACCACACATGGGGTCGGCGATCGGGACCACCAGCACCGGCATTTCTCTGACAGCTTGGCCTCTGAGGTCCAGACCTGGCCTTTTGGCGCACTTGCACCTAGCAGAGTGTCCAGCTTCCCGAGAGCCGTCGCCAGAATTTTGGACCCTAGAGGTGGACTCTGTCGGTCCCGAGACATTGCCTCTGGATTTGGTGCCCAGGGTGAATTTGTCTGTCCTGAGTGCAGGTCTGGGGCGAAGGCGCCCGGCGCCACGTCAAAAATTCCCCAAGAGCTGCCGCTTGGGATTTTGCTCCACACATGGGGTCAGAGATCGGGACCGCCACCACCAGAATTTTTCTGACAGCTTGGCCTCTGGGATCCAGACCTGGCCTTTTGGGGCTCTTGCACCTAGCAGAGGGTCCAGCTAACCGAGAGCCGTCGCCAGAATTTTGGACCCTTGAGGTGGTCTCTGTCGGTCCCGAGACATTGCCTCTGGATTTGGTGCCCAGGGTGAATTGTAGGTCCTGAGCACAGACCCGGGGCGAAGGCGCCCGGCGCCACGTCAAAAATTCCCCAAGTGCTGCCGCTTGGGATTTTGCACCACACATGGGGTCGGCGATCGGGACCGCCACCACCGGCATTTCCCTCACAGCTTGGCCTCTGGGATCCAGACCTGGCCTTTTGGGGCACTTGCACCTAGCAGCGTGTCCAGCTAACCGAGAGCCGTCGCCAGAATTTTGGACCCTAGGGGTGGTCTCTGTCGGTCCCGAGACATTGCCTCTGGATTTGGTGCCCAGGGTGAATTGTAGGTCCTGAGCACAGACCCGGGGCGAAGGCGCCCGGCGCCACGTCAAAAATTCCCCAAGAGCTGCCGCTTGCGATTTTGCTGCACACATCGCGTCAGAGATGTGGACCACCAGCACTGGCATTTCCCTCACAGCTTGGCCTCTGGGATCCAGAACTGGCCTTTTGGGGCACTTGCACCTTGCAGCGTGTACAGCTAACCGAGAGCCGTCGCCAGAATTTTGGACCCTAGGGGTGGTCTCTGTCGGTCCCGAGACATTGCCTCTGGATTTGGTGCCCAGGGTGAATTGTAGGTCCTGAGCACAGACCCGGGGCGAAGGCGCCCGGCGCCACGTCAAAAATTCCCCAAGAGCTGCTGCTTGCGATTTTGCTGCACACATCGCGTCAGAGATGTGGACCACCAGCACCGGCATTTCCCTCACAGCTTGGCCTCTGGGATCCAGACCTGGCCTTTTGGGGCACTTGCACCTAGCAGAGTGTCCAGCTTCCCGAGAGCCGTCGCCAGAATTTTGGACCCTAGAGGTGGTCTCTGTCGGTCCCGAGACATTGCCTCTGGATTTGGTGCCAAGGGTGAATTTGTCTGTCCTGAGCACAGACCCGGGGCGAAGGCGCCCGGCGCCACGTCAAAAATTCCCCAAGAGCTGCCGCTTGGGATTTTGCTCCACACATGGGGTCAGAGATCGGGACCGCCTCCACCGGCATTTTTCTGACAGCTTGGCCTCTGGGATCCAGACCTGGCCTTTTGGGGCACTTGCACCTAGCAGCGTGTCCAGCTAACCGAGAGCCGTCGCCAGAATTTTGGACCCTAGGGGTGGTCTCTGTCGGTCCCGAGACATTGCCTCTGGATTTGGTGCCCAGGGTGAATTGTAGGTCCTGAGCACAGACCCGGGGCGAAGGCGCCCGGCGCCACGTCAAGAATTCCCCAAGAGCTGCCGCTTGCGATTTTGCTCCACACATGGCGTCAGAGATCGGGACCACCAGCACCGGCATTTCTCTCACAGCTTGGTCTCTGGGATCCAGACCTGGCCTTTTGGGGCTCTTGCACCTAGCAGAGGGTCCAGCTAACCGAGAGCCGTCGCCAGAATTTTGGACCCTTGAGGTGGTCTCTGTCGGTCCCGAGACATTGCCTCTGGATTTGGTGCCCAGGGTGAATTGGAGGTCCTGAGGACAGACCCGGGGCGAAGGCGCCCGGCGCCACGTCAAAAATTCCCCAAGAGCTGCCGCTTGGGATTTTGCTCCACACATGGGGTCGGCGATCGGGACCGCCACCACCAGCATTTTTCTGACAGCTTGGCCTCTGGGATCCAGACCTGGCCTTTTGGGGCTCTTGCACCTAGCAGAGGGTCCAGCTAACCGAGAGCCGTCGCCAGAATTTTGGACCCTTGAGGTGGTCTCTGTCGGTCCCGAGACATTGCCTCTGGATTTGGTGCCCAGGGTGAATTGTAGGTCCTGAGCACAGACCCGGGGCGAAGGCGCCCGGCGCCACGTCAAGAATTCCCCAAGAGCTGCCGCTTGCGATTTTGCTCCAGACATGGCGTCAGAGATCGGGACCACCAGCACCGGCATTTCTCTCACAGCTTGGTCTCTGGGATCCAGACCTGGCCTTTTGGGGCTCTTGCACCTAGCAGAGGGTCCAGCTAACCGAGAGCCGTCGCCAGAATTTTGGACCCTTGAGGTGGTCTCTGTCGGTCCCGAGACATTGCCTCTGGATTTGGTGCCCAGGGTGAATTGGAGGTCCTGAGGACAGACCCGGGGCGAAGGCGCCCGGCGCCACGTCAAGAATTCCCCAAGAGCTGCCGCTTGCAATTTTGCTCCACACATGGCGTCAGAGATCGGGACCACCAGCACCGGCATTTCTCTCACAGCTTGGTCTCTGGGATCCAGACCTGGCCTTTTGGGGCTCTTGCACCTAGCAGAGGGTCCAGCTAACCGAGAGCCGTCGCCAGAATTTTGGACCCTTGAGGTGGTCTCTGTCGGTCCCGAGACATTGCCTCTGGATTTGGTGCCCAGGGTGAATTGGAGGTCCTGAGGACAGACCCGGGGCGAAGGCGCCCGGCGCCACGTCAAAAATTCCCCAAGAGCTGCCGCTTGGGATTTTGCACCACACATGGGGTCGGCGATCGGGACCGCCACCACCGGCATTTCTCTCACAGCTTGGCCTCTGGGATCCAGACCTGGCCTTTTGGGGCACTTGCACCTAGCAGAGTGTCCAGCTTCCCGAGAGCCGTCGCCAGAATTTTGGACCCTAGAGGTGGGCTCTGTCGGTCCCGAGACATTGCCTCTGGATTTGGTGCCCAGGGTGAATTTGTCTGTCCTGAGCACAGACCCGGGGCGAAGGCGCCCGGCGCCACGTCAAAAATTCCCCAAGAGCTGCCGCTTGGGATTTTGCTCCACACATGGGGTCAGAGATCGGGAGCGCCTCCACCGGCATTTTTCTGACAGCTTGGCCTCTGGGATCCAGACCTGGCCTTTTGGGGCACTTGCACCTAGCAGCGTGTCCAGCTAACCGAGAGCCGTCGCCAGAATTTTGGACCCTAGGGGTGGTCTCTGTCGGTCCCGAGACATTGCCTCTGGATTTGGTGCCCAGGGTGAATTGTAGGTCCTGAGCACAGACCCGGGGCGAAGGCGCCCGGCGCCACGTCAAAAATTCCCCAAGAGCTGCTGCTTGCGATTTTGCTGCACACATCGCGTCAGAGATGTGGACCACCAGCACCGGCATTTCCCTCACAGCTTGGCCTCTGGGATCCAGAACTGGCCTTTTGGGGCACTTGCACCTAGCAGCGTGTCCAGCTAACCGAGAGCCGTCGCCAGAATTTTGGACCCTAGGGGTGGTCTCTGTCGGTCCCGAGACATTGCCTCTGGATTTGGTGCCCAGGGTGAATTGTAGGTCCTGAGCACAGACCCGGGGCGAAGGCGCCCGGCGCCACGTCAAAAATTCCCCAAGAGCTGCCGCTTGGGATTTTGCACCACACATTGGGTCGGCGATCGGGACCGCCACCACCAGCATTTTTCTGACAGCTTGGTCTCTGGGATCCAGACCTGGCCTCTTGGGGCTCTTGCACCTAGCAGAGGGTCCAGCTTCCCGAAAGCCGTCGCCAGAATTTTGGACCCTAGAGGTGGTCTCTGTCGGTCCCGAGACATTGCCTCTGGATTTGGTGCCCAGGGTGAATTGGAGGTCCTGAGCACAGACCCGGGGCGAAGGCGCCCGGCGCCACGTCAAAAATTCCCCAAGAGCTGCCGCTTGGGATTTTGCACCACACATGGGGTCGGCGATCGGGACCACCAGCACCGGCATTTCCCTCACAGCTTGGCCTCTGGGATCCAGAACTGGCCTTTTGGGGCACTTGAACCTAGCAGCGTGTCCAGCTAACCGAGAGCCGTCGCCAGAATTTTGGACCCTAGATGTGGTCTCTGTCGGTCCCGAGACATTGCCTCTGGATTTGGTGCCCAGGGTGAATTGTAGGTCCTGAGCACAGACCCGGGGCGAAGGCGCCCGGCGCCACGTCAAAAATTCCCCAAGAGCTGCCGCTTGGGATTTTGCACCACACATTGGGTCGGCGATCGGGACCGCCACCACCGGCATTTTTCTGACAGCTTGGTCTCTGGGATCCAGACCTGGCCTCTTGGGGCTCTTGCACCTAGCAGAGGGTCCAGCTTCCCGAAAGCCGTCGCCAGAATTTTGGACCCTAGAGGTGGTCTCTGTCGGTCCCGAGACATTGCCTCTGGATTTGGTGCCCAGGGTGAATTGGAGGTCCTGAGGACAGACCCGGGGCGAAGGCGCCCGGCGCCACGTCAAAAATTCCCCAAGAGCTGCCGCTTGGGATTTTGCACCACACATGGGGTCGGCGATCGGGACCGCCACCACCGGCATTTCTCTCACAGCTTGGCCTCTGGGATCCAGACCTGGCCTTTTGGGGCACTTGCACCTAGCAGAGTGTCCAGCTTCCCGAGAGCCGTCGCCAGAATTTTGGACCCTAGAGGTGGTCTCTGTCGGTCCCGAGACATTGCCTCTGGATTTGGTGCCCAGGGTGAATTTGTCTGTCCTGAGCACAGACCCGGGGCGAAGGCGCCCGGCGCCACGTCAAAAATTCCCCAAGAGCTGCCGCTTGGGATTTTGCTACACACATGGGGTCAGAGATCGGGACCGCCACCACCGGCATTTTTCTGACAGCTTGGCCTCTGGGATCCAGACCTGGCCTTTTGGGGCACTTGCACCTAGCAGCGTGTCCAGCTAACCGAGAGCCGTCGCCAGAATTTTGGACCCTAGGGGTGGTCTCTGTCGGTCCCGAGACATTGCCTCTGGATTTGGTGCCCAGGGTGAATTGTAGGTCCTGAGCACAGACCCGGGGCGAAGGCGCCTGGCGCCACGTCAAAAATTCCCCAAGAGCTGCCGCTTGCGATTTTGCTGCACACATCGCGTCAGAGATGTGGACCACCAGCACCGGCATTTCCCTCACAGCTTGGCCTCTGGGATCCAGAACTGGCCTTTTGGGGCACTTGCACCTAGCAGCGTGTCCAGCTAACCGAGAGCCGTCGCCAGAATTTTGGACCCTAGGGGTGGTCTCTGTCGGTCCCGAGACATTGCCTCTGGATTTGGTGCCCAGGGTGAATTGTAGGTCCTGAGCACAGACCCGGGGCGAAGGCGCCCGGCGCCACGTCAAGAATTCCCCAAGAGCTGCCGCTTGCGATTTTGCTCCACACATGGCGTCAGAGATCGGGACCACCAGCACCGGCATTTCTCTCACAGCTTGGTCTCTGGGATCCAGACCTGGCCTTTTGGGGCTCTTGCACCTAGCAGAGGGTCCAGCTAACCGAGAGCCGTCGCCAGAATTTTGGACCCTTGAGGTGGTCTCTGTCGGTCCCGAGACATTGCCTCTGGATTTGGTGCCCAGGGTGAATTGGAGGTCCTGAGGACAGACCCGGGGCGAAGGCGCCCGGCGCCACGTCAAAAATTCCCCAAGAGCTGCCGCTTGGGATTTTGCTCCACACATGGGGTCGGCGATCGGGACCGCCACCACCAGCATTTTTCTGACAGCTTGGCCTCTGGGATCCAGACCTGGCCTTTTGGGGCTCTTGCACCTAGCAGAGGGTCCAGCTAACCGAGAGCCGTCGCCAGAATTTTGGACCCTTGAGGTGGTCTCTGTCGGTCCCGAGACATTGCCTCTGGATTTGGTGCCCAGGGTGAATTGTAGGTCCTGAGCACAGACCCGGGGCGAAGGCGCCCGGCGCCACGTCAAAAATTCCCCAAGTGCTGCCACTTGGGATTTTGCACCACACATGGGGTCGGCGATCGGGACCACCAGCACCGGCATTTCTCTGACAGCTTGGCCTCTGAGGTCCAGACCTGGCCTTTTGGCGCACTTGCACCTAGCAGAGTGTCCAGCTTCCCGAGAGCCGTCGCCAGAATTTTGGACCCTAGAGGTGGGCTCTGTCGGTCCCGAGACATTGCCTCTGGATTTGGTGCCCAGGGTGAATTTGTCTGTCCTGAGTGCAGGTCTGGGGCGAAGGCGCCCGGCGCCACGTCAAAAATTCCCCAAGAGCTGCCGCTTGGGATTTTGCTCCACACATGGGGTCAGAGATCGGGACCGCCACCACCAGAATTTTTCTGACAGCTTGGCCTCTGGGATCCAGACCTGGCCTTTTGGGGCTCTTGCACCTAGCAGAGGGTCCAGCTAACCGAGAGCCGTCGCCAGAATTTTGGACCCTTGAGGTGGTCTCTGTCGGTCCCGAGACATTGCCTCTGGATTTGGTGCCCAGGGTGAATTGTAGGTCCTGAGCACAGACCCGGGGCGAAGGCGCCCGGCGCCACGTCAAAAATTCCCCAAGTGCTGCCACTTGGGATTTTGCACCACACATGGGGTCGGCGATCGGGACCACCAGCACCGGCATTTCTCTGACAGCTTGGCCTCTGAGGTCCAGACCTGGCCTTTTGGCGCACTTGCACCTAGCAGAGTGTCCAGCTTCCCGAGAGCCGTCGCCAGAATTTTGGACCCTAGAGGTGGGCTCTGTCGGTCCCGAGACATTGCCTCTGGATTTGGTGCCCAGGGTGAATTTGTCTGTCCTGAGTGCAGGTCTGGGGCGAAGGCGCCCGGCGCCACGTCAAAAATTCCCCAAGAGCTGCCGCTTGGGATTTTGCTCCACACATGGGGTCAGAGATCGGGACCGCCACCACCAGAATTTTTCTGACAGCTTGGCCTCTGGGATCCAGACCTGGCCTTTTGGGGCTCTTGCACCTAGCAGAGGGTCCAGCTAACCGAGAGCCGTCGCCAGAATTTTGGACCCTTGAGGTGGTCTCTGTCGGTCCCGAGACATTGCCTCTGGATTTGGTGCCCAGGGTGAATTGTAGGTCCTGAGCACAGACCCGGGGCGAAGGCGCCCGGCGCCACGTCAAAAATTCCCCAAGTGCTGCCGCTTGGGATTTTGCACCACACATGGGGTCGGCGATCGGGACCGCCACCACCGGCATTTCCCTCACAGCTTGGCCTCTGGGATCCAGACCTGGCCTTTTGGGGCACTTGCACCTAGCAGCGTGTCCAGCTAACCGAGAGCCGTCGCCAGAATTTTGGACCCTAGGGGTGGTCTCTGTCGGTCCCGAGACATTGCCTCTGGATTTGGTGCCCAGGGTGAATTGTAGGTCCTGAGCACAGACCCGGGGCGAAGGCGCCCGGCGCCACGTCAAAAATTCCCCAAGAGCTGCTGCTTGCGATTTTGCTGCACACATCGCGTCAGAGATGTGGACCACCAGCACCGGCATTTCCCTCACAGCTTGGCCTCTGGGATCCAGACCTGGCCTTTTGGGGCACTTGCACCTAGCAGAGTGTCCAGCTTCCCGAGAGCCGTCGCCAGAATTTTGGACCCTAGAGGTGGTCTCTGTCGGTCCCGAGACATTGCCTCTGGATTTGGTGCCAAGGGTGAATTTGTCTGTCCTGAGCACAGACCCGGGGCGAAGGCGCCCGGCGCCACGTCAAAAATTCCCCAAGAGCTGCCGCTTGGGATTTTGCTCCACACATGGGGTCAGAGATCGGGACCGCCTCCACCGGCATTTTTTCTGACAGCTTGGCCTCTGGGATCCAGACCTGGCCTTTTGGGGCACTTGCACCTAGCAGCGTGTCCAGCTAACCGAGAGCCGTCGCCAGAATTTTGGACCCTAGGGGTGGTCTCTGTCGGTCCCGAGACATTGCCTCTGGATTTGGTGCCCAGGGTGAATTGTAGGTCCTGAGCACAGACCCGGGGCGAAGGCGCCCGGCGCCACGTCAAGAATTCCCCAAGAGCTGCCGCTTGCGATTTTGCTCCACACATGGCGTCAGAGATCGGGACCACCAGCACCGGCATTTCTCTCACAGCTTGGTCTCTGGGATCCAGACCTGGCCTTTTGGGGCTCTTGCACCTAGCAGAGGGTCCAGCTAACCGAGAGCCGTCGCCAGAATTTTGGACCCTTGAGGTGGTCTCTGTCGGTCCCGAGACATTGCCTCTGGATTTGGTGCCCAGGGTGAATTGGAGGTCCTGAGGACAGACCCGGGGCGAAGGCGCCCGGCGCCACGTCAAAAATTCCCCAAGAGCTGCCGCTTGGGATTTTGCTCCACACATGGGGTCAGAGATCGGGACCGCCACCACCAGAATTTTTCTGACAGCTTGGCCTCTGGGATCCAGACCTGGCCTTTTGGGGCTCTTGCACCTAGCAGAGGGTCCAGCTAACCGAGAGCCGTCGCCAGAATTTTGGACCCTTGAGGTGGTCTCTGTCGGTCCCGAGACATTGCCTCTGGATTTGGTGCCCAGGGTGAATTGTAGGTCCTGAGCACAGACCCGGGGCGAAGGCGCCCGGCGCCACGTCAAAAATTCCCCAAGTGCTGCCGCTTGGGATTTTGCACCACACATGGGGTCGGCGATCGGGACCGCCACCACCGGCATTTCCCTCACAGCTTGGCCTCTGGGATCCAGACCTGGCCTTTTGGGGCACTTGCACCTAGCAGCGTGTCCAGCTAACCGAGAGCCGTCGCCAGAATTTTGGACCCTAGGGGTGGTCTCTGTCGGTCCCGAGACATTGCCTCTGGATTTGGTGCCCAGGGTGAATTGTAGGTCCTGAGCACAGACCCGGGGCGAAGGCGCCCGGCGCCACGTCAAAAATTCCCCAAGTGCTGCCGCTTGGGATTTTGCACCACACATGGGGTCGGCGATCGGGACCACCAGCACCGGCATTTCTCTGACAGCTTGGCCTCTGAGGTCCAGACCTGGCCTTTTGGCGCACTTGCACCTAGCAGAGTGTCCAGCTTCCCGAGAGCCGTCGCCAGAATTTTGGACCCTAGAGGTGGGCTCTGTCGGTCCCGAGACATTGCCTCTGGATTTGGTGCCCAGGGTGAATTTGTCTGTCCTGAGTGCAGGTCTGGGGCGAAGGCGCCCGGCGCCACGTCAAAAATTCCCCAAGAGCTGCCGCTTGGGATTTTGCTCCACACATGGGGTCGGCGATCGGGACCGCCACCACCAGCATTTTTCTGACAGCTTGGCCTCTGGGATCCAGACCTGGCCTTTTGGGGCTCTTGCACCTAGCAGAGGGTCCAGCTAACCGAGAGCCGTCGCCAGAATTTTGGACCCTTGAGGTGGTCTCTGTCGGTCCCGAGACATTGCCTCTGGATTTGGTGCCCAGGGTGAATTGTAGGTCCTGAGCACAGACCCGGGGCGAAGGCGCCCGGCGCCACGTCAAAAATTCCCCAAGAGCTGCCGCTTGGGATTTTGCTCCACACATGGGGTCAGAGATCGGGACCGCCACCACCAGAATTTTTCTGACAGCTTGGCCTCTGGGATCCAGACCTGGCCTTTTGGGGCTCTTGCACCTAGCAGAGGGTCCAGCTAACCGAGAGCCGTCGCCAGAATTTTGGACCCTTGAGGTGGTCTCTGTCGGTCCCGAGACATTGCCTCTGGATTTGGTGCCCAGGGTGAATTGTAGGTCCTGAGCACAGACCCGGGGCGAAGGCGCCCGGCGCCACGTCAAAAATTCCCCAAGTGCTGCCGCTTGGGATTTTGCACCACACATGGGGTCGGCGATCGGGACCGCCACCACCGGCATTTCCCTCACAGCTTGGCCTCTGGGATCCAGACCTGGCCTTTTGGGGCACTTGCACCTAGCAGCGTGTCCAGCTAACCGAGAGCCGTCGCCAGAATTTTGGACCCTAGGGGTGGTCTCTGTCGGTCCCGAGACATTGCCTCTGGATTTGGTGCCCAGGGTGAATTGTAGGTCCTGAGCACAGACCCGGGGCGAAGGCGCCCGGCGCCACGTCAAAAATTCCCCAAGAGCTGCCGCTTGCGATTTTGCTGCACACATCGCGTCAGAGATGTGGACCACCAGCACCGGCATTTCCCTCACAGCTTGGCCTCTGGGATCCAGACCTGGCCTTTTGGGGCACTTGCACCTTGCAGCGTGTACAGCTAACCGAGAGCCGTCGCCAGAATTTTGGACCCTAGGGGTGGTCTCTGTCGGTCCCGAGACATTGCCTCTGGATTTGGTGCCCAGGGTGAATTGTAGGTCCTGAGCACAGACCCGGGGCGAAGGCGCCCGGCGCCACGTCAAAAATTCCCCAAGAGCTGCCGCTTGCGATTTTGCTGCACACATCGCGTCAGAGATGTGGACCACCAGCACCGGCATTTCCCTCACAGCTTGGCCTCTGGGATCCAGAACTGGCCTTTTGGGGCACTTGCACCTAGCAGCGTGTCCAGCTAACCGAGAGCCGTCGCCAGAATTTTGGACCCTAGGGGTGGTCTCTGTCGGTCCCGAGACATTGCCTCTGGATTTGGTGCCCAGGGTGAATTGTAGGTCCTGAGCACAGACCCGGGGCGAAGGCGCCCGGCGCCACGTCAAGAATTCCCCAAGAGCTGCCGCTTGCGATTTTGCTGCACACATCGCGTCAGAGATCGGGACCACCAGCACCGGCATTTCTCTCACAGCTTGGTCTCTGGGATCCAGACCTGGCCTTTTGGGGCTCTTGCACCTAGCAGAGGGTCCAGCTAACCGAGAGCCGTCGCCAGAATTTTGGACCCTTGAGGTGGTCTCTGTCGGTCCCGAGACATTGCCTCTGGATTTGGTGCCCAGGGTGAATTGGAGGTCCTGAGGACAGACCCGGGGCGAAGGCGCCCGGCGCCACGTCAAGAATTCCCCAAGAGCTGCCGCTTGCGATTTTGCTCCACACATGGCGTCAGAGATCGGGACCACCAGCACCGGCATTTCTCTCACAGCTTGGTCTCTGGGATCCAGACCTGGCCTTTTGGGGCTCTTGCACCTAGCAGAGGGTCCAGCTAACCGAGAGCCGTCGCCAGAATTTTGGACCCTTGAGGTGGTCTCTGTCGGTCCCGAGACATTGCCTCTGGATTTGGTGCCCAGGGTGAATTGGAGGTCCTGAGGACAGACCCGGGGCGAAGGCGCCCGGCGCCACGTCAAAAATTCCCCAAGAGCTGCCGCTTGGGATTTTGCTCCACACATGGGGTCGGCGATCGGGACCGCCACCACCGGCATTTCTCTGACAGCTTGGCCTCTGGGATCCAGAACTGGCCTTTTGGGGCACTTGCACCTAGCAGCGTGTAAAGCTAAACAAGAGCCGTCGCCAGAATTTTGGACCCTAGATGTGGTCTCTGTCGGTCCCGAGACATTGCCTCTGGATTTGGTGCCCAGGGTGAATTGTAGGTCCTGAGCACAGACCCGGGGCGAAGGCGCCCGGCGCCACGTCAAAAATTCCCCAAGAGCTGCCGCTTGGGATTTTGCACCACACATTGGGTCGGCGATCGGGACCGCCACCACCAGCATTTTTCTGACAGCTTGGTCTCTGGGATCCAGACCTGGCCTCTTGGGGCTCTTGCACCTAGCAGAGGGTCCAGCTTCCCGAAAGCCGTCGCCAGAATTTTGGACCCTAGAGGTGGTCTCTGTCGGTCCCGAGACATTGCCTCTGGATTTGGTGCCCAGGGTGAATTGGAGGTCCTGAGCACAGACCCGGGGCGAAGGCGCCCGGCGCCACGTCAAAAATTCCCCAAGAGCTGCCGCTTGGGATTTTGCACCACACATGGGGTCGGCGATCGGGACCGCCACCACCGGCATTTCTCTCACAGCTTGGCCTCTGGGATCCAGACCTGGCCTTTTGGGGCACTTGCACCTAGCAGCGTGTCCAGCTTCCCGAGAGCCGTCGCCAGAATTTTGGACCCTAGGGGTGGTCTCTGTCGGTCCCGAGACATTGCCTCTGGATTTGGTGCCCAGGGTGAATTGTAGGTCCTGAGCACAGACCCGGGGCGAAGGCGCCTGGCGCCACGTCAAAAATTCCCCAAGAGCTGCCGCTTGGGATTTTGCACCACACATGGGGTCGGCGATCGGGACCGCCACCACCGGCATTTCCCTCACAGCTTGGCCTCTGGGATCCAGAACTGGCCTTTTGGGGCACTTGAACCTAGCAGCGTGTCCAGCTAACCGAGAGCCGTCGCCAGAATTTTGGACCCTAGATGTGGTCTCTGTCGGTCCCGAGACATTGCCTCTGGATTTGGTGCCCAGGGTGAATTGTAGGTCCTGAGCACAGACCCGGGGCGAAGGCGCCCGGCGCCACGTCAAAAATTCCCCAAGAGCTGCCGCTTGGGATTTTGCACCACACATTGGGTCGGCGATCGGGACCGCCACCACCGGCATTTTTCTGACAGCTTGGTCTCTGGGATCCAGACCTGGCCTCTTGGGGCTCTTGCACCTAGCAGAGGGTCCAGCTTCCCGAAAGCCGTCGCCAGAATTTTGGACCCTAGAGGTGGTCTCTGTCGGTCCCGAGACATTGCCTCTGGATTTGGTGCCCAGGGTGAATTGGAGGTCCTGAGGACAGACCCGGGGCGAAGGCGCCCGGCGCCACGTCAAAAATTCCCCAAGAGCTGCCGCTTGGGATTTTGCACCACACATGGGGTCGGCGATCGGGACCGCCACCACCGGCATTTCTCTCACAGCTTGGCCTCTGGGATCCAGACCTGGCCTTTTGGGGCACTTGCACCTAGCAGAGTGTCCAGCTTCCCGAGAGCCGTCGCCAGAATTTTGGACCCTAGAGGTGGTCTCTGTCGGTCCCGAGACATTGCCTCTGGATTTGGTGCCCAGGGTGAATTTGTCTGTCCTGAGCACAGACCCGGGGCGAAGGCGCCCGGCGCCACGTCAAAAATTCCCCAAGAGCTGCCGCTTGGGATTTTGCTCCACACATGGGGTCAGAGATCGGGACCGCCTCCACCGGCATTTTTCTGACAGCTTGGCCTCTGGGATCCAGACCTGGCCTTTTGGGGCACTTGCACCTAGCAGCGTGTCCAGCTAACCGAGAGCCGTCGCCAGAATTTTGGACCCTAGGTGTGGTCTCTGTCGGTCCCGAGACATTGCCTCTGGATTTGGTGCCCAGGGTGAATTGTAGGTCCTGAGCACAGACCCGGGGCGAAGGCGCCCGGCGCCACGTCAAAAATTCCCCAAGAGCTGCCGCTTGCGATTTTGCTGCACACATCGCGTCAGAGATGTGGACCACCAGCACCGGCATTTCCCTCACAGCTTGGCCTCTGGGATCCAGAACTGGCCTTTTGGGGCACTTGCACCTAGCAGCGTGTCCAGCTAACCGAGAGCCGTCGCCAGAATTTTGGACCCTAGGGGTGGTCTCTGTCGGTCCCGAGACATTGCCTCTGGATTTGGTGCCCAGGGTGAATTGGAGGTCCTGAGCACAGACCCGGGGCGAAGGCGCCCGGCGCCACGTCAAAAATTCCCCAAGAGCTGCCGCTTGGGATTTTGCACCACACATGGGGTCGGCGATCGGGACCGCCACCACCGGCATTTCTCTCACAGCTTGGCCTCTGGGATCCAGACCTGGCCTTTTGGGGCACTTGCACCTAGCAGCGTGTCCAGCTTCCCGAGAGCCGTCGCCAGAATTTTGGACCCTAGGGGTGGTCTCTGTCGGTCCCGAGACATTGCCTCTGGATTTGGTGCCCAGGGTGAATTGTAGGTCCTGAGCACAGACCCGGGGCGAAGGCGCCTGGCGCCACGTCAAAAATTCCCCAAGAGCTGCCGCTTGGGATTTTGCACCACACATGGGGTCGGCGATCGGGACCGCCACCACCGGCATTTCCCTCACAGCTTGGCCTCTGGGATCCAGAACTGGCCTTTTGGGGCACTTGAACCTAGCAGCGTGTCCAGCTAACCGAGAGCCGTCGCCAGAATTTTGGACCCTAGATGTGGTCTCTGTCGGTCCCGAGACATTGCCTCTGGATTTGGTGCCCAGGGTGAATTGTAGGTCCTGAGCACAGACCCGGGGCGAAGGCGCCCGGCGCCACGTCAAAAATTCCCCAAGAGCTGCCGCTTGGGATTTTGCACCACACATTGGGTCGGCGATCGGGACCGCCACCACCGGCATTTTTCTGACAGCTTGGTCTCTGGGATCCAGACCTGGCCTCTTGGGGCTCTTGCACCTAGCAGAGGGTCCAGCTTCCCGAAAGCCGTCGCCAGAATTTTGGACCCTAGAGGTGGTCTCTGTCGGTCCCGAGACATTGCCTCTGGATTTGGTGCCCAGGGTGAATTGGAGGTCCTGAGGACAGACCCGGGGCGAAGGCGCCCGGCGCCACGTCAAAAATTCCCCAAGTGCTGCCGCTTGGGATTTTGCACCACACATGGGGTCGGCGATCGGGACCGCCACCACCGGCATTTCCCTCACAGCTGGGCCTCTGGGATCCAGACCTGGCCTTTTGGGGCACTTGCACCTAGCAGCGTGTCCAGCTAACCGAGAGCCGTCGCCAGAATTTTGGACCCTAGGGGTGGTCTCTGTCGGTCCCGAGACATTGCCTCTGGATTTGGTGCCCAGGGTGAATTGTAGGTCCTGAGCACAGACCCGGGGCGAAGGCGCCCGGCGCCACGTCCAAAATTCCCCAAGTGCTGCCGCTTGGGATTTTGCACCACACATGGGGTCGGCGATCGGGACCACCAGCACCGGCATTTCTCTGACAGCTTGGCCTCTGAGGTCCAGACCTGGCCTTTTGGCGCACTTGCACCTAGCAGAGTGTCCAGCTTCCCGAGAGCCGTCGCCAGAATTTTGGACCCTAGAGGTGGGCTCTGTCGGTCCCGAGACATTGCCTCTGGATTTGGTGCCCAGGGTGAATTTGTCTGTCCTGAGTGCAGGTCTGGGGCGAAGGCGCCCGGCGCCACGTCAAAAATTCCCCAAGAGCTGCCGCTTGGGATTTTGCTCCACACATGGGGTCAGAGATCGGGACCGCCACCACCAGAATTTTTCTGACAGCTTGGCCTCTGGGATCCAGACCTGGCCTTTTGGGGCTCTTGCACCTAGCAGAGGGTCCAGCTAACCGAGAGCCGTCGCCAGAATTTTGGACCCTTGAGGTGGTCTCTGTCGGTCCCGAGACATTGCCTCTGGATTTGGTGCCCAGGGTGAATTGTAGGTCCTGAGCACAGACCCGGGGCGAAGGCGCCCGGCGCCACGTCAAAAATTCCCCAAGTGCTGCCGCTTGGGATTTTGCACCACACATGGGGTCGGCGATCGGGACCGCCACCACCGGCATTTCCCTCACAGCTTGGCCTCTGGGATCCAGACCTGGCCTTTTGGGGCACTTGCACCTAGCAGCGTGTACAGCTAACCGAGAGCCGTCGCCAGAATTTTGGACCCTAGGGGTGGTCTCTGTCGGTCCCGAGACATTGCCTCTGGATTTGGTGCCCAGGGTGAATTGTAGGTCCTGAGCACAGACCCGGGGCGAAGGCGCCCGGCGCCACGTCAAAAATTCCCCAAGAGCTGCTGCTTGCGATTTTGCTGCACACATCGCGTCAGAGATGTGGACCACCAGCACCGGCATTTCCCTCACAGCTTGGCCTCTGGGATCCAGACCTGGCCTTTTGGGGCACTTGCACCTAGCAGAGTGTCCAGCTTCCCGAGAGCCGTCGCCAGAATTTTGGACCCTAGAGGTGGTCTCTGTCGGTCCCGAGACATTGCCTCTGGATTTGGTGCCAAGGGTGAATTTGTCTGTCCTGAGCACAGACCCGGGGCGAAGGCGCCCGGCGCCACGTCAAAAATTCCCCAAGAGCTGCCGCTTGGGATTTTGCTCCACACATGGGGTCAGAGATCGGGACCGCCTCCACCGGCATTTTTCTGACAGCTTGGCCTCTGGGATCCAGACCTGGCCTTTTGGGGCACTTGCACCTAGCAGCGTGTCCAGCTAACCGAGAGCCGTCGCCAGAATTTTGGACCCTAGGTGTGGTCTCTGTCGGTCCCGAGACATTGCCTCTGGATTTGGTGCCCAGGGTGAATTGTAGGTCCTGAGCACAGACCCGGGGCGAAGGCGCCCGGCGCCACGTCAAAAATTCCCCAAGAGCTGCCGCTTGCGATTTTGCTGCACACATCGCGTCAGAGATGTGGACCACCAGCACCGGCATTTCCCTCACAGCTTGGCCTCTGGGATCCAGAACTGGCCTTTTGGGGCACTTGCACCTAGCAGCGTGTCCAGCTAACCGAGAGCCGTCGCCAGAATTTTGGACCCTAGGGGTGGTCTCTGTCGGTCCCGAGACATTGCCTCTGGATTTGGTGCCCAGGGTGAATTGTAGGTCCTGAGCACAGACCCGGGGCGAAGGCGCCCGGCGCCACGTCAAGAATTCCCCAAGAGCTGCCGCTTGCGATTTTGCTCCACACATGGCGTCAGAGATCGGGACCACCAGCACCGGCATTTCTCTCACAGCTTGGTCTCTGGGATCCAGACCTGGCCTTTTGGGGCTCTTGCACCTAGCAGAGGGTCCAGCTAACCGAGAGCCGTCGCCAGAATTTTGGACCCTTGAGGTGGTCTCTGTCGGTCCCGAGACATTGCCTCTGGATTTGGTGCCCAGGGTGAATTGGAGGTCCTGAGGACAGACCCGGGGCGAAGGCGCCCGGCGCCACGTCAAAAATTCCCCAAGAGCTGCCGCTTGGGATTTTGCTCCACACATGGGGTCGGCGATCGGGACCGCCACCACCGGCATTTCTCTGACAGCTTGGCCTCTGGGATCCAGAACTGGCCTTTTGGGGCACTTGCACCTAGCAGCGTGTCCAGCTAACCAAGAGCCGTCGCCAGAATTTTGGACCCTAGGGGTGGTCTCTGTCGGTCCCGAGACATTGCCTCTGGATTTGGTGCCCAGGGTGAATTGTAGGTCCTGAGCACAGACCCGGGGCGAAGGCGCCCGGCGCCACGTCAAAAATTCCCCAAGTGCTGCCGCTTGGGATTTTGCACCACACATGGGGTCGGCGATCGGGACCACCAGCACCGGCATTTCTCTGACAGCTTGGCCTCTGAGGTCCAGACCTGGCCTTTTGGCGCACTTGCACCTAGCAGAGTGTCCAGCTTCCCGAGAGCCGTCGCCAGAATTTTGGACCCTAGAGGTGGACTCTGTCGGTCCCGAGACATTGCCTCTGGATTTGGTGCCCAGGGTGAATTTGTCTGTCCTGAGTGCAGGTCTGGGGCGAAGGCGCCCGGCGCCACGTCAAAAATTCCCCAAGAGCTGCCGCTTGGGATTTTGCTCCACACATGGGGTCAGAGATCGGGACCGCCACCACCAGAATTTTTCTGACAGCTTGGCCTCTGGGATCCAGACCTGGCCTTTTGGGGCTCTTGCACCTAGCAGAGGGTCCAGCTAACCGAGAGCCGTCGCCAGAATTTTGGACCCTTGAGGTGGTCTCTGTCGGTCCCGAGACATTGCCTCTGGATTTGGTGCCCAGGGTGAATTGTAGGTCCTGAGCACAGACCCGGGGCGAAGGCGCCCGGCGCCACGTCAAAAATTCCCCAAGTGCTGCCGCTTGGGATTTTGCACCACACATGGGGTCGGCGATCGGGACCGCCACCACCGGCATTTCCCTCACAGCTTGGCCTCTGGGATCCAGACCTGGCCTTTTGGGGCACTTGCACCTAGCAGCGTGTCCAGCTAACCGAGAGCCGTCGCCAGAATTTTGGACCCTAGGGGTGGTCTCTGTCGGTCCCGAGACATTGCCTCTGGATTTGGTGCCCAGGGTGAATTGTAGGTCCTGAGCACAGACCCGGGGCGAAGGCGCCCGGCGCCACGTCAAAAATTCCCCAAGAGCTGCCGCTTGCGATTTTGCTGCACACATCGCGTCAGAGATGTGGACCACCAGCACTGGCATTTCCCTCACAGCTTGGCCTCTGGGATCCAGAACTGGCCTTTTGGGGCACTTGCACCTTGCAGCGTGTACAGCTAACCGAGAGCCGTCGCCAGAATTTTGGACCCTAGGGGTGGTCTCTGTCGGTCCCGAGACATTGCCTCTGGATTTGGTGCCCAGGGTGAATTGTAGGTCCTGAGCACAGACCCGGGGCGAAGGCGCCCGGCGCCACGTCAAAAATTCCCCAAGAGCTGCTGCTTGCGATTTTGCTGCACACATCGCGTCAGAGATGTGGACCACCAGCACCGGCATTTCCCTCACAGCTTGGCCTCTGGGATCCAGACCTGGCCTTTTGGGGCACTTGCACCTAGCAGAGTGTCCAGCTTCCCGAGAGCCGTCGCCAGAATTTTGGACCCTAGAGGTGGTCTCTGTCGGTCCCGAGACATTGCCTCTGGATTTGGTGCCAAGGGTGAATTTGTCTGTCCTGAGCACAGACCCGGGGCGAAGGCGCCCGGCGCCACGTCAAAAATTCCCCAAGAGCTGCCGCTTGGGATTTTGCTCCACACATGGGGTCAGAGATCGGGACCGCCTCCACCGGCATTTTTCTGACAGCTTGGCCTCTGGGATCCAGACTGGCCTTTTGGGGCACTTGCACCTAGCAGCGTGTCCAGCTAACCGAGAGCCGTCGCCAGAATTTTGGACCCTAGGTGTGGTCTCTGTCGGTCCCGAGACATTGCCTCTGGATTTGGTGCCCAGGGTGAATTGTAGGTCCTGAGCACAGACCCGGGGCGAAGGCGCCCGGCGCCACGTCAAAAATTCCCCAAGAGCTGCCGCTTGCGATTTTGCTGCACACATCGCGTCAGAGATGTGGACCACCAGCACCGGCATTTCCCTCACAGCTTGGCCTCTGGGATCCAGAACTGGCCTTTTGGGGCACTTGCACCTAGCAGCGTGTCCAGCTAACCGAGAGCCGTCGCCAGAATTTTGGACCCTAGGGGTGGTCTCTGTCGGTCCCGAGACATTGCCTCTGGATTTGGTGCCCAGGGTGAATTGTAGGTCCTGAGCACAGACCCGGGGCGAAGGCGCCCGGCGCCACGTCAAGAATTCCCCAAGAGCTGCCGCTTGCGATTTTGCTCCACACATGGCGTCAGAGATCGGGACCACCAGCACCGGCATTTCTCTCACAGCTTGGTCTCTGGGATCCAGACCTGGCCTTTTGGGGCTCTTGCACCTAGCAGAGGGTCCAGCTAACCGAGAGCCGTCGCCAGAATTTTGGACCCTTGAGGTGGTCTCTGTCGGTCCCGAGACATTGCCTCTGGATTTGGTGCCCAGGGTGAATTGGAGGTCCTGAGGACAGACCCGGGGCGAAGGCGCCCGGCGCCACGTCAAAAATTCCCCAAGAGCTGCCGCTTGGGATTTTGCTCCACACATGGGGTCAGAGATCGGGACCGCCACCACCAGAATTTTTCTGACAGCTTGGCCTCTGGGATCCAGACCTGGCCTTTTGGGGCTCTTGCACCTAGCAGAGGGTCCAGCTAACCGAGAGCCGTCGCCAGAATTTTGGACCCTTGAGGTGGTCTCTGTCGGTCCCGAGACATTGCCTCTGGATTTGGTGCCCAGGGTGAATTGTAGGTCCTGAGCACAGACCCGGGGCGAAGGCGCCCGGCGCCACGTCAAAAATTCCCCAAGTGCTGCCGCTTGGGATTTTGCACCACACATGGGGTCGGCGATCGGGACCGCCACCACCGGCATTTCCCTCACAGCTTGGCCTCTGGGATCCAGACCTGGCCTTTTGGGGCACTTGCACCTAGCAGCGTGTCCAGCTAACCGAGAGCCGTCGCCAGAATTTTGGACCCTAGGGGTGGTCTCTGTCGGTCCCGAGACATTGCCTCTGGATTTGGTGCCCAGGGTGAATTGTAGGTCCTGAGCACAGACCCGGGGCGAAGGCGCCCGGCGCCACGTCAAAAATTCCCCAAGAGCTGCCGCTTGCGATTTTGCTGCACACATCGCGTCAGAGATGTGGACCACCAGCACCGGCATTTCCCTCACAGCTTGGCCTCTGGGATCCAGACCTGGCCTTTTGGGGCACTTGCACCTTGCAGCGTGTACAGCTAACCGAGAGCCGTCGCCAGAATTTTGGACCCTAGGGGTGGTCTCTGTCGGTCCCGAGACATTGCCTCTGGATTTGGTGCCCAGGGTGAATTGTAGGTCCTGAGCACAGACCCGGGGCGAAGGCGCCCGGCGCCACGTCAAAAATTCCCCAAGAGCTGCTGCTTGCGATTTTGCTGCACACATCGCGTCAGAGATGTGGACCACCAGCACCGGCATTTCCCTCACAGCTTGGCCTCTGGGATCCAGACCTGGCCTTTTGGGGCACTTGCACCTAGCAGAGTGTCCAGCTTCCCGAGAGCCGTCGCCAGAATTTTGGACCCTAGAGGTGGTCTCTGTCGGTCCCGAGACATTGCCTCTGGATTTGGTGCCAAGGGTGAATTTGTCTGTCCTGAGCACAGACCCGGGGCGAAGGCGCCCGGCGCCACGTCAAAAATTCCCCAAGAGCTGCCGCTTGGGATTTTGCTCCACACATGGGGTCAGAGATCGGGACCGCCTCCACCGGCATTTTTCTGACAGCTTGGCCTCTGGGATCCAGACCTGGCCTTTTGGGGCACTTGCACCTAGCAGCGTGTCCAGCTAACCGAGAGCCGTCGCCAGAATTTTGGACCCTAGGTGTGGTCTCTGTCGGTCCCGAGACATTGCCTCTGGATTTGGTGCCCAGGGTGAATTGTAGGTCCTGAGCACAGACCCGGGGCGAAGGCGCCCGGCGCCACGTCAAAAATTCCCCAAGAGCTGCCGCTTGCGATTTTGCTGCACACATCGCGTCAGAGATGTGGACCACCAGCACCGGCATTTCCCTCACAGCTTGGCCTCTGGGATCCAGAACTGGCCTTTTGGGGCACTTGCACCTAGCAGCGTGTCCAGCTAACCGAGAGCCGTCGCCAGAATTTTGGACCCTAGGGGTGGTCTCTGTCGGTCCCGAGACATTGCCTCTGGATTTGGTGCCCAGGGTGAATTGTAGGTCCTGAGCACAGACCCGGGGCGAAGGCGCCCGGCGCCACGTCAAGAATTCCCCAAGAGCTGCCGCTTGCGATTTTGCTCCACACATGGCGTCAGAGATCGGGACCACCAGCACCGGCATTTCTCTCACAGCTTGGTCTCTGGGATCCAGACCTGGCCTTTTGGGGCTCTTGCACCTAGCAGAGGGTCCAGCTAACCGAGAGCCGTCGCCAGAATTTTGGACCCTTGAGGTGGTCTCTGTCGGTCCCGAGACATTGCCTCTGGATTTGGTGCCCAGGGTGAATTGGAGGTCCTGAGGACAGACCCGGGGCGAAGGCGCCCGGCGCCACGTCAAAAATTCCCCAAGAGCTGCCGCTTGGGATTTTGCTCCACACATGGGGTCGGCGATCGGGACCGCCACCACCGGCATTTCTCTGACAGCTTGGCCTCTGGGATCCAGAACTGGCCTTTTGGGGCACTTGCACCTAGCAGCGTGTCCAGCTAACCAAGAGCCGTCGCCAGAATTTTGGACCCTAGGGGTGGTCTCTGTCGGTCCCGAGACATTGCCTCTGGATTTGGTGCCCAGGGTGAATTGTAGGTCCTGAGCACAGACCCGGGGCGAAGGCGCCCGGCGCCACGTCAAAAATTCCCCAAGTGCTGCCGCTTGGGATTTTGCACCACACATGGGGTCGGCGATCGGGACCACCAGCACCGGCATTTCTCTGACAGCTTGGCCTCTGAGGTCCAGACCTGGCCTTTTGGCGCACTTGCACCTAGCAGAGTGTCCAGCTTCCCGAGAGCCGTCGCCAGAATTTTGGACCCTAGAGGTGGACTCTGTCGGTCCCGAGACATTGCCTCTGGATTTGGTGCCCAGGGTGAATTTGTCTGTCCTGAGTGCAGGTCTGGGGCGAAGGCGCCCGGCGCCACGTCAAAAATTCCCCAAGAGCTGCCGCTTGGGATTTTGCTCCACACATGGGGTCAGAGATCGGGACCGCCACCACCAGAATTTTTCTGACAGCTTGGCCTCTGGGATCCAGACCTGGCCTTTTGGGGCTCTTGCACCTAGCAGAGGGTCCAGCTAACCGAGAGCCGTCGCCAGAATTTTGGACCCTTGAGGTGGTCTCTGTCGGTCCCGAGACATTGCCTCTGGATTTGGTGCCCAGGGTGAATTGTAGGTCCTGAGCACAGACCCGGGGCGAAGGCGCCCGGCGCCACGTCAAAAATTCCCCAAGTGCTGCCGCTTGGGATTTTGCACCACACATGGGGTCGGCGATCGGGACCGCCACCACCGGCATTTCCCTCACAGCTTGGCCTCTGGGATCCAGACCTGGCCTTTTGGGGCACTTGCACCTAGCAGCGTGTCCAGCTAACCGAGAGCCGTCGCCAGAATTTTGGACCCTAGGGGTGGTCTCTGTCGGTCCCGAGACATTGCCTCTGGATTTGGTGCCCAGGGTGAATTGTAGGTCCTGAGCACAGACCCGGGGCGAAGGCGCCCGGCGCCACGTCAAGAATTCCCCAAGAGCTGCCGCTTGCGATTTTGCTCCACACATGGCGTCAGAGATCGGGACCACCAGCACCGGCATTTCTCTCACAGCTTGGTCTCTGGGATCCAGACCTGGCCTTTTGGGGCTCTTGCACCTAGCAGAGGGTCCAGCTAACCGAGAGCCGTCGCCAGAATTTTGGACCCTTGAGGTGGTCTCTGTCGGTCCCGAGACATTGCCTCTGGATTTGGTGCCCAGGGTGAATTGGAGGTCCTGAGGACAGACCCGGGGCGAAGGCGCCCGGCGCCACGTCAAAAATTCCCCAAGAGCTGCCGCTTGGGATTTTGCTCCACACATGGGGTCAGAGATCGGGACCGCCACCACCAGAATTTTTCTGACAGCTTGGCCTCTGGGATCCAGACCTGGCCTTTTGGGGCTCTTGCACCTAGCAGAGGGTCCAGCTAACCGAGAGCCGTCGCCAGAATTTTGGACCCTTGAGGTGGTCTCTGTCGGTCCCGAGACATTGCCTCTGGATTTGGTGCCCAGGGTGAATTGTAGGTCCTGAGCACAGACCCGGGGCGAAGGCGCCCGGCGCCACGTCAAAAATTCCCCAAGTGCTGCCGCTTGGGATTTTGCACCACACATGGGGTCGGCGATCGGGACCGCCACCACCGGCATTTCCCTCACAGCTTGGCCTCTGGGATCCAGACCTGGCCTTTTGGGGCACTTGCACCTAGCAGCGTGTCCAGCTAACCGAGAGCCGTCGCCAGAATTTTGGACCCTAGGGGTGGTCTCTGTCGGTCCCGAGACATTGCCTCTGGATTTGGTGCCCAGGGTGAATTGTAGGTCCTGAGCACAGACCCGGGGCGAAGGCGCCCGGCGCCACGTCAAAAATTCCCCAAGAGCTGCCGCTTGCGATTTTGCTGCACACATCGCGTCAGAGATGTGGACCACCAGCACCGGCATTTCCCTCACAGCTTGGCCTCTGGGATCCAGACCTGGCCTTTTGGGGCACTTGCACCTTGCAGCGTGTACAGCTAACCGAGAGCCGTCGCCAGAATTTTGGACCCTAGGGGTGGTCTCTGTCGGTCCCGAGACATTGCCTCTGGATTTGGTGCCCAGGGTGAATTGTAGGTCCTGAGCACAGACCCGGGGCGAAGGCGCCCGGCGCCACGTCAAAAATTCCCCAAGAGCTGCTGCTTGCGATTTTGCTGCACACATCGCGTCAGAGATGTGGACCACCAGCACCGGCATTTCCCTCACAGCTTGGCCTCTGGGATCCAGACCTGGCCTTTTGGGGCACTTGCACCTAGCAGAGTGTCCAGCTTCCCGAGAGCCGTCGCCAGAATTTTGGACCCTAGAGGTGGTCTCTGTCGGTCCCGAGACATTGCCTCTGGATTTGGTGCCAAGGGTGAATTTGTCTGTCCTGAGCACAGACCCGGGGCGAAGGCGCCCGGCGCCACGTCAAAAATTCCCCAAGAGCTGCCGCTTGGGATTTTGCTCCACACATGGGGTCAGAGATCGGGACCGCCTCCACCGGCATTTTTCTGACAGCTTGGCCTCTGGGATCCAGACCTGGCCTTTTGGGGCACTTGCACCTAGCAGCGTGTCCAGCTAACCGAGAGCCGTCGCCAGAATTTTGGACCCTAGGTGTGGTCTCTGTCGGTCCCGAGACATTGCCTCTGGATTTGGTGCCCAGGGTGAATTGTAGGTCCTGAGCACAGACCCGGGGCGAAGGCGCCCGGCGCCACGTCAAAAATTCCCCAAGAGCTGCCGCTTGGGATTTTGCTCCACACATGGGGTCAGAGATCGGGACCGCCACCACCAGAATTTTTCTGACAGCTTGGCCTCTGGGATCCAGACCTGGCCTTTTGGGGCTCTTGCACCTAGCAGAGGGTCCAGCTAACCGAGAGCCGTCGCCAGAATTTTGGACCCTTGAGGTGGTCTCTGTCGGTCCCGAGACATTGCCTCTGGATTTGGTGCCCAGGGTGAATTGTAGGTCCTGAGCACAGACCCGGGGCGAAGGCGCCCGGCGCCACGTCAAAAATTCCCCAAGTGCTGCCGCTTGGGATTTTGCACCACACATGGGGTCGGCGATCGGGACCGCCACCACCGGCATTTCCCTCACAGCTTGGCCTCTGGGATCCAGACCTGGCCTTTTGGGGCACTTGCACCTAGCAGCGTGTCCAGCTAACCGAGAGCCGTCGCCAGAATTTTGGACCCTAGGGGTGGTCTCTGTCGGTCCCGAGACATTGCCTCTGGATTTGGTGCCCAGGGTGAATTGTAGGTCCTGAGCACAGACCCGGGGCGAAGGCGCCCGGCGCCACGTCAAAAATTCCCCAAGAGCTGCCGCTTGCGATTTTGCTGCACACATCGCGTCAGAGATGTGGACCACCAGCACCGGCATTTCCCTCACAGCTTGGCCTCTGGGATCCAGACCTGGCCTTTTGGGGCACTTGCACCTTGCAGCGTGTACAGCTAACCGAGAGCCGTCGCCAGAATTTTGGACCCTAGGGGTGGTCTCTGTCGGTCCCGAGACATTGCCTCTGGATTTGGTGCCCAGGGTGAATTGTAGGTCCTGAGCACAGACCCGGGGCGAAGGCGCCCGGCGCCACGTCAAAAATTCCCCAAGAGCTGCCGCTTGGGATTTTGCTCCACACATGGGGTCAGAGATCGGGACCGCCACCACCAGAATTTTTCTGACAGCTTGGCCTCTGGGATCCAGACCTGGCCTTTTGGGGCTCTTGCACCTAGCAGAGGGTCCAGCTAACCGAGAGCCGTCGCCAGAATTTTGGACCCTTGAGGTGGTCTCTGTCGGTCCCGAGACATTGCCTCTGGATTTGGTGCCCAGGGTGAATTGTAGGTCCTGAGCACAGACCCGGGGCGAAGGCGCCCGGCGCCACGTCAAAAATTCCCCAAGTGCTGCCGCTTGGGATTTTGCACCACACATGGGGTCGGCGATCGGGACCGCCACCACCGGCATTTCCCTCACAGCTTGGCCTCTGGGATCCAGACCTGGCCTTTTGGGGCACTTGCACCTAGCAGCGTGTCCAGCTAACCGAGAGCCGTCGCCAGAATTTTGGACCCTAGGGGTGGTCTCTGTCGGTCCCGAGACATTGCCTCTGGATTTGGTGCCCAGGGTGAATTGTAGGTCCTGAGCACAGACCCGGGGCGAAGGCGCCCGGCGCCACGTCAAAAATTCCCCAAGAGCTGCCGCTTGCGATTTTGCTGCACACATCGCGTCAGAGATGTGGACCACCAGCACCGGCATTTCCCTCACAGCTTGGCCTCTGGGATCCAGACCTGGCCTTTTGGGGCACTTGCACCTTGCAGCGTGTACAGCTAACCGAGAGCCGTCGCCAGAATTTTGGACCCTAGGGGTGGTCTCTGTCGGTCCCGAGACATTGCCTCTGGATTTGGTGCCCAGGGTGAATTGTAGGTCCTGAGCACAGACCCGGGGCGAAGGCGCCCGGCGCCACGTCAAAAATTCCCCAAGAGCTGCTGCTTGCGATTTTGCTGCACACATCGCGTCAGAGATGTGGACCACCAGCACCGGCATTTCCCTCACAGCTTGGCCTCTGGGATCCAGACCTGGCCTTTTGGGGCACTTGCACCTAGCAGAGTGTCCAGCTTCCCGAGAGCCGTCGCCAGAATTTTGGACCCTAGAGGTGGTCTCTGTCGGTCCCGAGACATTGCCTCTGGATTTGGTGCCAAGGGTGAATTTGTCTGTCCTGAGCACAGACCCGGGGCGAAGGCGCCCGGCGCCACGTCAAAAATTCCCCAAGAGCTGCCGCTTGGGATTTTGCTCCACACATGGGGTCAGAGATCGGGACCGCCTCCACCGGCATTTTTCTGACAGCTTGGCCTCTGGGATCCAGACCTGGCCTTTTGGGGCACTTGCACCTAGCAGCGTGTCCAGCTAACCGAGAGCCGTCGCCAGAATTTTGGACCCTAGGTGTGGTCTCTGTCGGTCCCGAGACATTGCCTCTGGATTTGGTGCCCAGGGTGAATTGTAGGTCCTGAGCACAGACCCGGGGCGAAGGCGCCCGGCGCCACGTCAAAAATTCCCCAAGAGCTGCCGCTTGCGATTTTGCTGCACACATCGCGTCAGAGATGTGGACCACCAGCACCGGCATTTCCCTCACAGCTTGGCCTCTGGGATCCAGAACTGGCCTTTTGGGGCACTTGCACCTAGCAGCGTGTCCAGCTAACCGAGAGCCGTCGCCAGAATTTTGGACCCTAGGGGTGGTCTCTGTCGGTCCCGAGACATTG